>NC_136505.1:111079351-111254351 GCF_053919585.1 Euprymna scolopes
ACACACACACACACACACACACACATATATATATGTATATGTATATATATATGTATATATGCATATGTATGTATATATATATATGTATATATATGCATGTATATATATATATATATATATATATATATATATATATATATATATACTTGTCTGCAGTCATATTGTCTGCATTTTAGAATATTTTAATTTATTAACATCGATTTAGCACTGTAAGCGAGGTTCGAAACCGGTTAGCTAGCTATATTATTTTTATTTTCTCCTTTAATTCATCACGCCAGAAAAGTGTGCCTTATCTATCTTAACATATATTATCGAAATACGGCTACTGAGATGTGCCCGAATTTCATCCCTGCGGTGAATCGTCAGGCTAAGTGCACTTAGCCATAATCACCTGATTATGGCTAAGTGCACTTGAAGTAAATATCAAAACTCTATACACAATATATATCACCTTATAATATTGTATTTGTATATATAGAAGATAAATAAATCATGTTCTTATTTTATGCATCTAGTATTGTCTGATGTCTAGATTTGCAGAATTTACTTCAACATTGTTAAATACGTAAGTAGAGATAATTATGTTAAGTAAGCCCCAGCCCCACAGAAGCGTTTGATCCCTACGGTAATCGTCAGGCTTGAATGCATCTAGAGTTGAGGATAAACAGCTGACACCTCTGTGTAGCTGAACTGACATGAATATTTTCACAAATTACTATATATATATATATATATATATATATATATATATATATATATATATATATATATATATATATGTATAGAGAGAGAGAGAGAGGGGGGGAGAGAGACAGATGGATAAACAGTTGAAGAGTAGTTGAGAGAAAACAAAACAAGCAAAAAAAAAAGAGAAAATAGCGAAAACAGAAAGACAGAAAAAAAAACAGAAGCTGAAGAAAGCCAAACGTAGGAAAAGAGCAACAAAGATTAATATATAGAGAGAAACAGAAGTGTGATGGGGGTAAAAGAAAGATTGTATGTTTGTGATATAGTGGTAAAGCGAGAGTGAGACTACTGAGAAATGAAAAAGAGTGTCTGTATGAGAGGTAGAAAGATTGTGTGGTATAGAAAATAGACGTCTGGTGGAAAAAAGGGAGAGGGAGAGAGACAGAGGGGGAGAGAGAAGATTGTGCGTGAGACTAAGCGAGAGGGAGAACACAGAAAGAGGCATGTGTCAAAATAAAATGACAGCGAGTGTAGAAGTTAGAAACAGAGGAAGAAGATACAGAGGTCTGTGTGTGTGTGTGTGTGTGTGTGTGTGTGTGTGTGTGTGTGTGTGTGTGTGTGTGTGTCCCCGCGCGCACACGATGTGCATGACCGAGACAAAGTGGTAGCTGGAGAATGAGAGAGGGAATGAGCAATGTCTGGTGAGATAATATATAAACAAACTTACGGATCGTCCATGGAAAAAGAAGAGAGGAAAACAAAATAAATTCGGAAAGATAAAGATCAGGACAAACATAATAGTGTATAATATCTCTCTCTCTCTCTCTCTCTCTCTATATATATATATATATATATATATATATATATATATATATATATATATATTGGCAGTATTTTTCTTCTGCATGTTTCATTGAACGGCAGGGATAGTTCCTGTTTGTTTCTCCTGCGATTTTTTTTCTATTTGGCGGGTCAATGTTCAAACGTACCGTTCAAGTGCAAAAAAAAAATTTACCATACTCGCGACGTTTTCAACTTCCATGAGTTGTCTTCATGCGAATCATAAATTAAAAATTGCGTTTAGTAAAAGAATAATAATTTGAAAAAGTCGATTAGTATCGTATAAATCGGTAAAAGCACTTAAGCCTGCCCTCTTCATCATTCCCCTATGGGATATTTAAAGGCATATATATATTTATATATTATTTTTAAAAATACTAATCTACGTACATGCATGTTTCGGGGCCCTACCCCTCTTCAGCGTAACTTGACTGTTATTAGGAATCGAATCCCGGACCTTACGCATTTCGGTCTAGCGTCCTTATCCATTACGCTATGATACCATAGGCAATTTACTGTTTAGTTTTTATCGTTTATATATTTTGGTAGATTTTTTGTTTAGAAAACACACACACATTGTTTATATATATATATATATATATATATATATATATATATATATATATATATATATTAATTTTTTAATATATATATATATATATATATATATATATTAATTTTTTGAAGTTCAGCCCTGTTTGGAAAATGAAAACAAAAATTAAGTAACAAGCGTTAACCATTGTTCACGATTCTTGTCGTTAGAACACTCTCTGCTTCACCGTTGCGCCGGCATTGTGTATTTATAAGTGACCTTGTCTGCGCGCGAAACATGTTTAATACGTATGGACTTGAGATTATGGCATACTGTTTGAGAGCTATATGTTTTTGTATCTCTTCTAGCTTATGGCACTGAATTCATATTTTCTTTTAAACTTTTGAAATCATTACTATATATTGGGCACATAATCAATAAATGTATATCTCTTGATAAATACGCATTCTGCATGATTTAAAATATTATATTTAAGCGCATTTTAAGACCGGGCAACGTCGATCAGACGTAAGTTAACTAAATGGGGTTGTATGAGGATCAACAAATATTTCACACATCCCATGTTTTTATTGTCATCGAAATCGGTGAAATTGGCCATTTTTTAATCAAGTCGATTGATTGCCTTCTCCATATCGCGGTGCACCGAGAGGAAGCTCCACATACCTCTCGACTTAGTCCACAATACATTGTAGTCTACATTGCATTGTAGAGAACCTACTGTTGATTTTATAAAATGATTTTTCATATATAATGGCTTGAATTAAAATTTAGAATGCAAAAGTCAAGTAGCATTGTTTAATTGTGCTTTAGACAGAAGCATTCATTTCGAACGCGCGTTTGTCATATCAAATAAACTACTGTTGATTTTGTATGTAGGACATTGCTTCTATCGTGATGATAAAGGCTGGTATTAAAGTTTTAAATGCATAGGTCAATTATCATGTTTCAATTGTGATCTTACCAAAACATTCATTTCGAATGTGCCACTGTCATATTAAAGCACCTACTGTTTTATATGTCAAGAATTTCTGCTGTAAACATATATATATAAAGGTAAAAGAAATCTACAATATAAATATATATACTAATACATATTAATACATTTAATTGTTTATTCAATAGAGAGATTGCGCCAATTACGGTGCGGGATATATATGCTCTTTATACCTAGGTATTTCAGAGCCTAAATCTTCTTATCAGAATAGGATAGTAGGTGCTGTGTAACAGGTTAGAGCTGTTACATCTGGCGATTGGGAACCGAATAATGGGGTGTCAAAGGAAGAGGGTAAATATTATAAATGTGGAGGAAGGACAACTGAAGAATTACAGTGATTAAGGTAGAATAGTATGAAATTGTGAATTTCACATAATCGATATAAGTTTTATTAAATGTGGTTAGAGGGTTTTGCGTGATACGTTGGGGGACATGAGGTCAATACGTGTGTCTTATGTGGAGATGTACTTTTAATATTGAGAAACAATAAGGGCGGAAACGATAGGAGATAATGGTAGATGCCCTTATAAACATAAGGAATTAAAGGTATAGTTATAGAGGGGTGTTTCTTCGAATAGATAAGGGAAGTTTAGGTAGTATATGTCAGAAAGAAGCATAGAAATAAAATGCCGTACTAAATAAAGTATCAATTATAAAAGATTAAAAATAAAGGATAGAAAATATAAATAAAAAGGAATAAAAAATTAAAAGAGGAAAATAAAGGCTAAATAAACGTAAACTAATAAAACACAAATAAGGATTACACAACCTTTAAAAACAATGAAAAAAAATAAAGAGAATAATATAATAAGAGAATAAAGAGCATAAAAGAATAAGAGAATAAAGAGCATAAAAGAATAAGAGAATAAAGAGCATAAAAGAATAAGAGAATAAACAAAAAAAATGAAAAAGTTGAAAAAATAAGAAAAAGAAAAAACAAAAAATAAAATCACAAAAAAAATTAAAATCATTGGATGAGAAGTATGAGTAGTAGAAAGTAAGTACTAGCACGCTATCCTAGGATATCGTGCATAAACAAGTTATAGTTAAAATACAACTAATGTGATAAAATAGTAGAAAAATGAAAAGGCCGAGGACAGATAGGGAATGGTTAGAGAGAACAACGCCGTTTCATACAAGAGAATACATTTTCGAGATGAGGAAGAGCTAACAGAAAGATAGGGGAGAGTAATTAACATGGGGGTAATGCATGGATATAAGCGATGTGATATATATATAAAAAAAGGATTTCTACGGTGCAAGAAACGTAGTTATGTAACACAGAAATATGAATAAAAGTAGTTGTCGTTATTAGAGTATTATTTATCAAAAGAGGATTCAGCGTAAATGAAGGCTGTTCAAATTGTATAATCCAGTTCACGTTAGATATACATATTAATATGTATATATTTTTTAAATAGGCATTCATACTTATAAATGTCCAGAGGCTACTCGAGGATAAGGGTTAGAGAGTCTGCAGTAGTAAATTGGAAAATATAGTAATCGTTAGTAATGGAAATTCGATAAATTTGTTAACTTAAGTGGAACGGCTCATCAAGAACTTGTTTACGTTGGACTTGAACACAACCGTATTGTAGTCAGCAGGAAAGCAGGCAAACGGAAGACAGTTCCAAAGGTGTGCATTTCTAAGAAAGAAATTCTGTTCATGGAATGGTTAGGTGCAGGTACAGGTAAAGAGTGAGTGAAAATATTGATAGTGTTTTCAGCGAGACGTGTGTTTCTCGTGAAAGTTTGGCGAGGGAGGGGGGGCACTAGATTGGAACTCAGACAGGCACTTGTGATGAAAATGGTGATAAATCAGAGACAGACTCGCAACATCGCTTCTGTGAGATGTATCTATACATCTAAGGGAATTCAGGGTAGTAGATGATGGCGAATGATGGGATATTAAATTCTTTATATATTATTACCCCGATAAGTACCATTTTAAAGAATGTTTCTAATTCTTCGTTTGGTTCCCCCATATATATATATATATATATATATATATATATATATATATATATATATATATATATATATATATCTGTGTGTGTGTGTTTATATGTATATAGATAGATAGATAGATATAAAACAATAAGATGTTTTCATACAGTAATATTTTTATTTCTAAGCTAATGTTCTTATGCTGCGTTTTTTTTATCAATATGCATGACATTGCCCTTCGTTTCTCCTCTGATGAGAAGCATTAAGCTTCGAATACGACAGTGTAAAGAGTATTTCATTTTCTCTATTAATTGGATAATGTAATGAAGTTTATTAAATTTGCAATTGTAATCAGTTATTTCTTCTATCTATCTCTCCCCCTCTTTCTCTCTCTCCCCCTCTTTCTCTCTCTCTCTTTCTCTCTCTCTATATATATATATATGTAAAATTGAGTCAGTCATGGATACGCAACCGACTGTATAAAGAATAACTAATTAGCACATCACTTTAAAAACGAGCGTTAATTAATTACTTTTTAGTTTTTTTAGATAATTTGTTTCATTTTACTATTATGCTAAATTTTTTATGTATAGTTTCTATATTGCGTAGAATTTAATATGAAACTATCTAGCACACGGAGATATTCTCATATGAATAATATCTATCTATACATACATATATATATATATATATATGTGTGTGTGTGGGGGTGACATTGTCAGTGTGTTTTAAAAGTCTTTAGCAAACTCATCTCTGAACGTTTGGTCCAAATACCTTATATTTTATATATGGAGTATTTGGACAAGTAGCACACTTTCCATTTGATTTTAGCAAGTAAAGTAGCTGCTAAGGAATCAAAATTGAAAAAAAAAATGACCATGACTTGGCGTAAGTCGATTATAGGCGATGTTTTTCTGCGCATGCACTTCTTAAAATTACAGGCTAAACAAGGTTATTTGTTCAAGTTTTTGTATACGTATAGAATCAGGCAATACGCGTACTCATAAGACCGGTTTGGTTTCGATTATAGTTGTTGGCACCCTAGCAATTTTTAAAACTTTTGAAATGACTATACAGTAGCGTCCAAAACTAAGGGACAACATTCAAAAACCTAATATTTGTTAGAAATAACAACTGTGAAAAGCTGAAATTTTGACAACTGGTAGTCGTTATCATCCATAATTACATACTACAATTTGAATCATTTGCAAAAGATAGAAAAATAATTATAACAATTATTGATTTATTTTCAAAGTAGGAACGTCCGAAAGTAAGCTGGCATATTTTACTGTTGACGGTATTCAGATCCGACAGTCTATCAGAGATCAAGAGTTCGAAAACTTAATAAATGGATTAGAACTAGAAGCCTAGAAGGCATTTGTTCGGGTAGTAAAGAATTTTCTTGGCAACAATAAGGCCAGAAATTATACATAACTTGTAAACCATACACTGACTGCTTTCAGAAACAAGGAAAGCAACATGAGCGTCAAGATTCACTATATAGTTTCATATATTGACTCGTATCCTGGGAGCTTGGGTTCAATGAGTCACGAGACTGATAGATATGAACACCAAGTATCAAGGTAATTGAGACTCAGTCATGGTTGGTAACTACTGCTAGAATCTGAAGGGAGACCTCCCTGCCACTAAGCAGCCCAGGAGTTCAGAGAAACGGAAGTTCAGATACTGAAGTTTAAACAATAGCGAAGCTACATGCAATTTACGTGTAATAATATAGCAATGTTAACCATCCAGTTAACAGTAATAGATGTTTCTGTCAGTTAATCAATATACGAGGCGCTTTCGGACTTTTTTCATGAGAAAAATTATATTGATCGTACATACATAAAATTCTAATACCCTTCGAGGTAATCTTCCCCGGTTGCAATGCGCTTTATTTACCGTTCCAACAACTGCTGGAAGGCCCCATGAAATTCCTCTTGTTTGAGCGTGTTAGTGGCCCTCGTGACAGCCTCTGTCATCCCCGTCAACTTTCGCATAACGACAGCTTCTAAGGTTTTCTTTGAGCTTAATGAATAACCAAACGTCACAGGAAATAGTCTAGACTATAAAGAGAGTGAGGTATTGATGTCAGTCTTAGTCAAATAGTCTGTAACAACTATGGAATTCTGGACCGGTGCTTTCATGAAAATTATCTACATATTTTGTTCCTCGCGAATAATTTTGTGTACAGTTTCCACATTGACATAAACCTATGCGCTTATTGTCTCGATAGACAAACGGCGGCCCTTATCCATAAAATTTGGTCAATCAACTCTGGTGTTCCGACACCATAACTCCTCCCACACCTCTCATTATCTCCCACATACTGCCTGCATTCCTTAAATCTCTTACGCCACTCAAAACCTGATGCTTAATTCATGCAAGATAATACAAACGCAGTCTGAAGAATCCCATACGTTTCTGTGGCACTTTTTCGCAATTAAAACCATAATATTAATGGATATCGTCCCAATAACTTTTTTCTTAGTAGAAATAGCATTTTTGAAATTCACAACTATAACATTCAGGCTTTAGTATGGTGTATTCCAATTTTTTCTGTAGATGTTGACGTAAACTTGAAATAAAAATAATGACCATTCATATCATAAGATGTATAGCAATAATATACTGAATTTTCAAGTCTTCGAGAAATTTAAATACCTGTACAAAAAAAGACTTGACACTTATATAAGGAACCCTGTATGTTATTTGCAAAACATGTATTTCTCTTCAAAACATACTTAGGATAATTTGTGCTGACAAAAATCAATTAATAATTCCACAAAAAATGTAATCAATTTTATCACAATATCTGATTTTTTTCGAATCAACTTTACAAAAAACTTGCCTTGATGGAGAGAAACGGGTGGCATTTCTTTAATTCAGCAGTACAAAAATACTCTAAATCAGTTGTTGATAGGTAACAACATTTAAAATTAAAATAAATATTTGCACAGTGTAATGAGCTAATATTTTTTTCAAAAGCACTCAATACATAAGTAGAGCTTTTATAAATAAAATCATATAAGCATTGAAAGGCGTCTACGCGTATAGATAAATATTTCAACATCAACGTCTCAATATAGGGAATCATAAATCAATCTACTAGGGTCACTCCAAAAGGAAAAAATAAAAATAAAATAAAAATAAACAGGAGGATATTATAATTTATTTTACGCGATTTTAAGTGACTCCTTTCAGCCGACACAACTACCAGACACATGTACGTTTAAGTCGCATGTGAAATTTATCAGTAACTTATTGCCTTACACCTTTTATCTCACTTACCTAGAATTAGGAATACTACATTAAAAGCAAAGATATTACTAGTTTGTGTAAGTCATAAATACTGACGCGGATTGCAGCCTGGGAAGGGATTGAAGCATAGATAGAAAGCCTAAAGCATATCAGCATCAACGATTACGGACAGCCGTATATTAAGACAAGTTACCCGATTGTTATATTTGATTACCGTAACAAAGACCACGAAGCTACTTCAAACAAATTTATCAATTTCCGGGGCCTATCATTGTCTCTCTCTCTCTCTCTCTCTCAACATGCACAGACGGACGTAGTTTATGTAGATATGTATACGTGTATATTTAAAATGTGTAGCTATCAACAATTGTAGGTTTTTTAGACTTTTGTCGCTTTTTAAGGTTTTAAAAGAGATAGAGATATTAGGAGTAATAGTAGGAAAATTCATGTGGGATGATGAATTAGACAGGGTGCAGTGTACAAAGATTTTAATTGAATATATATATATATATATATATATATATATATATATATATATATATATATAAACATCATAACTAGTGTTTCCGAAGGTATTTTTAAAATACTTATATGTCATCTTATTAAAGAAAGTTATTTTCAAATAAGAAAAAAAACCTTAGTCCAAACTATAGGCATCCGAATGGATTAAATTTTGGGCAAATCTGTATTTACATAGACTTGAGTATATATATATATATATATATATATATATATATATATATATATATATATATATATATATGTCATCACTAGGGATATGACAACAGCATATTGTTTTCATTGTTTTGCTCTCGAGTATATATCCGACACAGTTAGACACAGTTAATCAACTGAGAGCTACGTATAAAAACCTATAATATATCAACGGATACACACTCGAGAGTCAAAACAATGAAAAGTATATGCTGTTTTCCTAGTCCTAGTCACCCCAAATTAAATATGATACATATCATTTTCATGGTTGTGGGAGATTTATTGATGACGTTATATGCATAAACGATAACGAAGAATTTGAAATAAAATAAACATCTTATTAATCCAAAGAAGTTAGAATTGAATTCTGAACATAGAGAAGCACAAGCTACATTTCTGGATTTAGATATACAAATTAAAGATAGAATTTTTGTTTACAAAATATTTGTTAAAAAAATCTTTACTTTTCAAACAGTTTGTGTGCCGCATACGGATAGTACCTGCCCTGTATTTATGTTTTATGGAACCATTATGTCAGAGTCTGTGAGAATAGCTCGCATTACCTTAAAATTAATAGATTTTATACTCCCAGATTCTAGCTTAGTAATAAGAAGGATTAAACAAGGTGAAGATAAAGCTAATATATTTAAACAGTTAAAGCATTTGTTCGTTATTGTGATGATTTTGAATCGTAAAAAATTAACCAGAACATATTGATGAAGGAAATCTAAAACTATATTAGTAATGTAAAAACGTATTATACAATTATATATATATATATATATATATATATATATATATATATATATATATATATATATATATATATATATATATATATAATACAATTTGGAATTCATTCCATTTGCACTTTTTTCCAAGGAACTCTGCCTTTTGGATGCTTTTGGACCATTTGGAATTTACCCAGTGGATTGAAATTTTAAATTCGACCGTTTTGGATTTTACCATTTTTGGATTTTTACCCTTCACCGGACTATCCATTCATGTGAAATCTTTTTATTATTTTTCTTTTGCCTCCTGTTCCCCTTACCTCACCCTTTTTTTAAACCAAGTAAGATCTTTGACTTACTTGTAGTTTCATTACATACTTTTATATGCAAAATCCGATCCTGCATTTTGCTAATTCCTGCCCTCTGATGAGAAGGAGAGTATTTCTTCGAAACACCGCGGATTAAGGACTATCCACTTATCTTGTGCTTCCTTTTTTAAAATTAAATATGCTTTTAACTCTTTTTCAAGATGTCTTTTAACATATTTTATTAATCATTTGTTCATATATATATATATATATATATATATATATATATATATATATATATATATATACTAGCAGTATTACCCGACCTTGGTCGGGGGTTGATTTAATGCCATTGTTATGCTTATGAAGTGTAAGATAAAATAAGTATGTAAAACTATAAAATTTCGGATAAAAATCTCAATCGAAATTTATGAGAAGATTTAATGAGAAAAGAAAGAATTATAAATAAGTGTTCGTAAATGCATAAGTAATGTAAAATCAATAATACAATAAAATCATTGGTGTTATGAGTTGTGTTTTGTTTTGATTAACGATAGAAACAGTTGACCATATCGTTCAGTTTACAAATAAGCTGAACTTATATTTCGAAATAAAACAATATAATCAGAAAGTTTCATATTTTATTTTAAATAATAATCTAAATTTCTTTTAATAATGACCTATTTTAATAATAATCTTTTTCTTTGATAAAATGTATCGATGAAAGGCAATAATATCAATTTTAATTCTATTTTAGTGATATTTGTGCACTCCGGTAAGTCGCGCACGGCGTAATATCGGAATATATTGTTTTAAAAGAATTTTAAATTTAAATTTAAGTTTACGAATATTTTTGGGGTAATGCTGAAGATACGCACTCCCTTGTTTACGGAAATGACGTCAGTCAAATTTTAGTTAGGGGTATATTAAGTGTATAAATTTCTTCAACAAACAAATGGAATGAAAAAATGTTTTAAGAATTAGTTTTTTGTAATATTAATCCTTTTCTTTTAATGTAAATGTACCGCTATAAGGCATCGGATTTCTTGTAATAATTACTGTTTTGGTTCACATGCAGAGAATAAAGCGAAGCATGTCTCAGCGAACCTCTAACTTATGAATTAGGTATAGGTTTTGGGAAGCATCTGTGTTTTTGTGTATATATAAAAAAAATTAAATAAAAGAATTTTAAAAAATTGCTTTTCATAGAAGGAAAAAATTAAATTGTTAGATAAAAGTACAGAATACTTGCAAACCCCACCAACTGTGCAGAACTACCAGAACAATGCTGTTCGTATTGTATAAAATTATTTTGATTATTATAAGTTATATGTCTATATGTTTACAATGTAAGTAAAAATTGTTTCGCTTTCTATTAAAAGAATCCTTCAATATATTATATATTAATATATAATATATAATAGGTCAATGTTAAAAGAAATTTAGAACATTAATAATTTCAGGTTATTTTAAACTGTACAATATGCGGTTAGTGTTTTCATGGATACACAGCAGTGACTCAATATTTGTGTCCCTTTGGTTTTGGTTTGGGTTAATGACAATATTCCAAACCGACAATTATTTTTATTTACTTACACAGGAAAAAAACTTCATCACCAGATTCACTCCTGAACTGAACAGAGCCTAATATCAACACACAAAAACATGAAATGCAAGGCACACTCGCATGCACGTCCATCTACATATACATATACACACCCACACATAAATCAGAACCGACACATTAAAACACACACACGTGCGCGCATACAATCACACACAGACATAACACCCCTATCTCTAATACAACACACTGAACAATACTAACCCTACTTAACCTCGAAACCAACAACACTAGGAAACACCTAGAACCATAGTATAATATCTGTTCCAACACGTCGCTCCCTCCTCAGTCAGTGGAGGAGGACCCCTCATGACTGAGACAACTATCATCTCTTCTATCATCCCCTTCCCATACTTATACACCTTCCAATTGGCCCCCCTCTGGGGAACAAAATCTTCTCCACACTAGGAACCGATCCTGGGTCTGGCTGTACCCACATGGGGAGACAAATAAATAGAAACATTTAAAAATCCCCTATACATATTTTTAAATACACCCCTCTATCTAAACAAACATAATATAAGGAATGCCCGAAAAGACTGAAACGAAAAATCACAATACTAAAATTCAAGAATCCAAAAAGTAAATATCAAAATAGAATGAAAGCACCCCTACCCTTATTTCAGAAGAGCTGCCCCCCTCCTCACGCATACACATTAGTAACGACCTTGGATCACAGCCACCCTCCTAGGGAAGCAAATAACCTCATAATACTATAAAACAGTACACACATTCTCAAACCAATAAAAGAAAACACGCACACACACACCCGCGCACACACACACACACACCCTACCCTAAAGGAAAAGGGGAAAAAACACAAGCAGAAAGAGAGAGAGAGAGAGAGAGAGAGAGAGAAACACAACACGGGTGACTACAACCGAGGTCAGCGGCCTCGACAAGCCCAATAAAAGAGTAATAAAAATTGAACATGCCAATGAATAATAGACACTTACACGCCTCCACACCTTGGAAACACTTCAAATTAACTACGAAAATGCCATTTTTACATCTCCAACACATTTGAAAATAATTTCTGACGAGGACGCTTCACAGAACGTCTGAAACGCGTAAAAACGATTTCAATGATTTCAAAACATTATTACAATGATCCAAACATAATTCTCAATGTAACACCAAGACAAGGAATAATAAAATAATGTTAAAAAATACACATTGTTGGTGACTACCCCCTTATTTAAATATAAATCTTTCTTTCGTTGGAATTTCTTAACCCATTTTATATATATATATATATATATATATATATATATATATATAAATAAACTTTTATATATTTTTAATAAATATATAAGGATGTAAATATATGAAGTGCTAATCATAGTAGGGGCGATAAGTAGTAAAATGGATTAACCCTAACGTTATAAATACAACACTGGTAACTTAAAAAATATATCCATTTTGAATTTGGAGACAGGGGCGAATCTCACAGGTAAGGAAGACATTTTTATAACGTGAATAGGTTAGTCGAATTAATTATGAGTATGTAACTAGATCCAATATCTGGAACATATTTTCTTCTTGTGATTAAGGGAGGGGGTGTTTAATTAACACTGTTGGGGAGCCATGATTTAATATAGTGTTATGTTTTTAAATCCCCTAAACAGTGTTTTATTAAACAACCGATGATCCCTTAAATTAACATTAGTACTATTGTGAATTTGAGAGAGCAAGTTGATACATTGATTGCAGGTGATTAAATGACTTACTGACTAAATAGTTTTCTAACGAATGCTAAAAAATATAAAAACTAAATAAGTTTTTCATATAGATTTAAAAGTTAAAAAAATCCGAAGACGATCTATATCTATATATATATAATCATATATATATATATATATATATATATATAGAGAGAGAGAGAGAGAGAGAGACAGAGAGAGAGACAGAGAGAGAGAGAAAGAGAAACAGAGAGAGGGGGGGAAGATAAACCAAAACCAGAAAAATAGAAACAGTGGGATTTGTTATGCATTATAACACGTGCTGCGTGTGGTCGTCTGTCAGTATAACACATTGAATTTAAACTACGAGAAAACAATTTATTTCCTCTCCCGCACTTACGACCCTCGTATACTCTCTTCTTGACGTGCAATAGCGCTCTCAGTGATGTACAGGGCGAACTATATGTGGACAGATAGTCTTCTAAATCAATAAACCGATTTATCGTGCAAATAAACGTTTTATTTTTCCACTCTCTTTGTGTCAGGGAGCCACACTCGAACATCGATCAGGAATTCTATCAACAACAAAAAATAAAAGCGATTATCTCTCTGAAGAAAACCAAATCGTCCCGTACAAATTCTTCAGGTGGCCCATAAAGTATTTGTAACAATCAGTATAAATACATTTACTATCAGAGCGCCCGGCATTGCCCGATCTTTAAATATGCATGTTAAAGATTAGGACACCCAGGATAATGCCGAATTAACTGAGCCAGAAGATCATTTTTTATTTGTGTAATTATTTAATAATAAAAACACAAAAATTTAATAATAATAATAATAATAATCTAATAATTAGAATACGAAATCCGTAAGTAAGTTACCTACACAATTCAAAATTAATCGATAAAATTAAAAGAGAGAATCTGAGTTTCCTGCTTGTATTTGGAAAAATCAGACATTGTGTATATTTTTATATTTATTAACATTGCATTTTGTGTCTGATGACTAGCCAGTTTGAAATATCTTTTAACGAAATAATGTTTACGCTTGTCTAAATGGTAACGGTTGTAACATTGAAGAAATACATCTTATTATAAACCTGTGACAATATATTGTTGTCTTGGCTATTGCGAATTTATAATATATATTCTCGATTATAAATAATGATAATCGTTGAGCTTAATAAACCGGTCAGTTAATATTGACTTTGGTTTAATTGGGATAGGAACTTTACCGAAATTTAATAAGTAAATTATTTCTTCAAAAATACTCAATGCGAGTGTAGAAATTTTATATGAATAAAATTATATAAACCTAGGAAGTAAACTCGTTATGATGTTTATGTAATAATATATAATAAAACTATCTCATGTGTCTGGCTCTATGTAGAGGGTGGAACGATAAAATTTTCGCCCTAAAGAAAACAAGACTAAATAGTTATTTTAATTTTTTATTGAAAAAGTCAATTAAGGTAACTTGATTATGTAGTAGAGCTGACATCTATTCAATGTAGCGGCGTTCAGCCTCAATCACCGCCTTGCTACGAGTCCAAAACTGGGAGCATTCTTCTTCCACATGCGCCGGCGGGAGCTCGGCGCATACTCGGCGGATGGCAGCAATCAGACTGGCTTTGGGGTTGTAGGAGGTCATATTGGTGATGTTCTCGACATATGACCAAACGAAGTAGTCCAGCGGGTTAAGTCGGGGGAGAAGGGGGCCAGTAAGAGAAGTGTACAAAGTCGTAGTACTCCTTCTGAAGCCAAGCCTGGGTCTCTTTGGACTTGTGGGCCAACGCCGAGTACTGCTGCCGAGTTTGCTATCGGCTACCTCATTTCACCAGGTGACTAATACACTCTTCAGCATATCCAGATCCACTTTGGTGTGTACTTCCAAGCTGTCTTCGAATATGTGAGGTGATATGACGTGGCCTCCATTTGAAACAACACTAAAGACCATAAGAGTGGCTGATTTTTTTTTCATCACCGTGTACGTCCTTATTATTCGGTGCAATCCAGCGATGGTTCTGGCTATTGTGCATTTGGTCCTGGCATAACTTTATTTCAGGTGAAAAGAACCAGAGCATGCTTACCTTCTTGTGATGCTTAATTTTGTTGAGCAACTTTACGAACTTGATTAGCCTGAGACTCTTTCAACTTCTCAGTCAAGATATAACTTTTCTGGCGCTTGTACGTACTACACTTCAAGTCCTCCTTCACACTTGCATTTACAGTTGTGTGTGAGACGCCTAAGTTTCTGGCAGTCTGCCGAATAGGTTGCTTTTTGATGAATATGTGTCATTGAATTTCTGGCAAATGTGCATTGTGAATGGCCGTGACTATCAAGAAAAGAAAATTCTGGAGCACAAAAAGTTGCTTGCTTTATGCTACCATTTTAATCTTCGTAGCTGTTCAACTTTTTTAGTTAAAAAATAAAAGTAGTAAGTTCTGAAACAGCTCTTTGTATGACAAAGTGTTAAAAGACCCCGTACACTCTTTATATGATTTATATATCGGGTTTACGAGAAAGTTCTTCTGGTGTTTAACTTTTAAATGCAGATGAATATATCTTGGCTCAAACAAAAATTTATTGATCGAAATAAGCACCATCAGAATCAAAACACTTTTGCCAACACAAAACAACTATACTGATGCCAATAACCTAAAAACCTTGCTCTCTGATCCCGATGAAATCGCTGAATGCGTTCTTGATATCGTTTAGATTTGTTAGGGA
Organism: Euprymna scolopes; assembly: GCF_053919585.1. NCBI lineage: Eukaryota > Metazoa > Mollusca > Cephalopoda > Sepiida > Sepiolidae > Euprymna > Euprymna scolopes. Next base: position 111,095,426 of record NC_136505.1, read on the forward strand.
CTTATCACGTAGAAGGTTGTCGAGATGTTTGAAAAATTGATAGTCAGTAGGTGAGAAGTCCACAGATGAAACAGAGTTCCGTAGTCTAATTCGTTCAACTTCTGAAAAATGGGTTTTGCAACGTGCGGTCTAGCATTGTCGTAGAGAAAATTTTGGCCTTTTCTGTTAACTAATGCTGGATGTTGTTGTTAAAGTTTCTGATTCATTTCATTAATTTGTTGACAGTATTTTTCCGAAACGTTTTCGCCTACATTCAAAAGACTATCATGGATGAAACTGGCCGCAGACTACGAAACAGTGAGCATGAACTTCTTTTGGTGCAATCCTGGCTTTGGAAAGTGTTATGAAGCTTCGTCGGTTTCAAACCACTGAGCTGAGCGTGGCCGGTTGTCGAAAAGAATCAATTTTTCATCGCAAGTCACAACCCATTCGAAAAACGGGTTCTTCTTGTTGCGTAAAAAAAGGGAAGATGACACTTCATAACGCTGGTTCTTTTCGGGTTTTTTCCTAGTTATCGTCAATTCGTGAGGCACCTATTTATCAATATTTTTTTTGTATTTTCTGTGTCTCCCAAGTGGTTGGAAATCATCGTATACTTTACATCTCATTCAGATGTAAATTTTCGAAGAGTTGTGCGTAGATTGGCTTCGACTAAGGCTCTTAATTGATCGTGGTCAACATCCGATAGCGAACCATTACATTCATCATCTTTAAGACTCTCGTCGGCGTCACAAAATTTCTTAAACCACCATTTTACCGTGCGTTCAGTAGTGGTTACTGGGTCAAACGCTTTGTTGATATCGCGAGTTTTTTTCAGCAACTTTTTAACCTTGCTTGAATTGAAATGTTGCGTATTTGTTTTTATTTCTATCTTGTATTCAACGTTCTGCAAAAAGACGTAAATATTTTGAAACGAGTGTCACTTAAAGGATTGAAGTAAGCGGTAAACGCTCTTAAAAATTATATATAAAGTAAAGGTAAACTTACCTGAAAATGCAACATTTAAAATCAAAATTAAAACTTCAACAAGAATCTTTTTGTAAACCTAATATATGCTCTACACATATATTGAGTACTTTTGAAAAATGTCTTATAGTTAATATTTACTATATCTCTGAACTTAATCAATTTATATATATATATATATATATATATATATATATATATATATATAGAGAGAGAGAGAGAGAGAGAGAGGGAGAGAGAGAAAGAGAGACAGTGGGGAAAGGAAAGCGATTAATATAATTACATGCACACACACAAAAACACACACATATATATGTATGTGTGTGCATACATTTATATTCGTTTCTTACTCCTACTCTACTGTCTTCTTTGTATGTATAAGGATGCATATATATCTTCCTCTCTCTTTCATTTTTTCTCTCTCTTTCTCCCTCTCTCTCTTTATATATATATATATATATATATATATATATATATATATATATATATATATATATGTATAAACAATAAGACTAAAACAGACATCGCTCCATATCTAATGTAAACAGTGAGTCACCGGTTGGTTTCATCAAAAACATATAACAGCATAATAAGTCATTCGATGATGCGCCTAAAATTCTGACGTCATGTAAAACGCAAAACAACATTCATGTTTCTCTTGATCCTGTGTTTCATCTTTATTTCCGTAACTTAAATAGAAAAGCCGAGATTTAAAGCAACTTTATGAGGGGGACATTTAAGCTACTCTTTATACTGCCCTGAAATATTTTTGAACTATTTTTACATAGCTTAAGCGTTTTCTAACAGTTCTAATCACATTTTTATGCTATGGTAATAAAAAATTCAGTCTTTCTTGAGGGGGTCTTCTTTCTAAAATATGCTCTGGATACGGGGTGAGAATACCAAAGGATGCTGCATTTGCGCCTTGGACTGCAGCAACCAATTATCTCTCAGTTAAACAAGGATGTTTTATCTACATGCGGATTCGTAGATCTTCCAGTCGCCAATTATAATCAGATTTTCCGAATAAAGTATATTCTACTAAAATGTCAACGATGGGATACTTTTTATTTTGTGATTGTATTTTACTCTACTTTGGTTTTATTAGAAATATTCCGTAAAACTTGACATATTATTAATATTCTGTGTTGATAGTCCTATGGGGATTAAATTCGGAGAAGAAAATGTACTTTACACTATTCATACAGTAGACCAGCAGACAGACCCGACATTGCTCGGGATTGAATGAGGATCAATGAATGTTCCACACTTCCAAATACTTTTATGGTCAGTCAAATCAGCTTTCTCAACATCCTATTCAGGTTTATATTCTTCCAAGCGATTTCTTGTCGAGTATCGTTCAGTACGAGGGATTATTTTTCAATCATTTTCCTAATAAGAGCAGTGTAGGGGTGGGATGCGTCTTGGCGCATATGATCTTTTGCATCTTCTCTCTTTACCATTGAGCGAGGCATTCCACGACTAAAATGATGGCATCTTTCTTCAAACTAGAAGCGACGGAACCTATATAAACATAATCGTTCTGAAATCGGAGATGATGTTGAACCAAAGTTATTAGAGATATGCTCTTCGCTGTTCACTCCGTAGAAGGTCTTCAGCGACTAATATACCGCTTTGGGTGCGCATGCACAAAGTGAATCCTTGTCATTAGCCTGGAGTAAATCATAATCGCTGGCCAAGATGTCATTACCATACTTACAAAAACCATCTGCGACCACATTCTCGAAGTGATAGTTATGTTCACCTACTTTGGCAGCTTGTCTTCCATGATCTGCCTACCAAAAGGAGTGTGGGACAACACCTTGTTAACATTCAACACCATGAAGAGATTGCACCAGGCCTCTTCGTCTTTACGAAAGTGAGTTCTGGATTTTTAACTCACACCAAGAGCGAAGATTATATACATTCCACATTCGCAGCATCAGGCGTCTTTCGGGCATCACCTCTTTGGATCGGGTTACAAAGGCAGTTATCTTGTCCCAGTCTGGCATACTAATAATAGTTGCCATTCTCACTCAGAGACGCCTGAACTTGATCATGTATGCAGGATGGTAGACAGTTGCATCCTAAATTTTTAGATGTTATAAGGCGAGCTCGACTCTGGAACGTGGCGAACCGGACGACTAACACAATGTTACAGGAATACCTGCAATAGAAACCATAAGACTTGTGGCATTCAATCAGTAGATCTCAAGTCAGATATAGGCGATCGCACCATCTGGTGAGCAAAGTACAGCGTTAAATAAGCAAAAAAGAAAGAAAGAAAGGCAACTGGAAGAAAAGTGAACCCGCAAACAACAGTCCACCCCTTTCGCCCGCCACCTTCTTCACTCACTATACCTGCGTAAGTACCAAGAAAGTTGCAAAATGAGAATTTGACAGTACAGCGACAGCAGATTCTGTTGTCTATCTTGCGCAGACCGCGATTGTTCGCGAGACAGAAAGTTGCTATAGATATCCGAGATCTGAGCATTCGCACACACTGAGTTTAGTCATCACTCGGAGAGCTATTTTGAATTATCACGTATAGTTATCACAATGCCAATTACAACATTGGCAGTCATCTCGTTAGCAGCAGGGTGCGTCTCAACCTCAGGTTGATCATTCGCTCAAAGCAAAAATGCCGCCCCGTGTTGACACATCAAGGGTACTGTTGAAAGTACCCCAGGAATCTTTCTCGAAAGCCATCTACAAGATTCTGAATGATTACTCCACAAACTGCACTAGGGTGCGATGGAATAGTATCCGCAATACCGTGTACAAGGCTGTCATTGGAACCTTTTAAAAATATACAGGGTGACCCAAATAACAAGCCCTAACTCTAATTAGCCCTCGTTTCTTATTGTTTTGTCGGAATGATATGAAACTTTGGTTATAACTAGTTTCTTATATTCAAAACATTATATCAAAACACTAGGGTCTTTGACCTTTTTTTCTCCGGTCTACAGCATATGTTCTAGATGGCCTCCATTTAGCTTTTTTGGGGGTCACCATGTATATATATATATATATATATATATATATATATATATATATATATATATATATATATATATATACATTTTCATTCTAACTGGCATTGATTTTTTTTCGATGGAAGTTCTTAAATGATTAAGGTTACTTCCGGTTGAAGTTGATGACGTCACGTGTCTTCTCGTAAAACCACACTCATTCTCTTAGCGAGATGTCAACGAGAAAAGATATGTCGGGCAGCTTTCCTCGGGAAGGGAGTAGGCAGAACTTTTCGGTAGGCCGGTGTAACGAGATTTGCTATCCAATACTGTATCTCTCCCTTTTCTCTCTTTCTCTTTAAGACAATCACACATACGCACAAGCATACAAAGTAAATCTCTTCTCTTTTTTTTTTTAATAAACCTTGTTTTACAAAGCAACACAAACACTGTCAACGCGAGTTTTATCAATACAAAAATCACTCTATTCTTCACTGAAATGACGTCGACAGGTATAGAGACGTTATTCATACATTAGTAGGGCGTTATAGCGCAAGCTGTAAGTAGATGAGGCGGTAATAAGTAGTTAACAGCACTGACTGATGACCTTGGTATTCAAGTTCGAATCAAGTTCGTTTCGAAGGAACACTTTCATCAATCCACATATTAACTTGTGTCTAATGCCCTGGATAGCAGATGGATAAAGTAACCGTTGTAAGTGATTTCTTCCTATCCATGACATGTGATACACCCTGTCATCTGTGTGAAAACAAGTCTATCGACATTTTCGGCACCATCCGCCTATTTCACCACCAATTTGCATTATCGCAGTGAACATTTACCATTGATTTTTCGCTAATGTTTACTATTGACTATTTGCGTAACAATAAGGCCCGATGGAATACCAATAATCTCTGTATGGGTTTTTCCTCGATCTATACACACTCTTTGACGATTCAGAACCATGTAAATAGCACCGACTGAGACAGTAGCACCACATATGACTGTGTGTATTTTATTGTGGGGGGTTTGGGGTATGGGATTTCTTCCAAGGGTCCAAAGAGTAAGGTTTATTTTGAGGGGATCATGGTTCCTTCATTACATGCAGTGGTAACAGTATGAGATTTTTTTTAGGAATCAGAGTATGGAATTTCTTTTGATGGTCAGAGAGTGATATGTTTTTGAAAGTCAGGGGATAGCATTTCTTTAGAAAGTCAGAAAATAAGATTTACTTTGGAGTAAGTATATCAAATTTCTTTTAGGAGTCAAACGATACAAATACTTTTGGGACTGAGATCATAGGATTCATTTCAGGATTCAGATTATAAGTCTGTTGTTGTTCATTGTGTCTCTTTGCAAGCCGTTTAGTTAAGTGTGTATGTCGACTGCTTTAGCGCTGTAGCGTCGAGAGTATGTTTGCTTCACCACGAAAGAACCTATAGTAATTTGTGTCTCTCTTTTTGTAGGTAGGAACACTCGCTGGTTCTCGCTAGTAAAATTGAAGTCCCGCAGTCAAAATATCGCTCCATTACAAGATTATAGACCTTTCCTAAGAATATAATTAAGATCAAAATAGTACTAGGATAACTATATTTAATCTGTATCAAAAGAGGTGCAATATTATCACACAGTCCTGCTCCCCTTTATCATCGATAAATTTAAAACACAAGATTGTGCATTAGATTTTTAAATTTATATCCTAAAATTGATAAAAGTGAAAAAGTAAAAATAAAATGATAAATAAGAAGTCAAAAGGTGCACACAAATACAATCATTAATTCTTGCAATGCGCCCGGTGTGGCTGGACAGTGCTTGTTTTTACCGTTCTGTCTTGAGTCATCCATCAATAGAAAATGAGTCTTTTTTATGGATGATTACGAAAACTGCATATAATCTATGGTACTTGATGTAATGAATAAAGTTGTTGCAATATTTTTTATATAAATATAAGGTATGATTAAAGAAAAATTTTATTTATAGACGCTGACGATACTAACTGACCAATCAAATGCAGCCATATTTTGCTAGCAACCAATTAGAAACCGGAATTATCCCATAAAATATTGGACCTTTAGAATTATCGCATATCATTTTTTTTCGTATACACACGAGTTCGGGACTTATACAAAACAGCTAACCATCGAAAACTATTTTTCATCTCCAGCACTTCTACAGAATAGCTACCCATCCGAAAATATCCTGCAATTAAACATGGCTTTTAAATTCAAAATAACTACATCCAGGATTTTCTAACTGCAACATTGTGATTGCTAGTTTAGCTATCAAAATCAGCTGGCAAAAACACTTGGGGAGAAATCGAATAAGGCTAGAAACTCCAGCTTCCTCTATGATACTCGTTTACTTCCATGACATATCAGATTTATTACTCGAAGTAAAGCAAGACCGCTAAGCTACTTCAACGATATATAACTCTTTCATGAGATAATATCACATATAGGTGTCTAGTTTTTCAGGATCATCTATATAGTCAACTAACTCGAACTGCTATATTTTTCTCATTGTAATTATTCACGTTATCATCTATGTAAGTAAGCTCTACTCATATCATCCGTTCTCAACGAGTGCAATTGTATTATTGCTACTTGCGAAATAGCAGTGTTTACGGTCAAAGTTTACTTCTCTACATCAGCCGTATCCTTTCGATACCGTGATATAAAAAAGATGCACTTTAGAAGGATGTGGAAACTCACCATGCACTGACAGTCATTTACTAGCGTATGTATGTGCATTTCTTGCACTAATATGTACTATAATAATTACTACTAATTACTAATATGTAATATTCGGGCGTATATATGTGTCCATTGTACTAATTATTCTCTTTTAACGTTTCAGTGAGTGCTAAGCGTTCTGATATATGATTCTCTCTTGTTTGTTGATGAATCTATACATATTACTATCGGTGTATTGACCTGCTTGTCGGTTGCAACACCAGCAAATGCATACCTCAAACCTTCCTTATATGCACACTGAAATTAAAGTTACTTTTTTGCGAAAATGAAAACGCTCAGGCGGGAATTATATTTTGACATGAGGATTTATTCTTGCTGGGTTCTTTTTCAGAGTTAGCACGCTTTTTTCAAGCCGCCTCTTTTTGACTTCCATGGACCTTCTTTTCCAAAAGCCTCTCTGGTCTGCTAATCCGTTGTGTATCGAGCCGATCTCGTTCGAACTAAAACTCTACGTTTAAAAATCTATGTTTTCAATTATATCATCATTACACATAGCCTAAATGTTATAGAGTTAAATGATAATAAAACAACGGAACACAGGACTTTTAGGAACGAACATGTATTCACATATATTACAGGCAAAATCAGGCTGTGGAATCAATTCCTCAACGGTAGGGCGTTTGCACACGACCTCCTTGGCCGCGTACCGGCATCGGTACTCGTTACCGGAAGTGACGTCACCAGAGGAAGTGACGTCATGACATAGTCCAGTAATCCCCTTGCTAGGTTTTTCATGTATCTTTGTTTATATTATATTCCCTCTATCAAGTTAACGTAAATAATTATATTTTTAAATATTAATAACGATCAAAATAATAATCGCTTCCGGCTAATATCTAACAATAAGAAAGCAGCTACATTTTGCGCAGCACAAAGGGCCGAAATGTATAGTGATTATTTCTAGGAACCACGGGAAGCCAATTCGCAAAGGTACAACTCCTATACAAACTCTTTACCTTAAAATAGTAAACACTTTTATTGGTTTCAATCAATAGCAGTTTACGAGTGGCGTGCAATAACTAATGCCCCTGACCCACTTCCAGTTCTCTGATGTATCTAAAATTTTGTATGTGCAATGATTTATATCTCTACTAGTCATGTGGCAAGTTACAGCTCTGAACTAATTGTGGTTTCTGTTTTACAGTTGTTTGAACTGAGTCAGGTGTGAAATAGAGACTGTTGAATGTCGAGCAATGATCTGGTTATTGTATTTGAAAGGACTCGCACCACAGGAGACTTTTGATAAAATGAAAGAAACTTATGGTGATAATGCCCCATCATATGACCTTGTAAAACGCTGTCATCGTGAATTAAAACATGGCCGGAAATCTGTGGAAACAGCTGCCAGACCGGGTCTCCCCCTTCTGTCATTGATGAGGCATCTGTCCGCCAAGTTGAGGCTGCCATTTTGGAAGATCGGCGCATTACTATTCTCCAAATAGCCCAAAATGTCAAGATTAGTACAGGGTCTGTGGAAACTATCATTCATGTAATTTGTAATAGAATTAAAAATTGTATTATACCCTTGACAATTCAGTATCATATATCTATGCATGGTATGAGATGATTGACCAATTTTTCTGATTTCAGATTCAAATGAATAGCTACAATTTTTTTCTGATTTTAGATTCAAATGAACAACTACAGCAGGAATTTGAATACACCTCACTAAAGCCTAATTGCCACAGGTGGTGAATTTTAAAAAAATGCAATCTGGACGTAAGGACACTTTAGGGACCAGTGCGCAATAATATTCTGTTTTAAACTTGGAAAAAATTCCACAGAAATGTTCGGAATGCTTCAAACTGTTTTGGACCATCTTGACTTAATCGAGCATCAGTTTTTGTGTGGCGTAAGAGATTTAACGAAGACAGAGAATCTGTGAGAAATGATGAGAGGGATAAGGAAGTCAGAACATCAAAATTGATTGACTAAATAAAGAATTTCATTGATAAAGGGCGTCATATGTCTAAAGAAACAGTAAATAGACAATTTGATGTCAGTGTGTGAACTGTTTACACACATTAGCGAGTAACTGAAGATGCGGAAGCTTTCAGCGAAAGTTGTCTTAAGTTAAAGGTAATAAAAATAATCATAAAACACCACAGTGGAATACTCCATAAACAATAACACACCGTTTAATCACTGGAGTTAAGCAACGTTCAGGTCGTTTAGTATTAAATGTGTGGTCATGTACGGATACTAGGCGCTGTATATCGGAAGGTTCTCTGCTTATCCTGACACCGTTTCTGGTCGTATTTTGTTTCTCCTTGCCACTTAGTTCAACCAGTGGCGGTTCTGGAGAGGCATGAATGGTATCTGTGCATCTCTTCCTTCCCGAAGTTATCTATTGTCTTTTAAGACTGACCGAAGGCCTATCTGGAACAGTTCGTTTTAAATCTAAGGAAAGATGACGTAAGTAGTGATAGCATTTATATAAATTATGGAGATATAGTTAGCAGAAACATTTAAAAATCAGATTCATGCCTTGGTTCATGCTCACAGATCACGCCACAATTAACCCTGCGTACTCCACTTGGGTGTTCCAAACATGGTTAATTCCATGGGATGTTTATTCACCCCAATACAAAAAATGTTAATAGTATTATGATTTTGTAAAATACAGTTTCCCCGCTCGTTCCACATATATCTACAGTACTTGTTAAATAGTTTAAATCACGTATAGCTTGTTGATATTAATATAAAATAATACAATAAAATAAATGATAAAACTAGTAAAATGAAAAAAAAAATCTCATATTTAGATTATATTTATTTAAAAAATAACCATAGGAAACACCAGTGTTTATTATTTTGTAATATCTATGATGAACAAAAATGTTTTCATAAATTAAAATTGCAAGAAAAATGAATGCGTTTTTAATTGTAAATAAAAAAAAAATGTTTCCATAAATTGAAATAGAAAGAAAAATTAATATCAGTTCATGGCATAAACATTTCCTTTCAATCTGATTCACCTCCATGGAAACTGAAATACAGCTGGGCCATATCTCGTATGCTATACCCTAACTGAGTCAGGAGAGTACTGGGAGGAAGGAAAAGAAATAAGTTGCTAACTAGGAATTATAAGCACTTAAGCAAAATTGGGGTGACAAAATACCCCATGGGATTAACGCAGGGTGAACGAACTTAATCAGAAAACAACTCGAACGCAAGTCACTTTTAATCGAGCGTAAGATAATAAAAGTCTTTGAACATATCAAAATGTGTTAAATGTTTTAGATTGTCTAGAATGGGGTGGTGGGAAAAAAACTGTAAACGAGAGGGGTCGTGCAAACGTTTGCGTAATAACGTCTATATATAGTAACAGCTAAATTAACTAAGAAAAAAACGCAATCAACGGAAAGTGTTTTCTGATATGAGTGCGCCAGCTTGTCTAACCGGAAATAATGAAACACAACCGAGCAGAAAGAGATTAATTTGGTTTTTGTCTTTTTATAAATGCTTGTATACAACTAGCATTTTTAAGATTACTTTTGCTGATGCAAACAATTAAATCCAAGTTCCATGGGTGATTCAATGGGTCACAGTGTTTTAGTGATAGTGTAATTCTGCGTCTGTGAAATTACCAAGGCTGCTTCATTATTATCCGCTAATATTTTGGTTGTCGTCTGTCCTTCCTTGTGATTTGGTCACTCTATCTTTACAGCCGCCATCTTTAATGCCGCCATTTTTGTTCGCAAACAGCTTGTTAACTAGACATGAATGAAAGACGAAAACGAAACATCTTCCAATGTCACGACTACAATGTTTACTACAAATGAAAGCTGCTAGCGCGGCTGTTGATGCAGACGCTATAGTATCACCAGCTTCATTCCTTGACTTTGTTTTTATTTTAATTTTATTTGGTTGTGTTTACTTTAAAAGTTGTTATTTTTTGTTTTTGTTGATCTCACGCTGACGACTTCTGCTCGTTGAAGACATGGTGATGTCGCCAATATCGGTAATTAAAACGCGTCATCTGTCACAAATGTGACGTCGCCTAAGTTCGTTATATTGTAGGGGTTCTCATGCGTTTCAAGGTTCAAGGACACACATACTCCTCAATATCGTTAGTTTCCTCCCCCACTATTTCTCTCACATTATCATCTAGTATATGAAGTTATATTATCGAATGTTAGAAGTTAGATTAAGTAGCATTTAATCTGACAAGTTATTATTATTTTTACTTATTTATTTGCCGCCTGTTATATTCATCTTCATAGTTGTTGTTGTTTCAGCAATAAAGATGACGGAAACAGTCTTAAATAAACAAATAAATAAATATACAAATTACTCATCTCAAAGGATTCCAATAGATAAATTTGAGTAGTGTTATCATATTTAGGTTGGTGAATATCTTCTGCTATTTTAAGGTTCTCGATGACGTACAGAAACATATTTTTAATTTGATTGGCTTTGCCATTTCTTCTATGCCGCCTCATTCTTACAGTGTGATATTTTTACTCTTTTCGATAAGTATTATTATATAACATGTGTTCTTCAGATTTTTCGGATCTATTCCTCCCTTTTGTGTTCTATCTCGTTTTATCCGATGGTCTAGTCGCCTCCATCAATTCGTTGTTTTGATACCGTCTTGCAAGATTACTTCATATTTCGTAGCTTCTTTCCAAGAACCGCAGGTTTGTGCAATCTTGCTCCTAATAATTACATTTATCTGTTGAATACTAATGTTAATAGGCATCTCTTTTCTTTTCGAAAATTATCTTTCATTCGTACATAACATGGTTTTACATCTTGGCTGAAGCGTTTTCGATAAAAATCAAGCTTTACTTCTAATTGGCGAATTGATATATTTTGTTGTAGTACCGGGTATTGAAAGCATAATGAAAACAATGGCTGAGATGCTAGATAATTACGTCCATGGATGACACCCATTCTTTTACAATTGCACGAATTATGCTCAACTGTCGAGGGCTATATTTAATAAGACTCTAAATGAGAGCTCACTGTGCTAACGTCTTCGCTTAACTCTCACAGGCAACATCCATTGGAACAAATACAGGGTGTTCCACAAGTCGTGAACACATTATTTCCAAAACTAATAAGGGTATAAAAAGCATGCTGAGTGGTGTTAATCGTGACACTCTTCACTGAAGATTCCCGAAACGAATGAACCACTAGTGTCTGTAGGTACTTAAGAATTATTATAGTAAATAATTATGTCAGTCGTTTTAAGAAACTCGTTTCTTATCGTTGAGCACGTTCAGTTGAATTAAAAGTCAATTTAGCTCTTATGCGCAGATCGTAATATCATGACTAGATCACTCTGACTGACGTTAAAAACATTTAATGAAATAAATGTTTAAAATTCACCAGCGTCTTTCGCGGTTAACGAATGGGTACGGTCCTTGCTAATGAAACAAGGGCTGGCTTTTGTCAGCGGGTTCAAATCTATCGGCTAGTGTTGATCAGTACACCCTTCACTGAAGATTCTCGAAAGGATTAAACACTAGTGCATGTAAGTATTTATTAATTATTATAGTAAATAATTATATATATATATATATATATATATATATATGCATATTTTTATATATTTATATATATATATATATATGCATATTTTTATATATTTATATATATATATATATATAAATATATATATATATATATATATATTATATCATTACATTCTCATCCTACACAAGGTACGGTGCCACATTGATGTAGGGAGCTACTATCTTGGACATAATTGCAGGGATACTATGAAGGGAGTTAAGCCGTATGCGGTCTGTTTACATTATACTTGAACTCTGCATGTCAGTATAGTCGGAGAAGGAGTGACACGGAAGGTACTTCTATAGTCTTGCAGTTTTGAAGAAGAAAGTATTGAAGTAGAATGCTTTTTGCCATCTGGGGATTTCTACTGTGTAGGGGTGGATTTTTGCTGCTTGTCGCATTTGTCGGGAGTATTTAGGTCTAGGCGTGTAGTTCGTCGGAAAATTCACCAACAAAATACTTTTAAAACATTGCCCAGTCCTAATATATTTTTATTCCTATAGAAACTGAGACATGTGCATGCGAGTAATGTTTTTTTTTCTAAAAAGTTCACCTATTGTAAGTAAAAAAAATACTGGAACTGAGATGTAGACCTGAACGTAAGGACAGTGAGTCAATTACGATAACCATTTGTCCAGTTTAACACAATTTTACAAATTGTCTTCAAGCGTTATTCTTAACATAAATAAGCTATCATATTTCACGGCCGCATTCAGGAAACTGCTGAAAAAAGATAAACATGTTAAATTTTAACCTTTTAGCGCCCTTTTTCTGGATGAAAACCGATTAACATGTTTCCCACATGTCTGATTATCTGATATACTAAATTGCAAATATGTAGATAAAAATTCGTTGAGTATATACGTTGAGAAGTATCCTCACACAAATATGGTCACTTATAGAGTTCTAGAGTGGATAAAACGCGGAATATTTAGTGTAGCTTAGTCGCCATATATATTTTATAACTTACCAACTAGTTCTACCTACGTATTGAGCAATTTTGAAATAAATAAAGTTTACGCATAAATTTATACTTTCGTATATTAATTTTATGTGAGTAAATGAAGTATATATATATATATATATATATATATATATATATATTCGTGCATTTATACATAGTTCCTTATTTCCATTTTTCTATTTAGTTATCTGGACGAGATATTCAGAGAATCCGTCAAATCATAATAAATCCATCATAGTGGTCAGTGTTAATGTACATGAAACATGTAGAATGTATTAATATGTGTTCTTAATAATGACGATAGACATCTTGCTATGCGTTCTGCTCACCTCTAGGTCAGTATATGCAATCATTTACATTCGTCTTGGCCATAACGTAATAAGTTTCCATTTTATTACCAGTTAAAACATCTTAAAGGTAACACGGATGTAATACTGCTTGGAGGTTATATAAATGTTATCTATGGAGAATAAGCTTTATAGTTTTGTTATGGGTTAGGGATGAAGGTTATTAAACTTATCTCTATGGACATAAAGCTTAAAAATTCAATATGTAGATCGAATTAGTTCCACCATTCAACGGAACAGTTAGATTACAGAATTTTGACAACGAAATTGTATTGACAATTGACCCGCCTCATGTATTATACGAGGATCGTTCCAAAAGTAAAACTTCTATATTTTAAACTCAAACACTTGCACGTTGAAAAACTATGAAGACGAGAGAGGTACCATTAAGACTAGCTAAGTTTTGTGCTCGAGATTTTATTTTTGTCTATCTCCCATTCACAATGCAAGTACTCCGTACTTTATTGATGGCTTTGTCGAATAATTTCAAGCGCTCTGTCACTCACATTTATGTCCTCACACTGAAATCGATATACGATGTACCTCCAGTAAGTTTCCAGACTCTTTTTGTATAGGCAACTTTATTGATAGTACACCGAGTGCAATGCACTTGTTGTATCGTTCCATCTCATTCTGAAAGGCCCCATGAAAGTGTTCTTGTGTAAGCGTGTCAATGACTATCGCAACACTATTTTATCTTCTGAATTGTCTCATAAAGACAGCCTCTAAGGTTTTCCTAGAACTTATGAAATAATCAAAAGTCACATGGATCAATGGTTGGACCATAGGGAGGGTGTGGAACGGTCTTGATACTCATCTTCGTCAAATAGTGTGTTACAAAGATGGAGTTGTGGACTATTTCTTTGGGACAAACTTCGCGCAAACCTCTGCACCTTGAGTTCTTCGCGAATAATTGTGTGTACAGTACCCACGCTGGCATAAAACTGTGCACGTATTGTCTCTATAGACACACTATGGTCCTTATCCATATAATTCTTTATTTGATAAATCAACTCTGGTGTTCTGACTTCCTTACTCCTCCCATATCTCTCATCATTCCTTACAGATGCCCTGCCCTCCTTATATCTCTTATGCCACTCAAAAACTGATGCTTGTTTTATCATTATTACCATGGCAAGTGCTCTTCTGAGCTCCAATCTCTGACCCCCTCGCCAATCTTTCAGGAAAATATTTTTTAAAAACGACTGGCAATAATTTTCCCCATTCTTCATCTGGACATAAATCAAAACGTAGATTCCATGAACAAAGCTTCTTCTTTAGAAGCGCTGCCTGTGAAACTCTCTTCTGTTTTCCTGTTTCCCACCTGATTACAACTTGGATGTCTTCAAGTCCAGCATAAAAAAAATCCTGATAAACCGCCCCCTAAAGTAAGACACTTTATCAAATCTCCATTACTAACGGTTACTACGATATTATCCCATTGATTACTGTACACGCAATAACCCTTATCCTCGAGTTGCTTCCAGGCCCTGATAAGTTGTGACTAATATGTAAAAAAATGCAAGATCTCAAAAAGCAGTCTGTAGAATTCCATAGATTTCCGTGGGATATTTTAAATTTGAGAACATAATTTTATTGCATATCGTTCTTCTAAAGTGGCCTCACGTCCAAATTGCATTTTTGAAATTCACCAGTTGTTGCAATCAGACTTTAGTAAGGTGTATTCCAGTTCTTGCTGTAGCTGTTCATGTGAATTAGAAAAATGGTCATCTCATAAGGTGTATAGCAATAACATTCTGAATTTTCAAGGGTCTAAAACAATTTCAAATGCCTGTATTAAAAAAAAGCATAGAAACTTATTAAAAGCACGTCGTACCATTTCATAACTGTGTTGTCATCAGCTGCATCAGTTTCCTGAACGTTCAACAAGTGCCGGTGAATGTTGATTGCTTTAATTTTTCCTGCATTGGAGGAATTGAATAGTAATTCATTGCTTCTGACGTACGTCTATGACGCGGATTACTTATCCTATATTTTACAGAATATGCTTAAGAGCTACCAAAAACGGTCGTAGTAACTTTAAAACGAGTGGCCTTTTGTACATCGGATTTTATTTTCTAGATAGTCATAACCACTTTCAATGCACTTTTTTTCCAGTGATAAACGATGGCTGTGCATAAGTGTACGGAGCCCGCTCTGTCATAGGAGGGTTGGTCCTAAAGTAAAGTTTTCTATTTTTAAGTCAGAAAGTTGAAGAGATATGAAGACAGGAGTGACGGCATTACAACGCGTGACCTTTTTAGCTTTATAATATTTTTTACATAGTCACCACTATTCGTAATGCTATTTTGCCAACAGTTCAATGACGCGTATTTGCTTTCATAGAGACCCAAACCTCAATGTCTGCAGCAGAAGGATGAAACTTTTAGGACATAAATGCATGTGTTAAATTATATTAACATTACCATTTGCAATCCCTTAGTCTATATATATCAGCGAACAGATTGTGGAGCGCCGTCTAAGATTGAGTTTTTATAGACAAACTGGTATATTCATTATGCAATTTATAAAATAAACGAAATATCTAATTGTAATTAAAGCTGTGCAACACTCATTTTTACATGAATGAATTGATCTGTTAATTAATTGCAGCTAACTAGGTTACATAACGAGGTCCGCGTTTAGTAGAAAAGTTTTAAAGTAAAAGTTCATCTTCAAAGCGAATATCTGTCTTAGTTGGCGAGATTTAAAAGACGGAAGGACGCGCTACTCGCGACTTTCTCCAATAGGGTGCCAGCATCCACGGCTATCAATTTATCTAGTTACCCCCATCTCTCTCTCTCTCTCTCTCTCTCTCTCTCTCTCTCTCTCTCTCTCTCTCTATCCATCTGTCTACCAATCTATCTCTTTCTTTATCTATCTATCTATATATCGATCGACCGATCTGTATATATATATATCTATCTAGGTCAAGCATACGAAATTAACCTACTGGTGACTGTACTTATCTGTTGTAAATAAACCTTATTAACAATCGTAGATGGATCTCCGAGTAGTTTTATGTTAAAGCAAGATTAAAATCTTGGATTCGACCACGACACATTACATTACGGTTTTATACAGACTCTGTAAATAGAAGTACAGCAATTAGGACATAGAAAATAATTACATTTTGTCAAAGACAACCGAATTATAATTAAGCACGTATTCTGTTTATGGAAGTCGATAAAGACAAGTGCTGAAATTGTTGAAAAGAGAAAATCAATACGAAAAAAAACAGAGAAAAGTAGAAAATCAAGACTAATCAAATCTGAAAGAAACCTCACCAGTAGCATTTAATCTTCTGGATACTAAACTTCTTAATAATCAAAAAGAAAACATTTGAAAATTCCAATAAAAAAGAAAAAGGGTTACAAAACTGGTTGATAAAAATATATTTCCCAAAACTGATTAAATGGCTGACCAGAAACCGATGTGTGTTATTTTATCGTGACACCATCACAAAACATACCTTTTAATAGACGTGCATATTTATGAAATAAAAAAAAGTAAATATTTAAAGATAACTTATCTTAACATCCCACTGCAGTCACACAGAATATCTGAGCGTCAGAAGTGTATTTCTATTCTACATGTAAATATTATTGAAGCAAACGTTGATTAACAGACATTTAATATATGTTGTAAATATTAACTACTGTTTATAATACTCGCTATTAACTATCAATTCGATGGTTATTAGTTCGATCCAGTGCTTAAGATGTGTGCTCATTTGGCAACACCGAAAAGTTGTAATACAGCGATTGAGTCGGTCTGGTAATGATTACATTACATTTTTTGGCGCCGTTTAACGTTATCTTATCTGGGTCATTTTGACATTTGCTTTTCTATTTTCTATTTTATTCACTCCCCATTCAATCTTTTTTCTCTTCTTCACTCATTTTTCTTAATTACACCCTATTTCGGCAGCCGAGTTTAACGCATATCCTATTTTTCTTTTAATAATATTATTGGAATTCTTCCTCTTTTCCTTGTACCTATTTGTGAATTATTACACGGATTTCAGCATTTTGGATTATTTTGGACCACCTTCCAATTACCAGATTTCCTTGGACTTTACTTGTGTGAATGGAAATGTAACTAACTTTCTGGGATTTACATTTTTGGATTTTACCGTCATTGGATACTTTACCTTTCACCAGACTATCCATTCACGTGAAATCACCTTTTTCTTCAAACTATTCCCTCTGCTTCACTATTTGTTATCAAGTACGATCTTCGACTTATTTGCAGGTTCATCAAATACTTTTGCAAGCAAAATCCGATCTCACATTTTGCTAATTCCTACCCTCTGAGTAGAAGGAAAGTATTTCTTCGAACCTCCGCGCATTAAGGACTATCCCCTTATTTTGTGTTTCTTTTTCAAATCAAATATGTTTTTAAATCTTTTTCAAACTGTTTTAACATGTTTTATTAACTATGTGCTCGTATATATATATATATATGTATGTATATATATATGTATGTATGTATGTATGTATGTATGTATGTATGTATATAACCTATTAATTCGACACATTCATAAAACAAGACGAAGTAAAGGAAATTGCATTTGTTTGAAGAAATTCCTGTTATTGGCTAAAACGATCATCAACCAGTGGGAAGAAAAACAAGCAATCTGAAATGTTAGTTAGCTAATTGATAATTATTTAATTCATATATATCAATGAAAACAAAGGGATGTAGTGTTTACCTGATATACACAATGGTAAACATCAAACTAATTTAAATAAAAGTATTTATATATAGAAAAAGTAATCCCAACCGAATTAAAAAAGCTCAATACGCAATAGAGAGTAGAGTTTATAACAAGAGAAAGAAAATTAAAACTATAAGTTGAACTTTACAATCAAAATGTATTGTTTGACTGAGTGCTCCATATAACAATTTACAAAGTCCTTATTCCGCGGAGTTCCAAAGAAGGTTGTTATTATTATTCTCATCAGAGGACATGGAGAAATCAGCAAATTATATCTGTAGCAATACTAGAATTTGCTACTTAAGGCATTAAGTGAAACCGCAATTTATTGTAGTCATAAATTGCCAAATGAAAAAAAAAAAAAATGAAAAAAATATTGGATATGTAAAATTCTTCCAGAGCTGATGCAAAATAGTTCTTTAGATAGAATTATTCCAAGATAAATCCAGCGTAACGATGCATATAATCCGATTAGAATGTTTTCAAAAATCCGATTGGAAAGTTTACAAAACAGCTGAAACAATGCGAATTGTTTTTTTCCGGGCAGTGCAGTAGTCCAAAGAGAAGTCTGTCCCTAGTCAAATTGGATCTAATAGTAAGAGAGAAATCCAAAATGAGAACCTTCACCCTCGGCTTAAAAAGAAAAAGTGATTTCATGCGTGTGGGGGGGACGTGAAATCTCGTAATTACTGGGATCAGAAATTGTCTAGACAGAATTAAACAGATCTTCCTATCAGGAAATTCGAAGTCATTATTAAAAGCGAAAGTGTAGTATTGATGATTATAATTTTTAAGTGTTGCAGAATCATAGTTTATTAAGGCTGTCAAAATGTTATGATGATAATAAAGTTAACAAAATAATAATAATAACAATAATAATAATAATAGTAATAATAATAATAAATCCAAAATAATTCTAATAATAGTTTAGTCAATGATCATGTGTAATAATAATAATAATAATAATAATAATAATATTAATAATAATAATAGTATTAATAATAATAATAATAATAATTTAGTAATTATAGTAACAAAATTTAGTTATAAGTATAAAAAATAGCTATAAAAACCTAATAAAGATGGCGATAATTATAATGTTTATAATAGCAGCAACCAGGATAGTGACACAAATGGTTATGTCAATCATAAAGCGATATCAATAAGAGTAAATATACATATACACGCACATATACATATATACATATACATGCACATACACACACTCATACATACTTATACATATACGCATAACATACATACACGTACTTACACACATTTATACATATAAAAGTACACCCACAAAAATACAAATGCATATATATACACCCATCCATACACACACATATATATATACATATATATACATATATATGCATATATATACATAGATATACATATATACATATATATATATATATATACAACGCACAAAACACATCTAAATAGACATAATAAAAAAAAATAAAATAAAAACGTCCATATATATATATATATATATATATATATATATATATATATATATATATATATATAGTCCTGGTAAAAATCGTTTACGCATATTATCGAATGTTTAATCAAAGAAATGGTTGAAACCATTGCCAAAAGGGAAAATATGATGGAAAAAATGAAATCTGCTTCATTCGAAATCCTGATCTAATAATTATTTTTAAAAAAAACAACATTTTCACCTGGTCAAAATAATAAAATCGGCTAGTTTTAGAAAAAATGAATACGAAAAGCTTTCTATGTTACTAAAAGCAACTTGTTAGTGGATAAAAAAAACATCTTACTAAATTATAAATAGCAAAAGGGAAACCATTACTTGAGTTTGAGAGAGGAAGGATCTTTGAGCTTAATAGGGGTGGACTCTCCCATAGATCTATTGCAAACGAAGTAAATCGTAGCAAAACGGTCATACATTTTTCAAGAAATCCAGATCAATATGGGCACACAAAGAGTCCAGGTCGACAAAAAAAATAACTCCATCACTGGATCGCCGTATCAGAAGAAGTTTTAAAAAAACTCCAGTATCAACTCAAGTCGATTGAAAAAACAAACAGCAGCAGAATGTAGTCCTAAAACCATCAGAAGGCATCTGAAAATGAAGGGTTTCAATCATTTAAATCGACTGCAGAAATCACATCTTCTTTAACAGCACAAAACTAACCGACTTAAATATGCCGCCAAATACCAGACTTGGGATGAAGAGAAGTGGGAAAATGTCATTTTCTCCGATTAGAAAAAATTTAATCTAGATGGTCCAGATGGATGTCAACACTATTGGCATGATAAAAATTTGCCCAAAGAGACTTTTTCAACTCGGCATAGTGAAGGAGGGTTTTTAATGATCTAGGGTTCTATCTCCTCAGCTGGGACCCTAAAGTTGCAAGTTGTGAAAGGCCGGCAAACATCATTGAAGTACATTTCAATGCTTGAAAATGCTTCTATCAGGACTGAAGGTTCACGTCTGTGTGGAAGAAATTGGATTTTCCAGCAAGACAACGCTGCGATACACACTTGTCGACAAGCACGAGAATACTTTTCTTCAAATAATATAGAATTGTTAGATCATCCAGCATGTTTTCCGGACCTCAATCCCATTGAAAATCTTTGGGGATGGATGGCAAAACAAGTGTTCAAGGACGGAACCCAGTGTGATTCGATAAAGGACCTTTTTGATTCAGTTTTCAGTACATGGGATAAAATTCCTTCGCAATTGATAAAAAACTTCGCAAGCATGCCGAAGAGAATTTTTGAAGTAATTCGTAATAATGGAGGCTATACAAAATACTGAGACCCTTTTCAGTAATTTGTAATTGCCTTTTGTTAGATAAATTATCAGTGGTCTTATCATTTTGACCAATTGAAAATGTTTGTTTTTGAAAAAATAATTATTAGATCAGGGTTAAGGTTTCGAATGAAGCAGATTTCATTTTTTTTTTCCATTATATTTCCCATTTTGGCAATGGTTTCAACCATTTGTTTGATTAAAATTCGAGTATATGCGTAAATGTCTTCTTTCTTAAGTGGTCTTATGATTTTGACCAGGACGGTATATATATATATATATATATATATATATATATATATATATATATATATATATATATATATATCTTTTTTTTTACACAGTGATCACCAGTTATCAAGGCCCGGAAGCAACTCAGGGATAAGGGTTATTGCAAGCACATTACGTTAGTGTGGCGATTTGATGACGTGTTTACTTAAGGGGACGGTTCATTAGGAATTTGTTAACATTGGACTTGAAGACATCCAAGTTGTAGTCCGGTGGGAAGCAGGCAGACGGAAAAGAGTTCCACAGGCGTGCAGTTCTAAGAAAGAAGCTTTGTTCATGGAATCCGCGTTTTGACTTAGGCACATATATAGAGTGGGGGAAATTTTTCACAGTGGATTAAGCTAGACGGGTGTTTTCGTGAAAGATTGGCGAGGGGGGGCCAGAGATTGGAGTTCAGACGAGCACCTGCCATGGAAATAACGATAAAACAAGGATAGGCTCGCAACGTCTCTTCTGTGGGAGAGAGGTTGCAGGGTAGAGAAAAGGACATCCCCCACTAAGCCACGAAGTCTATTTTGTACTCTGTCAAGGCAGGATAGGCTGTTTTTGAAGCTCCTGCCCATATATGGCAACAGTGTTCCATCCTTGGACGTACTTGGCTTTTATATAGATAGAGAATTGCATCAGTAGTGAGATATCTTCTGGAGCGGTTGAAGGATCCCACCATCTTTCCAGCGACCTTGGCAACAGACTTGATGTACGTGTTCCATTTCAAATCAGGAGTAAAGGTCAAACCCAGAAGCTTGTCAAAACACGGGGCCTCACCCAGATGAGAGCCATCCATCACAATTGATGCCAGATGGGGATCAGAGCGTTGATGATGTAAGGATAGGAGTTTGGTTTTGGATGCATTAAAGGTAACCAGCCATGTCTTCCCCCACTGAACCACGCGCTCGAGATCAGAGGAGAGAGAATCAGAGAGAACTTTGTCATTTACAGCCTTTGATGTGTTACCGTAGATGGTCGTGTCATCAGCATAGATGTCAACGAATGATTTAAGTATGTGTTTAGGGAGGTCCTTGATGTAGATCAGGAAGAGAGTTGGGCCCAGGATTGACCCCTGAAGGACTCCAGCATTTATATTGCAGGCCTCCAATTTTGGTCCATCTACCACTACTTTTATGAGCCTATCGGAGAGAAAATATTTAATGATTGAGAAAACATTTCCAGTTCTACCGTAGCTGGAAATCTTGTGAAGTAGACCCTTATGCCATACCTTGTCGAAGGCCTTTGATATGTCAAGAGAAATTGCCCTAGAAAGGAAGCCTTTGTCAAGAGATTCACTAATCCTGTGCGATATAACCGTCAGCACACCTGCGGTGGATCTTTCAAAGCGGAAACCATATTGTGTGTCACTAAGAAGGTTATTCCTGCTGAGGTGGTTGACTATTGCTCTATTTAATATGGATTCCAGCAACTTACTCATAACACACAGGAAACTTATTGGTTTGTACTGAGAGGGAGAGGGCTTATCACCTGAATTCTTAAATACAGGTCAAACTGATGAGGTCTTCCAGGGAGTCGGAAAGCACATCTCCTTAAGCCAGCGCTTAAATAGTTTCGTAAGTATGGGAGCAAGTTCTGGTTGAAGCTTTTTTAACACTATAATTGGGATGACATCAGGGCCAGTTGCTTTACTGGAATCTAGGTTCTTTAATAGCTTGTTGACTTCATGCACGGATATTTGTATGTTACCTAGCTTGTTCTGTGTTATCGGAGGAAATATGGGGAGTTGATGGCCTTCGTCCCATAGGGTAGAATTAGCTGCAAAGTTCTTTGCAAATAGTTTGGCCTTGTCTGACGCTGACGAGATGACCTCTGGTCCATTGATAATGCTTTAAATTGATGCTGGAAAAGGGAACGAAGAACTTTCTAACAATATTGAAAGAGAAGGTCCACACTGGTTGTATGAAAATTAGGAACTTTGTTCGAAAAGGAGTGTGTGTGTGGGGGGGGTATACAGGGTGCCCACAAAGTCTGACTTCATAATCTACAGGATGCTTCCACAAAGTCTGGCTACATAATGTCCTTCGCACAATACGATAATTTAGATGACTTTAATAAATTAAGGTTCTTTCTCTTCTGCCACTCTCTTGCTTTGTCTCCTTTTCTCTCTCTCTCTCTCTCTCTCTCTGTCTCTCTCTCTTTCTAAATCTGTATATGCATATATATATATATATGTATATATATATATACATATATGTGTATATGGTTAAGTGTACGTAAGCATATATATATATATATATATATATATATATGTGTGTGTGTGTGTGTGTGTGTGTGTGTGTGTGTGTGTGTATGTGTGCCCGCGTGAATTTATGTAATCAATTATGACAGCATCAATTAGCTATCCAACAGATCAGATTCTTTGTTATTCCCGCCAACGAATTAATGCTCCTTTAAGCCAATGACAGGACTATATTCACACAAATGTTATATTGTTGTTTTTATTACTTCTTATTTTGTGTCGAATTACTAGTTTGATAAGTGAGTTTTTGGATTATTCTATTGTGTGTTGTTTTATTTTAGTTTTATTTATTTGACATATTTTAGTGTATTTAGATGATTTATTAGTATATATATATATATATATATATATATATATATATATATATATATATAAGTGAAAGTGTCTGTATGTGTGTCTGATTGTCTGTCTGTCTTTCTGTGTACATTTCCCTACAAAATAATCCGTCAAATTTCAGTCTACAGACTCGAAATTTGATATACAGGGTAGTGAGGTTTGGGAAGATATTTGTAATCGAATCAGAAATTTGGCAGTTGAGGGGTCAAAATTCATCGATTTGACCTTTGAGAACTCTACCAAATTCTTCCGCCAGTTTGGATCTAACTTAATAACTTTATTTGAACCCAAAACAGTAAATTTAAGGGGGTCATAATAGGGGTCAAACTTTAAAAAAATTGACCTCTGTCGTCTCTATCAAATTACTAAAGACAATTTCTGGTGTAAACATTTTAAATTTTACATAAAGAGTATGTATGTATGTTTGCATGTCTGCCTAAAACTTTCGACAGAGGCGACGGATTTTCACAAGATCAGTATCGTTTTGAAGCTCGACCCTTCAGACGACAAATACCGAAAAATTGTCTTACAACATTAATTTCTGCATCCTCAACTGGGAACTTTTGTACAGGGGGGGGCGCTTTTTTCGCCGATATTTGCGAAAGTCATCCCCCTGTTTCGATTGTCTAGCGTTAATTTAAACTTACGTCACTTCCGATTTGGCGGGTGTTGTAACAGCAAAGACGTATCGTGTTTTCACGTTCTTTTCCTCCTTCGCGCTACGAATTCCCGACTGCCTTCCTTGTATCACTATTTTTTTGCTTAACACACACCTCCAAACACCCAGGCAACGCCATGCCCCCATGCTAGTATATATATCAATGAATTTTTTTGTCTGCGTGTATCTCTGTGAGTACACTTCTCTACCAAACTACTCTGTCAATTTTCAGTCTACAGACTAGAGATTTGACATAAGAGTATTGAGATTTGGGAAATAGTTTTAATCGGTCTTCGACCAGAAATTTGGCTGTAAAAGGGGTCAGAATTCAACGATTTAACTCTTGAAAACTCTACCAAACCGCTCCGTCAACTTTGTGGCTAAACACTTCAGATTTTATATGTAGATTACTTGGACATGGATCAATAAATGTTAAAAGGGCAAAATTGGGTTCAAAGTTTTTTAAAAAATTGACCTCGGCGATCTTAACAAAATAAATCAGCCAATTGTTGGCCTAAACACTTGAAATTTTACATAAAGTGCATTTAGAAATAACGCAAGCTTTTTAAACGGTTTTTCCCGACAATCTGGCTGCGAAGGGGTCAAAGTTTAAAATATTTGACTTTTGCGCTATCTAGTAAATCATTCAGCCAATTTTTGGTCAAACATTTGAAATTGTACATAAAAGGTATTCAGATATGCAGCAAGCATCTTAAATCAGTTTTGGGGCGAAAATTTGGCTGCCAAAAGGTCAAAGTTGAAAGAGTTGACCTTTGCAAACTCTACCAAACTCCTTAACTAATTTGGGTATAAACACTGTAAATTTTAGATGTAGGTTACCTGGTCATGAGTCAAACTTTTTAAATATATATATATATATATATATATATATATATATATATATATATATATATATATATATATATATATATATATGCACATAAAGTTGTGAACAGTACATAGGGCCCGAGCAAAGCCGGACTAACTCCTAGTATTATAATGAAGTCGTATTTCTGTTTGTCTATTTGTTCATAATTTCATTCATATGTATATAATGTACACTGTTTCACAAATTAATTTTATACTGAGAATAAACTTATATACACTTTATTCCAGCAGGATTTCTATATATATATTTTATAAAAAAGAAAACTATATACCACGAGTAAATTCATTGTATATTACATCAGAAAAAAATATATAATAAAAGTTAGCTCGGTGTTTGTTATAATAAAACTGTTTTAGTTGTTCTATTAAGAAGTACTATTTAAAATTGATCTATTTTATTTACTTTTTAATTTAATGTATATTTAATTAGATACATTTTCATTTTTAATAGCTGACAACAGTTCCGTTTAAAATCTAAAGAACGATTATTTTTAAGCTGGGATAGTTACTTCCCTTTTAATGTATGAGTGTTACTTAATTTTCATATACCAAGATAGGTGTATTTTATGAATCCCTAATTTTAACGTGTTCAAGTTTCGTAACAAGTTAGGTAATTCGGTGTCCCTTACATAGTATGTGACTAATCTCACTGCTCGGTAATATGTTCCAACCTGGCAATGTTGTGTATATACAGCTAGTATATATATATATATATATATATATATATATATATATATATATATATATATATATATATATATATATATATATATATAACGCGTCTGTCGCAAACATTACGGGTCTGCGTAATATAATTTATATTCGGGCCCCTTCTATAATGAGAAATGTCCGTCTCATTAATTGAGATGCTGCTTCCAAGGGCATCTACGTTGCTAGCAAGTGACCACGGATCAAAAAAATGATTGGAACATTAATGGTTGAGAATTGGCAAAAGAATTACCAAGGAATTTTGTGGAATTACGAAAAGGTTATCGTCTTGGGCGTTGCCATGTGAACTGGAGAAAAATGGGAAATGGAAAGATGTGGATTCTCAAGACAATTTCTTCCATCGCAAAATGGATGTCACTTGGTCAGTGATCTATGAGTTTCAGACATCTTGGAATTAGGGATTGACATGCTTAAATTAGCAGGAATTAGAATAAATTTGGAAGGAAGATGAGGGGAAGAAAGTTTAAAATATCAGCGCAATTAGAAAACGAAGAATAACGTATTACAGTTAAAGTGAGAGTGGGCAAGATTGGATTAACTAATTTAAACGAGACGAGAATTCTTTTTTTTACTAATGTGTCAGCTGGATACTTTTAGATGATAAGTCATCGAGGATAGATCAACAAATATTTATTTACATTAAACTTGAAGATGACCATGCTGTTGTCGGTTGTTCGATGTACTTGTGGCATAAGATGTTCTAGCAAAGAATATTTGTTCACAGAAGTTATGTTTGTTTTTCATTTAATAGGAAAACAGAAAGGAATGGGGTTTGTTGTTTAGCTAGACTAGTTCTTGCTGCTAATGTGTTACAGAAATAAGCACAAATAACTGAAAATCAGTTGAACATACACCATAAGCATAACAATACATAACAACAGTATCTCCTCTGTGTGAAAGAGGCTGTAGGGACGAGTAAAGATCACTACTCACTATATTGTGAAGTCGATTTTTTTATACTTTCATGACAAAATGCGTACTTTAAGCGGTATCTGCTCAGATGTGACAGCTGTACTCCATCTTAGGATATTTCCCGCTTTTAAATAAGTAGAGGATTGTGTTAGGAGTCAGATACTTTCTTGAGCGATAGAATGATCTACCCCTGTTATTTAGCTCGATAATTAGTGTAAAGCTTATATTTAAAAGTAAATAACATTTATTTTATAGATATTTTATTACTTATTTCGCGACCGTCAATATTGTCTGCCCTTTTAACTTTCGTTTTCAGCTGTAATTTAGCTGTATTATTGTACATGTTCAAGCGGACAAGACTTGTACGCCATCTGAGAGGGAAATACTCAACAGTTAGAAGGGAGCATATTTTGTCAACGTCGTTCTACCAGTAGAAGCTGAAAGTCAAAAAGAGGAGACAAGCTTATAACTAGATATTCCGATTTAATCTGGAAGATTGTTTTTAATGGAAATGAATATAGATTTAATAAACAACGAATGCTTTGCTAATAGCTTCATACGAAAAACATGCCCCGTTAGATCAGCCGTTGTTTAGTTTTATTGATACAGATAACGTTAATTTGCAAAGCCAGCTATATTTAAAACTAAAAGAAAAGAAAATCCGAATTTAAATTTTCGGGTTTATTTTTGCATGAAAAACAAACGTTATAATTATTATCTACGAATATCTCAACAAAAGCATGTCTTACTACGTTTCTGTCTATCACTTTCAGTCTTTCTCATTTTTCCACACATTCTTAATTTATACAATGTGTATACCTTTCGTGTCTGTTTTTCTCAGTTTCTTTCTCTTTTGCTCCTCTTGCAATATGAGTGTCAAATTATCACCCAAGGTTCAAATATTCTCCGTATTCTTCTAATAGAGATCTGGATTGTGCTCTCCATCCTCCTTGACACTTCACGTTGGTTGTGCGTGCTGTCAGGGAGATGAGGCTGGTTTAATCACGTGAGACTGACGAAATTCACTTTGAGCGAAGGGTAGTGCAGTATATGTTCGTTGCCTTGATATATTTCTCAAGCTATAATAACAAAAATTCGAAGAAGAAAAAGTAGAATATTGAGACGAAGAAGATGTCAAAAAAGAGGCTCATAAAAATTTATGGGCATGTCTACGAAAAAGGAACCGAAAAAGAGGATTAGAATCGCTACCAAAACTAGCATAATTCAGTGCGATTACAACTAACTATAGCATAACAAAGGAAAGACGAAATTAGAAAAAACTTCAAATGCAGATGCTCTGAATAAAGAGGCAGAAAGGTAAATAAAGTAATAAGTTAATGCAGGAAACTTTCTCCCCAAAACAAACTCAGTCAGAGAGGAAAGTCAGTATATTTGAAAACTATGTAAACAATTAAATTTCAGATACCCAGACGTATAGTTCAAACACCAACTCCTCTGTTACCTAGATGGAACATAATCTCTGTTTTTGTGATTATTATAAATCATCTGTGTTGCTGCATCTCTTACCGCCTTTCCTCAGCTTTCTTTCTTATATCTCTGTTCACTGTATTTTTCCTTTTTTCATTGTTTCTTGCTGCTTCTGTCTTCTTGTCTTGGTTTCTGTCTTATGTATTGTTCTAATTCTTATTTGTGTCATTCACACAAGCTTCTATACTAATCATTCTTTTCCCCTGTTTTTACTTTTTTTCACGTACAGTTAAAATCATCCTTCGGATGTACTTCATTGTTCGTAGCCGTTAGTTACCTAATCTTCTGATCGAGATGTATCAATTTTTCTTTTGTCCCATCAATGAATGGTCCAGGATATGTTATTAAATACGAGCAGGAGGTGTTTACCGGCGTTGCCCGGTGGTAGAATGCCTCCTCCTGCGTAAAAAAAACATATTGTACGGGTGCTGTTGTTGTTGCTACCCAATAAAGGTCCGAGACTCCTAACAAACGGTTCCCCGGTTCGATACAAAACACCTGATGAAGGCCGGAGGGCAAAACGGCCGAAACATTGCGACAATAACAACACAGATGAGGAAGTCAGTCCAACAATCTCAATCAATCCAAATATGTGTATTATGTACACTAAGCGCCCTTATCTTTTCTTGGATAAGCATTTCTATACTTTCCCACCTCTTTATGGTTCCCCTTTATTTTATTTTCATTTTTTTATTATTATTGTTGATATTATTGTTACTATTATAATGATAATTTCATTATTATTGTTATTGCTATTATTATAGCTATAACTGTTATTATTATTATTTTGTTATTGTTGTTATTATTGTTATTAGTATTGTTATTGTTTTATTATTATAATTGTTATTGTATTTATTTTTACTATTATTGTAATTATATTATTATTATTGTTATTATTACTTTTTATTATTGTTATAACTAATGTCTTGCTATAATTATTGTTATTATCATCTTTATTATTATTATAATTATCATCGTTTTTGTTATTATTGGTATTATTTATATTATTATTGTTGGTAATGTAATTGTATTTATTGTTTTTATTTTTATTATTATTATTATTATTATTATTATTATTATTATTATTATTATTATTATTATTATATTGAAGCTTTAATAATTAATAGCAAATACGTACAACTACAGCCAATTTATAGATTTTTACTTCCAGCTGTTCTCTTTTTTCCTAATTTTCACTTTCGTCATCTTTTCCTGTCTCTCCTTCCGCTTCTCCCTTGTTTACGTCTTTTTTCTGTTTCTCCTCATTTTTCTTCATTTTCTATATAAAACCATTTCTTCTTCATTTTCTTTTCTTTCTTTTCCTCCCGTCCTCCTCCTCCCTCTTCTTCACCTTCTTCTTCCTCTTTATCTTTTCTCTGATCTTTCTCCTTTTCTTCCAATCTGCTTTTCACCTCCTATGAAACCCCATGCTTCGTCCCCCTTTCCCCCTGTAAAATCCTGTATGCTTTGTCGTCTATTCATACTTCTTCTTCGTTTCTTCGTTTTCTCCTCCTCCTTCTTTTTTTTTCTCTGTAAAACCCCGCCTACTTTAATGCGATCATCATCATCATCATCATCATCATCATCATCATCATCATCATCATCGCTTTCTTCTTTTCTTCGTTTTTCTATTTCTTTGTCTTCTCCTTTCATTTTAGTGTCTTAGACCTCCTCTGTTTTCTCTTTCTACTCTCACCTTTTACTCGCTTTTATTTCCTTTTATTGTTTCGCATATTCATCTTTTGTTTCTTTCGCTCGCCTCCTTCCCACACCAACACCACTATTGTTAAATATCTTCCTCTTATTTTCGATTCTTGTTGTTGTTGTTGTTGTTCTTCTTCTTCTTCTTCTTCTTCTTTTTCTTCTTTTTGTCTTCTTCTACCCCCTCTCCTGTTTATCATCCAACGACATGATTTCCTTCTTCTTCTTCTTCTTCTTCTTCTTCCTCTTCTTCTTCTTCTTCTTCTTTTACTCCTCATTTCCTTTTTGCTATTCTTTCTTTTTTCTACTTCTCTTTTATTCGTGGTCTGTTGCTTCTTCCTCTTCAGCGGTTCCTTACCTTCCATACCAATTACCTTCCTCCTGCACCTTCAACCAGTTCTATGTATTAAAGTGCGCGATTGACGTCATAGATACCGCCTCGGACTACGAGTTCAAATCCGGTCGTTTCGATCGTGTTAAGTTACACACCAATTCCGTCGTGAATTTGTTTTAAAAACGCAATTTTCACGAAAATGCACGGAAAATTGCAATCTTAGTTTCACTTCATTACAGTCAAGAATCTGTCACATAATGGATTGCCTCTTGTCAGATCGCGATAAAATCATCAGCTAGTGTTAATCGCGATAAGGGTTTAACAAAGTGCAGTTCGATCTTACACGAAGTGTGGAAAATATACAACTTTCCACGAAAGACGAACAGGAAAAGATGCAGATTAAAGTTCGCGATATTAAATAGTCAATGGTAGAGTCAATCGAATAGCCCTTAACGACATGACGCATGCCATCACGGATATCAAAAGTGACAAAGGTTCAGTCAGTCTTCCTAAAGGGATTTGTGCAAGACAAATTGCCAATAATGCTATCATAAAAGCCGAATATACTCTAAAATGGAGCTGCCCGGAAGCCCTATTATGCACTGAGTTCAAAAACAGTTTTAGAACCTAATAGACAATGCTCTTTTTCTCCTCCCTGCAAGCTTTTTTCCACAGAAAATATATTGCGTGTCAGTCTCTGTTCGACACTTTATTTTACAAGTGCTTGTTTTAGGACCATTCAATGGTCACTCCTGCTAAATTTTCATAAAGGACTCGTCAGCCTACAATCACTACTATCAAGTTACTCTACTCTATTAAAATGCCTTAATCTAAACGCAAATCCCATGGTGAATGAATTTTCCATAGAACTATCCGTCTGTGGAATTCTGTTCCGCTGGCTTGCTTCCCAGCTGAATACAATATAGTGATTCTCAAATCCAATATGAACAAGTTCTTGCTATCTGGGACCTTTAAATACTCCAATTCCAAGCAAGTAATATCACCAGTTTCTTCTCCAGGGGAAAGCTGAAAGCTTCCTCACCTTTGCGCTAATTCTAAAGGAATATTTGCTAAAATTTCTAAAATAGCTAAAAATATATATATATATAAAATTCTCGCAAAATATATGTTTGAACCGGGCAAAATTCAGAGTTTTTTTGCTTTTACTCTCATCCAAAATTTGTCCCCAACAAACGTATACCGTAACTGAAAACTAATCTCAAACGAACCTAAACATAATGATTTTAAGTCTGCTTCAAATGATACATCAGTACTCTCTTCAAAAATACAAAAAGATCTGTAAAACGTAAAGTCTATTTTTTTATTAGATCACAATTGATAAAATAAAACATTTAAAACTTCGACATGAAATACATTCCATTAATTTTTATTGTCGCAAAATTAAAAATTAAAAAACACGGTGAGTGTTTTTCTTGCATTATTTTTCTGTTGGGCTTCTGACTAGTTTTGATTTTAAAGTCAGTTTGTTTTCATCCGGTTTTCATGTTATTTATGTAGTCAGACGTCGGAGAAAAAAGTTTATTTTCTTTGCTCAAAAGCTGTACCAATACCAAACTACCTATGATAAGTACGTTCCTTTTCTCAACTGAGATCAAAGTGCCTATAAATGTTCTGAATATGCCAATATGTTCAAACCTTATCGACACCATTTATGTTTATTTTTCTTATTTTATTACTCTAATCTTAAGTCCAACTTAAAATCCTTAACCCGAAACCTAACCATTATCTTAAATCCTAGTCCTAACCCTTACACTAACCTAATCCAAACTCTACCTCTAAATTATAAACCTCCCCCTTAAGTAACCCTGGACCCTTAACCTTAAGCGTAAGCAAAAACATAAACCTAACCCTAACACCATGATTATATTGTTATTCTCACACATATTAGGTCGATATAATCTCTGGATCTCTTAAAGGGCATCTTATCGTATTCGGAAATATTTGTCACACTGTAATTTATATAAAATTTCGAGCTTAAACCATTATTCAATGCAATATGGTAGATTGTTCTTGTACCATCATCCATGGCCGGGTAGAAATCTTAAGTAATTTTTATTTAATTCTTAGTAATCATCGCTTGTAGTGAGGATTGAACTTTCAACCTCAGGAAAACTATCAATTATAATCGATTACAAATTTTCTCATATATCTATGTGTCATACACGGACAGGTAAACTTGCCACCCAAACACAGAAAAACCCCGTACAGTTACCTTTTATTATGTGTTTCTCTTATATCTCTCATTTATTTTCTGTTTGTTTTTGCTAAGGTTTTATTCCTCTGAATAGTACATCACTGAATGCTCGCTCACTTGATCTGTTGTAGTCATCTTCTCGTGGTTCTGTGCATCTATTCTTATAAATAATTCACGTAGCTACTTCTTATCTCAGTGTTACTGGTTTTTGTGCTCTTTTTTAGGTTATAACCAGTCTTTATATACTTTGCGTTATGCATTTTTCTAGTGTTTTTTTATCGTATCTTTTACTGTATCTTCCATGTGGTTATTTACTGTAACTTTTACCAATCTTCAGCACAGTTATTTGCCGTATATTTTCTAGTATATGTTACCTTATTTTTAACCGTATCTTTGACATAGTTATCCACCTAACTTTACCGTGTTTTTACCTTATTTTTATTGTATCTTTCAAAAAGTTATTTACCGTATATTTTACCGTATATTACATGCAGTTTTTGACCGTATCTTTTACCGTATTTATAACGTATCTGTTGCACAGTTATTTATTATTCATGTCTGTGGTTACTTAAGGTTTAGAATATTATGGTAAGTCCACTCAAACAACACAGGCAATGAAGGAATTCTTTGTTATAATTTTCCTAGGATATTCTCTAAAAGAGATTGATGAACAAACGTGAATGCGATATTGACAGACATTTTGCATGTCGTCTTGATTTTTCCTGATAATTAATCCGTGAAATCTGAAGTCATTTACTCACTAAGGTGTTTGTTTTTTATTGCATTTTCACCAGAAACAAAACACAGTACCATTTTGATGTAGGAGGTTACTTTCTGGGACATAATTGCAGAGATACTATGTAGGGAATTTAGCAGCAATATATCTGCTTACATTACAGTTGAACTTCTTCTTCTTAGTACAGTCAGGGAAGCAGGAAATCAGAGGGGAATTCCTAAATTTAGGAAGTCTGGGGAAGAAACCATTAGAGTAAGAGTCTTTCTGGCATCTGGGTATCTCTACTGTGTAGGATAGGATTTCGCTGTTTGTCGGATGTGTCGGGGGTATTTTTTCTAGGGGATATGATGGCCTGCAGACTGTCGGAGCATTTACCATTAAAATAGTTGTAAAACAGGCAGAGAGATGAAACATGTCGTCGATAGGACAGGGGTTGAAGCTTAGATGACAGTTCGGAGCCTATTAGGCTGGCGACTCTCTTTTTATGCCTGTCCAACAGTGAGAGACTAGTAGCATATGCACCAGCCCAAATGTGACAACAATACTCCATCACTGGGCGAATGGTGGCCTTGTAAAGATACGGGATACTTTCAGGCGTAAGTAATTTTCTAGTTCAGTAGAGAGAAACCACTTCTTCGCAATGCTTTCGATGTATCTGTTCTAACTCTTATTCCCTGTGAACGTTAAGCCGTAGAGTTTGAATGAAGTACTTTCAGGTAGTGTATAATTAACCACAGCTATTGGTTGTTCAGAAGTTCCTTGTAATTATTAAGGAAACGAACTTAGTCTAGGCAGCGTTAAACGTTGCCATCCATTTTTGTCCCTATTCCATTACAGACTGGAGTCTTCTTCCAGAGTTTCTGCCAATGCCTTAGATATAGGTTCATTCGTTTTCTCCCTCGTGCCTATAATAAAGTGTGGTGTCGTCAACATATTCGCTCATCTCAGAGACATTTTTATCATTAGGGTTATTTATAAATATTATGAATAATAAAGGTCCAGGATCGTCCCTTGACGTACGCCCATATTTATATCATATTGTTTTGACGTATGACCATCGAGGATAACCAGAATGTTTCTCTCACTTAAAAAAGATTTAATTAGTTTATATATTCGTCCAGTAATACCATATGGTCTAATTTTCCTGAGAATACAACCGTGCCATATCCTGTCAAAAGCCTTACATATTCCTAGGCTTACTGCCCTCTCTTCCTATGCCTTATAGACTGCATGGTATATACGTTCAGAGATTACAGTAAGGATAGCTGTAGTACAAAGAACATTCCTAAATCCATATTGTTTGTCGGACAGAATTTTAGTAGCTGTAAGGTAGTGGAGTAGAGCTTGATTAATTATGGGCTCAAATATTTTGGCGAAAAGAAAAGGAGGATAATGGGGCGATAATTTAATGGATCACTTCTTTCCCTTGAATTTTTCTAAGCTGTTATCACAGAAGTAGTTTTCCCACAGACATGGAAGCAAAATTCGTTAAGGCTTTCTTATAAAGTTTAGAGAGAACTGAAGAAACCTCAGTGGAGTTTTTTTTTTTTAATATTACAGCAGGAGATAGATCAGGTCCATATTCTTTTGATGTGTCTAGGTCTTTTTATATTATGCACTTGAGAAGGGGTCATTTTCAGATCATCTAGTGTGCTTTCTGTCCCCAAAGAAAATCAGGGAGGGAGTAGTTTGCTGGATCCAAAGTATAGTTTGAAACCAGACAACGGGCAAGCATGTTAGCTTTCTCGGTTGCCGTGCAAACAATTTTATGATTATTGGATAGTGGAGGAATTATTAGTTGACCATTATTTAGTACACTGTTGTAAATTTTCCAGAAATCAGGAGCTCCTAATTTCTGCATTTCCATGCGCTTTCTGGCCGTCTCAGTGTATTTTTTCTTAGCTGTCGCTATTTCTTTTTTACAATTATTTCTAGCTTCTATAAATTTTGTATGTTTGTACCGGACTTATATCGGTGAAATCCGCAGTATGAATGTTGCCTTTATGCAATAGAAGCTGCACAAGTAGAAATAAACCATTGGGGAGAGCGGGGGTTGCTATAGAACTTCTGTGTGGGAACGTGTTTCAATTGAACTATTCAGTGGTCTCATTAGCGCACTGTTCCGCAAAAGTAGAAAATATATTTCTCCATCGGGCATCGCTTTTGTGATTTCTGATTGCATCCTAGTCAGCTTATTGTCGTAGTTTGTCATTTGGAGCAATGGCTCTCCAGCTTGGCATCGAGAGCTTAAAGTGATGACTATCATTATCACAGCATGGTCAGCATTTCCAAATGGGCAATAGACATTTGTTATACTATCCTCAGGAACTATTGTTAGAATTAGATCCAGAAATAAGGCTTGTTGGTCCTGACGATCTGACAAGCATGTTAAGAACGTTACTGTTGGTGTCAAGAAATGGAATATAGAGAAGGTTTGGATGATGCTACCAGCTGTGTCTCTGTAGTTGGAGAAGGCAAGTACTTACGGTAGTAGGCATTAAAGTCACCGAACACATGTATTTGGGCGCTAGTGTCAAGGAAGAGACATGTATTTTGTCAAAAATATAATTGATTAGAGTGCAGTCTTGGGTTGATGGAGAGAGATAAAGGAAATATAAGAGGCTAACGCTATGTTGTAAAGTTAGTCTAAAACACATGAAAGCCTGCTCATCTGATTCTGGTTTAAATTCCCTAGTCATGAATAGGGTGTTACAAATATAGATTCCAACTCTGTGCATGTATGTAAGTGTCTTTACGAGAAAGTGGAAGATAACCAGGCATGTTAAAGTAGTAAGAGTGTATGGAAGAATGCAAGTTAATTTCACTTAACGCTAAGATATCTAGGGGGTCTGTTAGGTGAATTGAGTCTACATCGTTTAAGTTACTTCTAAGTCCACAGATATTTATAAATCTGAGCTTTAAGAGAGGCGGTGAATCGTTGTTCGATTGTTTGTTTGGTTTGATCGTTATTTGGGATTAAGCTGTCATTTTATTTTATTTCATAGATTCAGTTTAGGGAAAGAGGTACTAGACAAATACACCATCATGCAACACAAGTCGACCATCAGCCGACCCCTCATCCACAGGAACGTGGCCTCGGGAATCTTCACCGGAGATGAGTGCAATGGTCACTTTTTATGCGCGACATGGCACCACAGCCATCCTGATATTATACAACTGATGATAGAGAAGTAACTCAAAGCGCTACTAAAGAGTTAGGACTCACGTTCTGTCAATCGGAATATAACAGCCAGACAAACTGTCAAACCGATACTCTCAAATCTATCAGATAAGAGTGGCCCGGTCTACTCATGAAAGAATGCATGGTAAAAAAAACCACCCGCAAAATGTGTTGGTTTAGGAAAGGGGAATGGGGGTATGTGAGGGTCGGCATTCATTGCCCTAGTCAGGAAACAAGGCTAAGCAGTGGACGCCTCGTATGAGTCCCTGTGATTGCACCTCTGCCCCTGGCTAAAAGACAAAAAGGAGTATGGAAGCCGGGCGGTAGGCAGAGTCTACCTACTCCTTAAGCAGTTTCGGTTTGCAAATTGGTGATTTGATCGAGTCACCAGCTCTAGGGAGGTTGTCGCGTAGCAGTGAGGTGACCTCCCTCCCCCGTTTGGTGTCAAGACGTATAAGGTCAGTCGCACAGGTTTAATATCGGAGTTTTCTTTCTTATAGATGGATGACCTGACAAAGTCGACGCATCAGCACCGAAAAGATTAGCCCCACGCTTGGTTTCAATGCTAGATATTCCCAACCTGCTGCATGGGTAGTTAGGATTAATCAAGTTCATATCAAAGATAATTAGTATCTGCTGTGAGGTTACACTCCTCAAAATAGGAGTAAGATCGGAAGATGTGGTTATGCACGCGTTTGGAGTTGAAACGCGGGTGGGGGTATGCATGATTATAGGGTGTAGATTAAGATTTATATCTACTAAAGTTTAACGAGGATTAAATATGGTTTCTGTATTAATAAATACATTGGAAAAATTATAGTATAAAGAGTTTGTGTACAATTCGAAATGAAATTTAAGTGTTAGTTTTCATGTAAAGATAATCACCTGTACTTTAGCCCATCAAATCGAAATAAAGATACAGAGGTGCTACTAAATATGGATCACTTCTATAAATATAAAAGCGAAAATGTGTTTGTGTGTGTGTGTGTGTGTGTGTGTGTGTGTGTGTGTGTGTGTGTGTGTATATATGTTCGCTTTTTATGTGTGTCTTCAAAAAGCTTTTTTTCCGGGAAGTGATCGGTCGGCTCACTCCTTCTTAAAACTTTTTCACGTCTAAATAATAATACCTACAAATTAACAACGGGGGGGGCTGTCTATTTTATTTGCCCGACTTTGAAAAGCTAAATATTCCACATTTTTGGATCGCCGCGTGTTGATTCGGCTTTTTCGTATAAAATCGAAACTAATTCGAAGATTAACAGGTCGTTCCCGGCGCGATCGCCAGGAACGTCCAAAAGCAATCAGCTTTGATCAATGCGGAGTTTCTCCTTATATCAGAAAATTGCTATTCAATTTGGACGATCCCCTTTTTATGGGGAGCTGCCCCCCCCCCAACATCTTTGGGAAAAAAACTGCCCCGCAGCGAAAGTTGACCTCATTAAGTTATTAAGTACGGGCACCTGCCAATTCTTTATACTTAAATAAATTCAAACATGTTCCCGTTACTATTTCTTGCTGGCCGAGCGGTTAACGTCGCACGTTTTTCTTTTTTCACACTTTATTTTCCAACTTCG
This sequence comes from Euprymna scolopes, assembly GCF_053919585.1. Taxonomy (NCBI): domain Eukaryota; kingdom Metazoa; phylum Mollusca; class Cephalopoda; order Sepiida; family Sepiolidae; genus Euprymna; species Euprymna scolopes. Next base: position 111,133,750 of record NC_136505.1, read on the forward strand.
CATCAAGGCTTCGAGATCGATCCTGCCTACTAACCTAAACGTCTTTTATACCCCCCGACACAAACACACGGGTAACGTCTTTTGTTTTGATTTACCTAAAAGCACACACACCTCTAAACACCCGGACAACGCCGGGTACTCCCGCTAGTTTAAATATAAGTACAAGCTGTGCTAGTACGTATTTATCTTATAGGTAAGTTATAGAAATATTGGTATAATTTATAAAGATTTAACTGTAAAGTTGTTTTTTTTTCAGGATATATGTAAAACCCCCTGATTTTTATAAATATTTTTTAATGAGTGATCTCTTGAGTTACTATTGAACTCGTGTTACATTTCTTAGATGAGGAAAAGGTGTTTATAAATTCAATATAAGTCGAACGCCCATTAATTCATTGATTAAACACCGTAATCATTGTATTAAGAACTGAGATCTATAGATGTCTAGTACTGCAATATATAGCCAAATAATAACTTCATAAGCATTCTTCTGTATAGATTTTTAAATTTACAATGAAATGTAATTGCAGTTATTGTCATCCGTACAATTATGGATATCGATAGCAAGTTTAATTATTGGCGAAATGCGGATTGTATATCAATCCCCTCTCAATTTTAAATATACAAGATTAATAGTATTATTACATGTGGTTATATTTCCCTTTGCTTATAATAGACTATTCCCATCGTTTTATATTTGTTTTACATTACCCTTGACTGCAATTAATTTAGGATATATAGAGAAAGACTAACAGATGCGAGAGTTTTAGATGGCGCATGTAATGAAGGCGGGAGTTAATCTACAGTGAGGGAGGATGAGAGTGATATACAGAATTTCTGTAAGATATGAGTCGTTCGGCGAATTAACTGTAAAAAACAAAATCCAATACAAGAATTGAGGAATATTTAACAAGTATTTTGTGTCCTTAACATATATAATACAAGGCATGATACCATATGCTACGGTATAATCACGTTGACACATCGGTTCCCGTAGATTACCGAAGTTAAACAACGTTGAGCCTGATCTGTACTAAAATGGGTGACCATTTGGGAATTCCAGGTGCTGTATATGCTCTCCGCTCATTGTTTTCAATCGTCTTAGACTTCTCCTTGCTATTGGATTTAAGCAGTACTGATTCAGGAAAAGTGTGGCTAGAGATGTCGCAACTCTTGTGTCACAATTACACGCGCAATTACCTCTACAGGGAGTATATATTGTCTCTTGAAATTGAACAGAGGAATCGAACATATATTAGAGCAGGCTTTCAGAAATAAACATCCATCAATTGCGCTTTGGTATATTACATTGTTTTTTTTTCATGCAAATCGCTCCAGACAAAGTCTAACTTTATCTGATGTAAGGAACTAAAAATGATACTATTTCAAGGCTAAAAACTAGCGAGCAATACGTGCTAGATAGACTCCCACCTAGAAAGCAACAATCCGGACATTTTTTTAATAACCAACAAAACAAACAATGAATAAAAAGAACAACTATATAATAAATAAGTGTTATCAAAAAGCAAGATAAGTTACTCTTCTACCTACATGAATCAGGTTTAATGTCTTATTTTATTGTATGTTTTTTATTTACTTTGAAATAAAAGTAGTATTAGGTCTGTTGAGTTAGAACGAAAGAATGACGATTTTGTTATAACCATTTGCACTCTCTATAATTGCTCAAAATCAAAAATTAAGCAAATAATAGGAACCATCCAATCAATGTCACCAATAATGTGAAAGTGTAATGTTTTATTAGTATTTTCTTTAATTTTCAATTTTAGAGCAATTGGCTAGAATGACCGCCATTTTTTTTGTTTGTTTTGTTTTTGTTTTGTTCAAACACGTTAGATTTTGCTCTAGTTCAAACAAAAAAATCTTATCCGGATAGATAAAACGATACCTTGTTTTCTCCCTTTGTCAGAAATATCACTCATGGAATGCAAGAAGTAAAAGACAAAATAAGGCGAAAAGAGTGACGAGGCGGCTGAAACCAAACACAAAGTCCACTTTCTATTCTCCTTGATTGACGTTTTCATTCCGTCTTTTATTTTTTGTTTTTGTTTTCTATTTTTCTTTCTTTCTTTCTTCTTTTTAATTGTTATTTGATTTTTTTTTCTTTCTACGTTTTTTTTCTTTCTATCCGTTTTTTTTTAATTCTTTCTTTCTTCCGTATTTCATCCTTTGTACTTTCAATAATGGCAAGGGCAGGAACTACTGCCGCTGATATTGCAACAATCGACAGCAACAATGTAATTATGGCTTTTATCGAAGCCGACTACCGATGGAGAACAGGAGCGGTGGCGGTAGCAGTGCAGGGGTCACCGCCGCCGTATGCGCGTCTGCCGTGTGGTGTTCGAATTGTGCCGAGAGTAGAGAATCACTAATCATTAAACTAGTCTCTTACTACTTAGATTATTCGGAATTCGATTCTCATAGTGGCTATTATTTTTACACGCTTCGCTTGATGTAACCTCCAATTTTCTTCAGGTGTATGTTTTGTTAAGACGTATCTAAGAACAAGCGCATGACTTATTATTTTGATACAATATGGGAACAACTAATAATAAATAGTAGGGTAAAACTGTAGTAATATATATATATATATATATATATATATATATATAACATTTAGTATTTTATGTATATAAACGATCATTATACTATTATAACATGACTAGCAGGTAGATCCGACGTTGCCTGTGATGGAATGATGATGAACGAATATTTCACTCTTCTAATTTTTTATTGTCATCGAAATCAGTGAAATCGCCCATTTTTCAATCAAATCGATTGATTTCTTGCTATATTTGGGAACCCATCCGGTGCACGGAGTGGAAACTTCACATGCAACCCCCCAGTTTATTATTTCACAGTGCATTGCAATCTATATTGCACTGTAGAGAACATACTGGTGATTTTATGAAATTATGTTTTATATATAACTAGTTTGAGTGCCCGGCGTTGCTCGAGTGTTTAGAAGTGCGTGTTGAGCAAAAATAAAAAAGTGGTAGTAGGTAGGTAGGCTCGAACTTGTACCTCGAAGGAGGAATAGAGTGTTAAAAAAATGTGATGGCTTTGCCGTTACGTCCTTCGCCGAACCGGAGGTAGTAAAGGTTAAAATTAAAGCTAGACAATCGAAAAGAGAGGATGATTTTCGAAAATATCGGCGAAAACTCGAAAATATCAGCGAAAACAGCGACCCCTCCCTGTAGAAAGTGCCCAGTTGAGGGTGAAGGATGTAATGTTTTTAGCCAATTTTTCGATATTTGTCGTTCTAAGGGTCGATCTTAAAAACGATAACAATCTCGTGAAAATATGTCGACTCTGCGAAAGTTTTAGGCAGACATACATACATACATACATACATACATTTAAACAGACAGGTGAGATTTATATTATAGACCAGCCTAAGTGCCAGGCGTTGATCGGGTGTTTGGAGGTGTCTGTTGAGTAAAAAAGAAAAAGTGGTAATAAGCAGGCAGTCTCGAACTCGGACCATGAAGGAGGAAAAGAACGCAGAGAAAAAAAAACAGGACGTCTTTGCCGTTGCGTCCAAGTGGCTAACGTTTTAATTAAGACTAGTCAATCAAAAAGAGGGAATGACTTTCGAAAATATCGTCGAAAATATGACCCCTCCCAGTTGACGGTGAAGGAATTCTTGTTTTTAGCCAACTTTTCGATATTTGTCGTCCGAAGGGTCCAGCTCCCAAAACGATACCGATCTCATAAAAATCGGTCGCCTCTGTCGAAAGCTTTAGGCAGACATACATACATACATACATACATACATACATACATACATACATACATACATTTAAACAGACAGGTGAGATTTATGTAATAGAAGATTGCTTGAATTAAAGTATAAATTGCAAAAGTCAAGTATGATGCTTCAATTCTGCTCTAAACAGAAACATTCATTTTGAACACGTTTTGTAATATAAAAAAATACTCTTGATTTTATATGACTGGCCTTACTGCTTGTAAGGTGATAATTGCTTGAATTTAAGTTTTATATGGAAAAGTCGAATATCATGGTGATAACCTGCTTTAAGCAGAAACATTGATTTCGAACGCTCCCTTGTCATATCAAGGAAGGTACTGTTGATTTTATATGCCGGGCATTTTTGCTTGTGCAGTAATAAACTAATTATTATATTAATTATGAAATTTCTCCTATTAATGTTAAAAATGGTCAATTAACAGAAATACGCTAAAACGTAAAATATTAAAACGTGTAATTAAAGAAGATTTATAACTAAACAAAGTTTAGATCTAATTAATCAACGGCTATTAAGGAATGCAAAGTTGATTAGTTTCGTATGAAAATATGTATAAATAAATACATTACGGATTTGGCGGTTAAAATTATTATCTGAGTAAATAACGATAGATAGACGTAAAGGAAGAGAGTTCATATGTAAACGTTCCAAATCACAGCGTAATATAAGGAAAATAAACAAATCTTTTCAAAAAAAAATTTTTTATTACATTTTCACCCCAAACAAGGCAAATTGCCACTTTGGTGTAGGGGGCTACTATCAGGCGCAACAACTACTGGGGTACTATCTAGGGATTTGGGCAGCAAGATGTCGGTTCACGTTACAGTTGAACTTATGCATGTCAGTACAGTTGGGGAAGCAGGGATCTGGAATAGAATTCCAGAGACTAGCGGTTCCGGGGAAGAAACTACTGGAGTAGAAAGATCTTTTACATCTTGGGATCTCTACGGTGTGGGGGTGGGATTTAGCTGCCTGACGGGTTTGTCGAGGGTGTCTACGTCGTGGGGGCACAAGTGTCTGCAGTTCGCCAGAGCATTCACCAGTAAAATACTTGTAGAACAGGCAGAGGGATGTAATATGTCATCGAAGGGACAAAGGCTGAAAATTAGATGCCAGTTGAGGGCTATTAGATTGCCGACACTTTTATTAACCATGTCTAGGAGCGAGAGATTATTAGCAGATGCCCCAGACCAAATGTGACAGCAATACTCTATACATGGGCGAATGGTGGTCCTATAGAGGTACAGGATACTTTCGGGTGTTAGTAGTTTTCTAGCACGGTAGATCGACCCTACCTTCTTCGCAGCGGCCCTGACAATGCTTTCAATATAATATAAGTAAACCCTGACGAAATATTTATATGTCATCGGATGAACCAAATAATATTCCTTCGCTATGGTTACGTACTGGCTTATACGAGGAACGGTAAATCTTTTCCAAGTTACGATATCTCTAGTAAAAGCATTAATCTGGATACCCAACCAAAGCAGTCGAATTCATACATTGGAATATAAGATTAACAGAACACTGAAAATATTCTAAAAAATAGTAAGCTAGTCAATTACTGTTGGTAAAATTAATGTTCGAACCTGTCCTACTAACTCAATATTTGAGTGAAAAAGGATAATTTTAATAGTACATTCTAATAAATATGTATTTCTTATAAGAATCCTTGTTAGGTCTAGGAAGGTATCCATTGATTTCTGGGAATTTCGCCGGAAATATAATGAAACAAATGAGTGCCAACAAATATAAGTCTAAAAGAGTTGAATATAACTATGCACGAACGGAAATCAGTGGATTTGTATGTCATATCTGCAACACGACTTGTAAAAATAAGTCGAACCTGCTGAGTAATCTGTGTGCCAACAATCGGATATTGCAATCATGTAAAGATGGTCTTCTTTTGGAAAAGAGGTAGAAATTGACAAACACACACACACACACACACACACACACACACACACATATATATATATATATATATATATATATATATATATATATAATATTATCATGATACTTTGGACGATTTCAATGTATGAGGTTGGACACAACAACTAAATAATTCGAAAATCCACGCAGATGATTTGTTTTTAGTTGATAAGGCTGAACAAACCACACTTTTTTGTACAACTGATAGTCTCATTCGGTGCAACAGTTGCCACAGGACAGATCAGGTTGTAGACCTCAAGTTTTTGCATCATAGTTTTTCTTCCCTTAGATAATAAGAATAAGACTGAAGGTGCATCTCTCTTAGTTAATTAAACATGCTTCGGATACCAACCTTGGAATTTCAACGTCTTGGCGCGCTACATACAGAACCTAGCATTCCGAAATGGTCACCCAACTGGTACTGACCAGGTTCCTCGTTTCTTTACTTCGGTGATCAGATTCCCCCCACATACAGAAACACACACATACACACACAAATACACACACACACACACACACACACATATATATATATATATATATATATATATATATATATATATATACATACACTCGTGAGCCAAAAAATGGGGCAAACAAATTTTATACCTTTTATTGCACTAAAAGCTCTAATGAACAAAGAACAATTGAACAAGGAAACTTAAATGAGACTAATAACAAAGAACAAGACATTTACTTTAATAAATGCTTATGATGGAATCGCATTCCCTTTTGATTTCTTTGAAAGATCAATCCTTTTAGACACGCTCTCAAACAAAGTGGAGCACTGTGAGGAGGAGATGTTGTTCCATTTGCTTTGCTCAGCTTCCCACAATTTGTCATTGTTCTTAAAAGTTCTTCCGGCCAATGCACGAAATAGTATAGACCAAATATTCTTGACTGGGTTTAAATCGGGTTATTGACTTGGCCAAAATATCACATCAATTGAATTATCAGAAAACCATTTTTTGTGACTTAGCAGTGTGTGCAGGGGCATTATCATGTTGAAAATTAATGTTCTGGGATATTCCAAGCTTCAGGATACTTAGTAACATTCTTGTTTCTAATATTCGCATGTATTCCTTTGCATTGATTGACTCCTCACATCGAATAAATTCCCCAACCCATGCTGCAGTAAAAGTTCCCCATACCATTATCCCTCCATTCCCGTGTTTAACTGTCGGTTTTATGCAACTTGGCGAAAGTCTTTCTCCAGTTCTACTATCGCACCGTTCAGGAGCATCGGGAGCATTACTAACAAGACGAAATCTTGATTCTATCTAACCAGAAAAAATTCCTGAACCAGTCTGTATCTTTCTTGCCATAACCCGATAAAAATATATTTCTACTATTAATGTTCTTCTTAGATGAAAATGGCTTCTTTGCACACCTTTTAGAGGAAAATCCCATTTCTTTCATTCGTCTATATATTGTATATCTAGAAAGAGAATTTCCAGCCCCTGTTCTGAATTCTTTGCTATGGTTAACAGAAGTTTTCTTTCGATCCTTCAAAACAGTTAATTAAAACCTGTGGTCGTCCTTCAAAGTGGATCTTCTAGGGCGACCAGATTCAGATTTCCCTTTTACCAAGCGTTCGATGTCGAAACTTTGACCCATTCTCTTCACTATAGAAAGAGATGTTTTCACATTTTCTTAACTTAAAATATCAAATGTCTGCTTGTAAATCATTTTGGATTGCCTTAATCCTGAAATTCGTTTTTTCTTTTTTAATTTTTTTAATTACATTTTCAACCCAAACAAGGCACATTGCCACTTTGGTGTAGGGTGCTACTATCAGGGGCAACAGCTACTGGGGTACTATGTAGGGAGTTGGGCAGCAGGATGTCGTTTCACGTTACACTTGTACTTCTGCATGTAAGTACAGTTGGGGAAGAAGGGACCTGGAATGGATTTCCAGAGTCTACCGGTTCTGGGGAAGAAACTACTCGAGTAGAAACCTCTTTTACATCTAAGGATCTTTACTGTGCGGAGGTGGGATTCAGCTGCTTGTCGGGTTTGTCGAGGCTGTTTACATTGTGGGGGCAGAAAGGCTGCAGGTCGCCAGAGCATTCACCATTAAAATACTTATAGAACAGGCAGAGGGATGCAACATTTCGTCGATGGGACAGAGGCTGAAGCTTAGATGCCAGTTCAGGCCTATCAGATTGGCGACTCTTTTATTAACCTTGTCTAGGAGTGAGAGACCAGTCGCAGATGAACCAGCCCAAATATGACAACAATACACCATACATGGGCGAATGGTAGCCTTATACAGGATACTTTCGACTGTTAGTAGTTGTCTAGTATCATAGAGAGAGCTAACCTTCTTCGCAGCGATCATGGCACTGATTTCAACGTAATTGTTCCAACTCATGTTTCCTGTGAACGTTAGGCCAAGGAGTTTAAAAGATGTACCATTAGATAATTAGTCATTGGCTATTGCTATTGGTGGTAGAGAAGGTTTCTTGTAATTATTGAAGGGAAAAAGTTTAGTCTTAGCAACATTGAATGTAATCATCCATTTTTGTCTCCATTCCACAAGTGCTTCTGCCATTTCTTTAGATATGTGTTCATTTGTTTTCCTATCGTGCCTGTAATAGAGTGTGGTGTCATCAGCATATATACCCATCTCAGAGGTATTTTGTCATTTATGAATATTAGGAATAATAGAGGTCCAAGGATAGACCTTGAGGCACTCCCGCATTTATATCATATTGTTTAGATGTACGACCGTCGAGGACAACCTGGATTTTTCTCTTCTCTAAGAAGGATTTAATTATGCTAAGTATTCTACCAGTGATACCGTATGATCTAATTTTCCTGAGGAGACCCTCATGCCATACTCTGTCAAAAGCCTTAGATATATCTAGAGCTTCCGCTCCAACCTTCCCCGCTTTGTCCAGTGAAGTGTTTATATACTTGCTAAGATGTGTTCTTACCGTTTGAAGAATTACTTTTCCACTTATTATTATATGTTATAATAGTAATGATCCGCAAAATAGAAATTTTCAGTTTAAATAAACACATATTCATGGAGACATATTGAAAAATCGATGTCTTCCTTCTTTCACTCTTGGCTATTTTTTTTATTCATGAGTGTACATATATATATATATATATATATATATATATATATATGCCCGACAATGACGGCCAATATGCAAGTCTCCTAGTTCCAGCAAAAACCTAACAGCCAGCCATGGTTTTCTCCAGAATGTGCTGCTGCTATTGCGCACAGAAATCACTTTTTCCACTGCTTCCAACGTAATAGATGTATGGAAACTAAAGCCGTTTTCAGGGCTGCCAGCAACCATTGTAAGAAAGTAATAAAGAACGCAAGAGAGTTGTATGCTCAGTCCATCAAGTCCAAAGTAGCTGAGCAGCGGCTTGGTTCCCACCAGTTATGGCAAATTGCAAACAGAATCTTGAACAGAAGCATGTGCTCCATCCCAACTATCATCAATGGAGCTGAGTTAATGTGATACACAAATATCTGTATGTGATGTTGCCAAGCTAATCAAAAACCTTGATCCCAGTAAAGCAACCGGCCCTGACGATATTCCAATTATAGTACTCAAAAAACTTCAACCAGAACTAGCACCCATACTTACAAAACTGTTTAAACGTTGTCTTAAGGAGAATTGCTTCCCATCACCCTGGAAAATCTCATCAGTATGCACTGTATTTAAGAATTCAGGTGATCGTTCATCCTCCTCTCAGTACAGACCAATAAGTCTCCTGTGCGTCATGAGTAAGTTGCTGGAATATGTGTTAAATAGAGAAGTAATCAACCATCTTAGCAAAAATAACCTTCTTAGTGACACACACAATGTTTTCCGTTCGAATGGTGTATTGGATAAGATGTCGTTTAATAATGGTGTATTGGATTAAATGTCGTTTAATAACTCTTGTTGACATTTTTTTAAGTCATGACTTGTACATTTCAGTTGACCTATATTATTTTGCCCTATATATATTTTCGCGCCTTCAACATTCCCTGTCTAGGTCGTTTTGACTTTTGTTTCCCTTTATTTTATATTTAACTTCATCATTTTTTCCCCATATCTTTTTTATTTATAGGTATGTCTCGGAAGAAGAGTGAAAAGCACATCTTATTTTTCTTTTATTAATATTAATTTTTTTTCCTTGTACACATGTTTGTGAACTATTCCATGGATTTCTGCCTTTGAATTATTATGGACCATGTTCTTCCAATTACGGGATTTCCTTGGATTTTACTTGTACAAATAGGAATTCTTTTAACTTTCTTGAAGTTTTACATTTGGATTTTACCGTCACTGGATTTTTTATCTTCCACCACACTATTCATTCATGTGTAATAACCTTTTCTTTACCATATTCCCTCTGCTTAACTTATTTTGTTTTCAAGTAAGATCTTTGACTTATTTGTTGTTTCATCAAATACTTATGCATGCAAAATCCGATCCCGCATTTTGCTAATTCCTACCCTCTGATGAGAAGGAGAGTATTTCTTCGAAACTCCGCGGATTAAGGACTATCCATTTATCTAGTGTTTCCTTTTCAGATTAAATATGTTTTAACTCATTTCAAAGTGTTTTTAACATATTTTATTAACTGTTTGCTCGTATATATATATGTATATATATATATGTATATATATATGTATATATATGCATATATGTATACATATGTATATATATGTATATATATGTAGGTATATATGAATATATATGTATATATATATATATATATAATTGTTTTGAAAAAAGAAAAACCGAATGAATTTATAAAATGATCAACGTTTCGTCCCTATTGCAGAGGACATCTTCAATAGAAACGAAACGTTGATCATTTAATAAATTTATTCGGTTTTTATTTTTTTAAAACAACATAACGTAAACCATCGCTGGTATTTGTATTTCATTTTTATACATATATACATATGCAGTCTTTCGTTCTTTCAGATCGGCTATGAATTATCGATTTTCAGGTCTTTCGATTTTCTGTCAGATGATACTATCCATCTACTGGGATCTAAATATATTTGATATTTCTTTTAATTTTATTCTTGTATATCAGGTCTGGTCACCGACGAATTCGATGTCCACTTGCCAACTGTAAAACTCTGATTTGTTTTGGCATTTCTCCGTTACCTGTTAGCACCACGCGTCTAGGCCACCGCATATGTGTGCCGAATGAATCGTATACGCTTACCATCTAAGCCGTCTATACTCAGAACTTTCTCACGTGAGACGACATTTATTATTCATGATTATTCCGAAATGTCTCATCATATATATATGGAGTTTGTTTACTTGCGTCATGTAGATATAGTGTTACATTTCACCATCGCCTTGAGTCACTCAACATCTCACCTTGATTGCGCCGTAGTGATTCTTCTCGCCTACTGTAATGGTATACTACCTTGAGGAAAAAGTTCATGCACCGTTTTAAAATAAACGTTAAATGTTGTTGGCCTCCGTCTGTTTCAGGAGATACTTGAGTTCTACACTATTTTTACAAAGGAGTCACTTTTTATCAAGACCCAAAGGCCACTCGAGTATACGTTAATCAATGGGACAATAGCGTAGTAATTGTTAGTAGTCGAAATTGAGTAATTGAATTATTGAATGGGCGACTCATCAATAACTTTCTTATGTTGGACTTGAAGATGACCATATTATAGTCAGCTGTAAAGCAGTCAAACGCAACGGAGTTCCACAGGCGTGCAGTTCTACGTGGGGAGCTTTGTTCATGGAATACATGTTTAGGTTAAAGCACATTAGGGGAAATTATTGATAGTGGTTTCAGCTAAACAAGTGTTTTATTATGAAAGTTTGACAAATGAAGAGCATAGATAGGGGCTCAGACGAGCTCTTGCTACGATAGTAACGACAGTGGAGTCATGCTCGCAACGTCTCTGCTCTGGGAAAAGAGCATCACGTGCTAGGCTACGAGGCCTATTTTAACTCTCTCATGGCAGGAGAGGATGCAGCAGGATAGGAACAGCCCCAGCCAAGTTGTGGCAAAAATACTCAATTCTAGGACGTATATGGCTCATATCTAGGTAGAAAATTTTATCAGCATTGAGATATATATTGGAGTGGTAGAATGATTCCATTATTTTCCCAGCGATCTTGGCAATGAATTTTATGCATGTGTTCCTTTTCAGACCAGGAGTTAAGACCAGACTCAGAAGCTTGTCAAAACATGGATTCACTCCAAGACGAGAGCCATTCACTTCAATTGAGGTTCAGAGCGGGTATGATGTAAAAAATAGAAGCTTGGTTTTAGATTTCCCCATTGCATTACGTACTCAAGATCAGAGGAGAGATAAGAGTCATTTACGGCCTTTGAAGTATTGCCATAGATGGTAGTATCGTCTGCATAAATGTTTATGAATGATCTTAGAATGTGATTGTGAACATCATCGATGAAGATCAAGAAGGGAGTTTGGCCCATAATGGACTCGAAGGATTGCTATCATTAATAATGTGAGCTTCTGATTTCTCCTCATCACCCACTACTCTTGTAAACTTATAAGAGAGAAATGTTTTAATTATTGAGAAGACATTTTCGGCTATATTGTAGTTAGAGATTGTGCGGAGTTGAACGTTATGCCATACCCTATCAAACGCCTTTGTATATGTCAAGAGCAATTGCCCTAGAAACAAGGCCCCTGTCATGCGATTCGCTAATCCTATGAGATATAACATTAGCATGTCTGTTGTAGATCTAGCAGAACAAAAACCATATTGCATGTAACTGAAAGGGTATATTTACTGAGCTGGTTGGCAACATCTCTATTTAACAGATTCCAGCAACTTACTCTTGACGCACAGGAGACTGATTATTCTACACTGAATGAGAGATGGATGATCACCTAGTTTTTTTAAATACGGGGAATACTAACAAGATTTTCCTGGACGTTGGGAAGCATTTCTCTTTTAGACACCAATAAACACACGCATACACACGCACGCACACACGCATATATATATATATATATATATATATATATATATATATATATATATAAATATATTAGCAAAAGTACCCGTCGTTGATTAGGTTAAAAAACAGCCTACAGAAAATGGACTCTGATTTATGAAAGTATGATAGGTTATGAAAAGGAAGTGTTGTAAAGAGATAGCTTCGAATTTGGGGGGTATCAAAACAAAAGCAAAATATGATGAATGTAAAAATAAAATAGATCCACCCCATAATTTATTATACCATACCTGTTCACGCTTAAACACTTATCACAATATTCTGTGGATCTATATTTAAAAAAAATCCTTATTAAACTTTGTGACATGTTTCCATTCTATGGAGGTCAGGTGCGAACGAACACCTCATGATTTTATTATACCATATTTATTCAAACTGAAATATAATTATCAAAGTATACTTACGCAGACAATTTTATTATACCATCCCTATTTAAGTTAAAACATACTTACCAAAGTAGTCTTATGTACATCTATATCAAAAACACTTGCAAACGTTTATTTTTTAATTTTTTAATTTTTTATTTCCATACTTTGAGGATCAGGTGCGGACGCAGATCCCACATTTTTTATGAACCACTGTTCTTCCAGATCAAACATACCCATTTCTGTGTCTCGATACATCTTCTATCATTATATGTAATCAGTTTTTTTAAAATAGTCAACCATATAGGAGCCTATTCGTGACCACTCACACACACACACAGACATTCAGCTTTATATATATATATATATATATATATATATATATATATATATAAAGGGAAACATGGAGTTATATTTTACTGATTTAAGATAGAGTTTCTTTATCAGCTTAGAGTTTTCTTTCTAATTTAAAGCTTTTGTCTAAGTTCTCTATGCGATGTTTGGTTGGTGATATTGATCTCAAAGTCTGGGTAATTGGCGACCGACGCTTGCATGTATTCGTCAGGAAAAGCTAAGGAATCATTAATCGTTCATCTTTGCTTTTCTTGTATTTTATTGTATAAATTATCTCCAACTTCATATCTTACTCTCTATCTATATATCTTAGTTACATCTACTTTTATGATGCCTGTATATGCTATTTCCTTTTTCCATTATTTTAGCAATCATATTATTTTCCTTTTTTAGTCAATCTCGCTTACTTGTCTTCATCTATCACATGGGATGTTTGTTTTCCTTTTTATTTCTAAATTAATATTTTCTCTATATATTTCTTTTTCCTTTCTTTTTCTAAATACTTTCTCCGTTGTCAGTAAAATGATAGTTTAACTACGCGAATTTATCTTTTATTACATCGTCAGTCACAGTTAAACTGTGTAGGCTAACGTTTTGCTTTGACCAACTGGAGTTTTTCAAATTAGTGGCTGAGAATTCAAATCTTCCGTATTCTCTAAATAGTAATAAATGACTCATAAGAATTTGCCAGCAAGGTCGCTCGACTCCCCCGAGACACATAATATTGCCACACTCGCTTTCATGCAGTGTTAAAATACTGTTGTTATATATTAACTTCCTTGATAAAATTCAAAGGTCTATCTGTAATTTACTTGATCCAACGCTTTCGTCCTCTCTACATGACTTCTCACATAGATATTATGTTGCTACTCCCAGTCTTTTCTGTGTACTACCATGTTATATGATTTTATAGAATTGTCTGATTTATTGCGTTCTTCTTTTTTTTACTTATTTGATGCGCTGATCTAGTGGTTTTTAATAATTCAATGTTTAGTTATCTCATTGTAATAAAACGTTCTATTCTAGTAGCTTCTTTCCAATAACTGCAGGCTTGTTAATCTCTCTTCTTGGTGACTGCACTTTTCTTGATAGTACACAGATTAAACTCTGGTCTCCTCCAAAGTAATCCACTCCGGCTGCAATGCACTTGTACCGTTCCAACAACTTCTAGAAGTCCCCATGGAAGTCCTGTTATGTGAGCATGTCAATGACCCTTGTGACAGCCTCTTTCTTCTCCTCATTTGTCTCATAACGAGAGCCACTAAGGTGTTACTTGCACTTCAGGAATAACCACATGTCACAGGAAACAAGGTCTGGACTAAAGGGAGGGTGAAAAACTGTCTTGATTCCCCTCTTCATCAAATAGTCTCTGACAAAGATTTAGTTACGGACTGCATCCTTGTCGACAAATTTCGCACAAATTTTCTTCATCTTCCTTATAACAATTGTGTGTACAGTTCCCACATTTGCATCAACTGTGCACTTGCTCTCTCTATATACACACGACGGTCATTATCTGTGAATTTTTTTATTTGGCCAATCAATTCTGGTGTTCTGATTTCCTAAATCCCCTCACATCTATCATCATCAAACGTCCAGACTTTTTTTAATCTATTATGCTACTCAAAAACTGATGCTCTATTCATACAAGATGTTTCAAAATCAGTCTGAAACATTCCCTACGTTTCTGTGTGCCATATTTTTCAAGTTTTAAACAGAATTTTAATGCATATCGTTCTTCCAAACTTTTTTTCATATCCAGATTACATTTTTTAAATTCACCAGCTGTGACAATCAGACTTTAATAGCGTATATATCCTATTCATTCTGTAGCTGTTCATTTGAAACTGAAATCATAAACATTGGTTAATCATCTCATAAGATCTATACAAATAACACTGAACCTTTCAGAGTCTACGACAATTTTACATGTTTTTATAAAAAACTGCCTGGAAACTTATTGAAGGCACTTCGCACTACGAAAAGAAAGAATAGATAAGGTCTCGTAGATAGTCTCAAGAGAAAAAATAAATAACCTCTTGAATTAAGCATTGAAAAATAGTACATGAATCTAAAATAATATATTAAAGTCAATTTAACAGTATAATAATTTATAGAAGTAATTGTATAGTTACTGTTCAGGCAGACAGATAACAGATCTCTATAGATATACATATTTTACTATGTACTTAAAAATTTTAAATACGCAAGTAGACCGCGGTAGTTAAATTAGAATATATTTATAGCAAGCAAGCTACTCAGAAATGTAAGTGTTTTGCGTCCTTAAAGCCCGACGGTCTGTTATACTCTTATTGAAAGGAATTTAAGTTTCTATTTATACATATATATTTTAATACTACTATATGGTACTGGTTTCAGTCGAGAATACGTCTTTGACAATCAGTCTTACAATGCCTTTGTTGCTACCTGGCTGAGATGGGTGCTAGATGATCAAACCTCCCAAGTTTTAATCTTGAGACTGTTTGGATATTTTATATAAGTCAGAGTGAACTTCATCTAGTTGTGTTAACGTTTGAAAACCAACCTGACCTTGTGTCTAACCCTTTGCAGAGAAGGTATATAAAGTACTACATTATACATATTAATATATAGTAAGATAAATTGATCGATATAGCGGTATACGGAAAAAGAGAGAAACAAACATGATAAAAGAAAAAAAGACAGTGTAAAACAGCTATAACCAATAGAAAAATAGAAAAAAAATGTAACGAATCAGGTTGTTAACACGCTGACGTCACAATGACGTCTCTTTCGTTCGTGCTCTGGAAGCACGTGTCTCCGTTGGCTAGCACGTGTTTTCGGCATCGTTTCGTGTGCGTCTTTTGAATTTGCAATGCCCGGCGCTTAAACGAAACTAATTAATTTGTCTGCGCTTTTAGTGACACAAATTATACACACGGACAAACAGTGACCAAAGGGCAGGATGGAGTGAGGTTTGAAATCGCCTGCCGTGATACACATGGCAAAATTAAGATATTTTCTTTATCTTAAGACATTTTTATAGTCAAATATATAAATATGAATAGAATGTTAGTTTTTCTATGTAGTTTTTTCATCCTGTATTATGAAACATGAATCCACTATTTCACTTCGGAGTCAAAATAATGTTTAGCTGATAGGAAAGCTGCAGATAAAAGCCGTCCATAGTGAGTAAAGGCACAGACATCAGCAGGTAAAGGTTTGGGTTCCATATTTTATAGATGTGCAAAGTATTTTGTTCATATGTTGAGAAAAGAAGGCGTGTCAACAGGGAATATTATATAGCTTTATTGATGCGTGTAACATAGCGCATATGAGCGCGTGCGAAAATATCAGCAGCAGAGGAAGGATGGATGGCAAGCGATTGTATTAGAAGCAGTAGCAGCGTTTGAACGCGCATGCAAATTGGCAAATGTGCTCGGGTTTACGCCTGAAGAAAAAATACACCACGTTATCGGAGAGAGAAAAGTCGACGTCGAAGGAGGCGGACATGTAAAGTGAAGACGAGAATGGGTTGACTGTGGCCAGTGTACGATCGGAAAAAAGAGAAAACCGGGTTAGATATACATATGGCAAAGAAAGATTTTGAAGCTAGTGTCGAGACAGGAAAGTCACGGTAATAAGTGCTATTGCTGGGAAGAAAAGGTGCCGACATGGATTTTTATTTATTTATTTCCAGTTTTATTTTTATTAATTACTAAAGTAAAGTGTAATGGCCACGCTACATGCGTTGTAAGAATGAAATTGTCGAAAACATGGTTAGGATTAAAGAAGAGAAAGTGTTCTTTCACCATGATAATGCACCATGTAAAGGTCGGTTTAAATTATGGTAGAACTATACGAATTACACTTCCAATCGCTTCCGAATCCAGCCTATTATTAAGATGTACCTGTGTAATGTAGTCATTACCCTTTAAACGTGTCGTTACATTTCAACCATTCGGATCCAAACGTTGTCTGGTTCTGTCGCAGGACCACGCAAACAATGAATGACAAAACATATGACTGAGTATTTTTGTCTATGTAAATACAAAAAGCATTTATTCCAGTAATTTCCGACAACGCACTTCACTGTGTTTTAAAATATCACTCACGCGTCGAACATGCCTGACGCGACGCCTTTCAACGAAAGTGTCTTTGTCGTTGCCTGCCTTGCCACTTTTTCGACCATGGGGCGCATTTTCTCTCTCACCACCTAAGTCAAATCACGTCTGATCGCTTTCTTTGCTCGACCAGGTGCTATCCTTTTTTTCTCGTTTTATTTCCTCTTTCCCGTGATGTCAGCGCGTGCACACTTGCTTAATTTTCGTCGGTATTAAGTAGACTGCTGTTAATAATATTTTCGCTAGTTAGCTATCTTACTTCTGCTGCTGATATTCTCACACGCGCGCCATATGCGCTATGTTACAGCTGTATATAGGGCTTAATACAATGTTTCAAGAAAAAAATGATATTAGAAAAATGGTTGTATCTCTTAGGCAAATCGTTCTGCAAAAAAAAGCATTGGATTGTTAGAGAAGCGTTAGAATCGGTATGTCACTATTTAGAAAGTATATTGATGAATAAATAATATTTATGCATGAATTATTTAATGTAAATCTACAAAGACTAATTTGCATAAAAGTTGTAGCTTTATAAATTAGGTATGGGGCTTATTGAGGGACGTGCTATTTGAATTTTTATGAGGTACGATTAGAAAATTATTGACCAGGGTTGAATGACGCACACATTTTAAAATTTCATTTTGCCGATAACACCGTGACACGTTTATATTTTTACTTTTCATATTTAATAAGGGCATTTTTTTACAAGGGTGTCACCACATTTCAGGGCCCGGAAGCCACTCAGGGATAAGGATCATTGCATGTAAAGAACGTTAGTGTTGAGATTTAATAAAGTGTCTACTAAAGGGGGCGGTCCATTAGGAATTTGTTTACATTAGACTTGAAGACATCCAGTTTTTAGTCAGCTGGGAAACAGGCAGACGGAACAGAGTGTAGTTCTAAGAAAGAAGCTTTGTTCATGGAATCTACGTTTTGATTAGGCACAGATAAAGAGTGCGGAAAATTTTTGACAGTGGTTTCAGCTAGACGGGTGTTTTTTGTAGAGGATTGGCGAGGGGGGACCAGAGATTGGAGCTCAGACGAGCACTTGCCATGGAAATAACGATAAAACAAAGATAGGCTCGCGACGTGTCGTCCGTGGGAGAGAGGCTGTAGAGAAGAGAAAAGGGCATCCCCCACCAAGCCACGAAGTCTATTGTGTATTCTGTTAAGGCAGGATAGGCTGTTTTTAGCAGCTCCTGCCCAGATATGGCAGAATTATTCTATCCTTGGACGTACCGTTAGCACATCTGCGGTAGATCTTGCAGAACGGAAACCATATTGTGTGTCACTAAGAAGGTTATTTCTGCTGAGGTGGTTGACTATTTCTCTATTTAATATGGATTCCAGCAACTTACTCATGACACAGGAGACTTATTGGTCTGTACTGAGAGGGAGAGGACTTATCACCTGAATTCTTAAATACGAGGGTGTTGGAAAGCACTTCTACTTAAGGCAACGCTTAAACAGTTTCGTAAGTATGGGAGCAAGTTCTGGTTGAAGCTTTTTTAGCACTATAATTTGGATGCCGTCAGGCCAGTGGCTTAACTGGAATCAAGGTTTTTGATTAGCTTAGCGACCTCACGCACATATATTTGTATGTTACCTTGCGTGTTCTATGTCATAGGAGGAAATATGGAAAGTTGGTGGCCTTCCTCGCATAGGGTAGAATTAGCTGCAAAGTTCTTGGCAAATAATTTGGCCTTGTCTGATGCTGTCGAGATGACCTCGGGTCCATTGATAATGGTTGGGATAGAACGCACACTTCTGTTCAGGATCCTGTTTGTTCTTTGCTAAAACTGGTGGGTACCAAGCCGCTGATCAGCTACTTGGATTTAACGGACTGAGCATATAGCTCTCTTGTATTTGTTATTACTCTTTTACAGTGGTTGCTGGCGTTCCTAAACGCAGCTTTGCTTTCAGTGCATCTATTACGTTAGTAGCTATGGAAAAAGTGATTTCTGTGCGCGATGGGTGCAGCACATTCTGGGGAGAACCACGGCTGGCTGTTTGGTTTTTGTTGGAATTTTTTGGATGGTATGAATCGGTCTATACCTACAATTAACCATTCGATTAGGTCTGATACTATAGAGGACACATCATTTTTAAATATGGAATGCAGAGGTAGATCAGATATGAATGTACGCAAGCTATCCCAGTCAGCTATGGAGTATCGGTATACAGTACGGTGGAGGGGTACGTCTGGGGACTTATATTTCATTTTTATCTAAACTGATACAACGGAGTAGTCGGAGGATCCTATAGGAGACAGAACGTAGCTCAAAGTAAGTTGAGAGAAAAAGGTCTAGAACGGTGTCATACTGACCGGTAGTATCGGGCACATGGGTGGGCTTGCGAACAATCTGAGTGAGGTCATAGGCAATGTCAAAATCATGACAGAACCTCCCCTCATCATCTGTATTATTTGAGTGGGTCAGCCATTCTACGTTATAGACATTGAAGTCACCACAGATGTGAATGTTAGCTGAGGGATGTGCAGACAGGATGTGATCTATTTTCTCAGATATACTCTTAAAGATAGTAACTCCGCTGTTATGGGCTAGGGAAGAGTCTCTCATTCAGAACATTTCAAAAACTCCAATATAGCTGGTGTTGCTGATGCTACTGCTCCTGATGCTGCTGATAATGAGGATGGTGATATTTAGAGTCAGACTTAGATGATAGTGTTAGCATTTATAGGATGAGCTAATAAAATGAAATTAGTTTCGAAACAACCTTAACAAGACATATGCCATTTATTCCATTTCTAGTTTTATTATCTCATTTCAATAATAACTATGTACAAACTCGGGGAGCCATGAACCGGGAGGCTATACGGAATTTCGAACTGGAACTTTTAGTTCATCTCCAGAGGTAGAATGTTCTTATTATTTTAGCTATGATCAGGTTAATCGTTATGTTATTTTCAGTTATTTAAGCTTGTAGTAAGGATTGAACCCTTAATCTCGAGAATACTGCCACTTGTTGCCGTTATTGCTGTTGCTCCTCATTATTATCATTATGATGATGATGATGATTGTCTTTCATTATTACGCCACGAGCCTTAAACTGTTAGTTCCAAGGCAGAACCTTTTTAATGTGTATCGTTACGTGGGGTTATACTTTACTTCAGTAATCCATAAAAATAAAACTGGAAAGAAAGAAATAAAACCCCGGGTCGTCATTCTTTGCCTTTTTTCTAACAAAAACATTTATTACTGCTACCCCTCCGTGTTGACACCACTTAAAATGTCTTCCGCTGTCACGTGTCTTTCTAACTTGGACGTTTTCCTTTCTTTCGACCCCACGCTGGCCGCAGCCGTTCTATCCGCTTCACTTTACACATCTGTCTCCTTCGGCATCGACGTTATTTCTCCAACCAAGTGATGTCCTTTTTTTTCTTGTTCTTTTAACGCCAGCTCGTGCTAATTTGCATATGCGTTCAAACGCTGTTCCTGCTTCTAATACAATCGCCCACTATCCACTATTTGCTGCTTCTGATATTTACATGCGTGTCTATATGCGATCTGTTACAAGTGTAGAAAATCAAATCCTTACTACAACTTATAAAAGAGTTACAAAATAATTTAGATTTCTACTTTAGTTTATGTTAATTGAATAACAGCGATAACTCACAACTGTAGCAAGTACGCATTTGTTAAATGCACAAGCGTGTGTAAAAAGATGATGCGTACTATACGTGTGCCCATGTCGTCATGTGCATTTTCTCGTTTAGCGTTTTTCTGTTTAGTTTAATTCAACATTCTTCATTTTTAATTGAACTTTCTTCATTTTCTTAATTGAAATATTTCAATCTATCGTAATGTAAAGAGGAATCTTATTTTGCGGTTCTACCTTTAATCTCAGAATTAGAATACACGTTTCCACCGATCGAGACACAGCGCATGGGATTGGGCGTTGAGGACACGGAGAGTGATTTCATTCTGCTCTTACAATTCTATAATGTGCATTCAATAACAAATATTCTTTCATGATAAACGAGACATTATGCATTCTATTGGAGGCGAGGTAATGCAAAGGGGCCCTTTCACGTGTTTACTTGTATAAATTTTGAATTTAGCATCTGTTAGCGTGCATGACAACTGTATACACTTTAAGAATCTTTGTTCTATAATTTTCATATTATAAATGAATCAAAATACCCTATTTTCTTTAATAGATGCTAAGTGCAAACGAACGTATTGTGATGATGTTTGACACATTTTGAACCAAATATAATAACCTTTTCAGTTATCTCGATAGTTTATAACTTTTGATAGCATATTATTCTTAGCGCAACCTAAGAATTAGGACTCCTGTTCTACCAGTCGAAAACAGCCGAACAAGCTGTTAAACTTGTTCCGTAACACTACTAAAATGAGAGCTGCATTATTATGTCATGTAAAACTGGATGAAAAACAAGTATCTCCATGTTATCCAGATACAAATACAACTATAGAAGCAGAGAGATACAGAGACAGCTTTCATCACCCTAGTCAGGAAACAAGTCCAAACACTGCGATCTTTTAAACATTTACTGTGACGGTACCTATGCGCCTTACTAATAGATAAAAAGGGGTGAAATCCGGCAATCGGTTGGGCCTATCTCCTCTAAATAAACTATATCCAAATATCGTAGTCAATGCAATTTTATAATACAAATGTTTAAAAAGGTCGAACAAACAAATAGGCAATTACTAGAACTGTATATGTGTACATAGATGAATATGATTAATAGTTGCATTTCCTACAGTTAATTATGTATCATGTGTTATTTTTAGAGTAATGCATACAATATATGCACTTCAAGAAAGATCCGCGAAAGAGTAATCACCTAATTCAAGTTTCATTTCATCCACGATAATATGCCAAAATTGCCTAGAAAATGAAAGCTCATTTGTTTTAACTACAAAAAAAATAAATTTGTTATCTATTGTGAGGACTTACTAATTCGCAAGATATATACTTTTCCGAACTGCATAAATAGTCTGAGATGCATCGACTCTTGTGGTAGAATTAGTGTAACACTGGACAGGAAAACGACTATATTATAGTCAATTGAGAAGCAGGCCGTTTGTATTGTGTTCCATAAACTGGTTATCTTTAGAATGAAACTTTGTTAATGAAAGGTATGTATATTTTTAAGTACACAAAGGAAGAAAGGAGAATCATCTTTATTGCTTCTAACAAGGTGAGTCGCTGTTCGTATTTTATTGTAGCTACCGTGAAAATATCGATTTAGAAGAGTAAGGCTAGAAATTTTCTTGTTGTAAGAAGGAGAGTGTAAATGAAGAGAATAGAACTCACCGCTCAATTTTTAAATGTAACATGTTTAAGTATAACATCTTTAATTTGTTTACAAATTAAACACGAAAAATTCAATATGAAATTTAATACGTTTATCGAAATAATTTAAAAGTTAGACGATGATTTGTAAAACGTTGGATGCCAATGATTGTATGGTGTTCTCCAAGCATATTCGAACTGTTATAGCCGACGTAGTATTTCTAAATGGAATGCACGCCGCACAACATGCAAGAGTGATGATTTGGTGAAAATCTTACAATATGCCTACACATTGGTTTACCTATAGCGTCAACAATTTCCCCTACTTTCTACTATTCCTAAAACTACACGAAAATTCTTAAGCGTTATTCGCTATCGATCAGCTGAGAACACATAAAACTGTACAAATTAACCGATTTAAACGTATAAATATATATTTGCGCATGCGTAAATTCACGTATTCTTCCAACTGACGCATGCATGGTTCCAATATTTTAATTGTTGACAGCTTAAGCAGCCTTCTTCTGGCTAAAACGATTTTTTTCTGCTATAGTATTTTTAAAGGGTTCCAAAGAAAACATCACAACGTCTAAATAAAGTAACAACATGCACTGCAAATCATACAATACGTGGCTTCTTCGTCGTTTCCGACAAACGACCTAGATTGGTTCACTAGATATCAAATGAGACTTTACAGTTTAGTCTTCCGGTAGGCGGTTTCAATAGCCTCTACTTTTTCGTGAGGCAACTCTTCTTCGTCCTCAGTTAAACGTTTGTGTATCTGGTTCAGACACCTATTATGTGTGAATTTTGCTCACTGGATTATAGAGATCATATTTCCAATCCATTGTAATATTTTTCCCAGTTCAAATACAAAACGTAATGTTTAAAATGCTTGAAGAACACCTTTTCTCCAATATTGTATTTTTAGTGGTACTTTAGAGGTTTTCGTACGTGTGGTTTGTTTTGGTATCAACTTCTCAAACACTGATCTGATTTTACAGCCAAACATAATGGGTCTTGCCTGCTAGGGTATTAGGGCTTGTCGTAATCAGGATACTTGAAAAAACTGCCGTAGAGCTTTTTTTATGGGTGATACATGAACATTCCAAAGCACCCTTTTTAAGGAGTCTATAAAGCGCTCATCTTGTTCGTTACGTTTCGTATATTTTGGGATTGTAAAATGTTTTACCGTACAAGCGTATGAGTCACGCCTACCTGCGGTGAAAAGCGAACCTGAGAGCTTTCAATTACAAATCAAGTCCACTAATCAACTACACTAATCTTACCCCAAAGTGATGATTTGGTTTCGCCCAACGGCTATGAAAAGAATAGTCGATAAGTGATTTGCGGGTTTTGAAATACAATTCTTTAATGACGTGTCTCGCGTTATTGGATTTTCGTATCGTGGCGTGTCGATTCGGCGAGTTTTTTCGATTCTGCTTGGAAACGTGTGTAGCGACACTCCGAAGAATTTAATTGGGTAGCATTATCAATAACCAGGCAACTAACAACACCAAAACGAGCGAAAAGCTCATATAAGAAATTAATGGTTTCCGCTGTGGTGGGTTTCCGGCCATCATCATCATAATTATTATTATTATTAGTAGTAGTAGTAGTAGTAACAATAATAATAATAATAATAATAATAATAATAATAATAATAATAAAAACTGTCTGAAACTATCAAGTAATGGAATTCTTCCAGTGGTCCCACAAAATCTATATGTATCCTGGATCACAGTTGTTCGAATTTTGGTCAGGGTTTATAGATAATCGACGATGCCTTTGTAGCTAACACACAACCTTATATGCTTTAAGCATGTAAGTTGAATCTTGGTCTATGGACGCCCAGTAAACGAAGCGCTGTATCAAGCATTTAATTCTGCTGGTGCCACGATAACTCATATGGAAGTTTCTTTGTATCCTTATTTGTAGCACTTTCAGAATGATGACGCTTTCGCTATAAAACAGAACGTTATCGCAGAATGTCAGAAGCAAATTCTCCTTGTTCCAATTCATGCTTTGTGTTTTGATAAATTCATCATTTGCTACTTCACTCTTAATTTCTTGAAGAGTCAATCGTAATTCCCGGATAAGATTGTCGATCATCGTCTTTCTCGCTATTAATCTGCACGTCGGTGATTACTGAATTCCTGAAGAGTTCCATTCAGACCGAGATTAACCTAGACAGCTTATCCATATGCGCGATATTGTTTGACGCTAAGAATCCCAGTTTAAAATCATAATTCAATAAACGGTTGTCCATAAATGTGAGTAGTCCTTTTTATCCAAAAATGGTTAGAAGGGCTTATGAGCTTTTTGCAGCATAAGATGTCTACTGTGCAGGTCAAGATGAAATTTTGAGACTGCGTAGATAACGGCGACGCCCTATTTCTCTATCTGTAAGTACTGTTTTCCGGCTGGGAGCAGTGTTATGGATACATAGGTAATTGTTTTTGTTTTTGTATCGAGCCATCTAGTATATTATAATACATACATTCACTTATACTGTATTAGCTAGCATTATCAGCCACAATGATGTTTAGTTTCAGGTTAAAATGTGTAAGGAAAAGGTCTAATGTTTACATCTTTTTTTTAATTTTCTCAAACACTGACTGATACTCGGCAGTCCATATCCTTCTTCAAAAGGGTGCTCTAAACGTGCACAATTCATGCATTCGTAAAATGAAGCACTGGTAATACTTAGCGAGCCATGAAAAACTTTGTAGTTGGATAATATTTTCTGATGCCGGTATGGTCCTTATCGCAGAAGCCCTCTCTTGGTCTCTACGTCTGCATTAATTTTCTACAGGATTAAACTGAATTTGCTTTCCTGATTTTGAATAAAAAATCCTGTATCAGTCTGGAAACTTCGTAGATATGTTTGTACTGCTCTTTGATACTGCAGGCTGTAATAATATCATCCAGATATCCGATGGAAAAGTCAAGACCGCCCAGCATCATGTCCATGACTTGTTGAAAAATGATCTAGATGAGTCCGTAATTAAAGGATACTCTATATCAATAGCAATATCTGACCCCAAGGACGCCATAGGCATAGAATATATGCCTACATTAAAGATGGTTCACAATGGTAGGAGCATCTCCAGTAAACCCCCTAAATTACCCTCTATGTGCTTCCGGTTGCACTTGCTCACACCACTGCGTTTATATTTGCTCTAACAACAGCGGAGTTTCTATTTTTAAGAGCATATCTGAGAAAATTGAGCACAACCTGTCTGCTCATCTTTCGGCTAAGATTCACGCCTGTTGAGACTCCACTGTTCACAATGTGGAATGCGATCAAGGCCGCCAACCTCCGGTATTTCCTCTAAACATTGTCGTTACACTTTTCTTCTCCGACCTCACGCCGGCGGTAGCCAACCATTTCTTGCCTTCGACTTAACACGTGGATTTTTTGCTACACGCACTTTCCTTATCCGGACCACGTGGTTTATTTCTCTATTTCCTATTTCTTCTCGCGCAGACTTCCTAATGTTTATATGCGCGTTTTGTCGGCTACTGTTGCTGTTACTAATCTCTTCGCAATTCATCCATCCTTCGCTGTTGCTGATATTTTCCCACATATACTCATATGAACTATGTTACCTTTGGGCTTTGATAAGTGTTGAATCTCTAGTAAAATGCTTGTAAAAATTAAACAAAGGTCATCATTCTACCATTCAAGAAATTACCCCACTCCTTGTGCAATTATCAAGTTTATATGAAATATATACTCGTCTAGTTAAAACCACTGTAAAGAATTTCCTTAATTCTCTATCTGTTACTAAAACTACACGACAATTCCACGAGCAGATTGTATTGCTTAGAACTATCCGTATATGGAACATAACACCACTGCTTTCCGGGCGACTATAACATGATCATTTCCAAATGTAATGTAAACAAGTTCTTCTTGAGCCGTCCTCTTATACAATTAAATAAACAAATTATGCCCGACTTCAATCATTAATAATCTTCAAAATATTTTGGTACCGGACACCTGACATTTATTTAAATCTTATCCTTGATGAGTTGTTATTCTCATAAAAACAAATGCTATCTGCGCTTTCAAATGTAAAACGGTCCTCTGGACAGAATACGTATTTATGAGATGGACTGTTCACTGTGGTGCTTTGTGATGGACGTGCTGTTGCCTGATAATCGACACGTGATTCGATCTTTGTTGACGTGTATTGATTAATTGTGAAATCTGTATTCTAGTCAAAGCGAGGTCCATTTGTTTTTTCCTGTTTATTTCTTTTGGCTGTGTGTGAGCCTCTGCTTGTGTGTTCGATGTTGTGAACAGCCGCGAGGCAAGGAGAACAAACCTAGCTATTTGTAGCAGCTACACCCCATGCCTGGAGTACTAGACCGGATTAGATTTGTAAAGTGAACGCATAATTATAGGCGATGATGGTTAGAGTTAAGGTTAGGTAGTGCTAGAATAACGGTGCTCACTAATATGAGCATAAAAACTTCACATTTTCAAAAACCTGAGTTAAATTGTTTCAAATTGATTTAGAATTCCATACTGTAATTTTTTAATATATATACATTGTGATTAATGTTCTTGCTATTTGTTATTTCTATTGATGCCAAGTCACACTGATCAATTGCTAAACTACGAAACGGCTATATGTAAATGATTTTCCCCTCCTTCTCGTTCTCTATCTATTTCTCTCTTTCTTTCTCTCTCTCTCTATATCTGTATATATATATATATATATATATATATATATGTATTCATCTTTGTAACTTTATATATATATATATATATTTATGTTTGTAATTATATATACATTAATATATATATATATATATATATATATATATATAATGTATGAAATTGATGCAACCGTGTTTACTTATAGAATCAGCAAATGTCTCACTCTCCCGTTTTTATGTTATCGAAATCGGTGAAATCGACATTTTTAATAAAATCGGGTGATTGCCTGCTCTAGTTAGGGACCCCCGTAGCGTACCGGGAGGAAGCTTCACGTGCCTTCCCGCAGTGACTTGTTCACAGCACATTGTAGTTTTCATTGCACCGTGGAGAATCTACTGTTGATTTGATAAAATTAACTGTAAATAATGGATTCATTTAAAGTTTAAAATACAATGGGCAAGTATTATGTTTCAATTGTGCTCTAAACAGAAACACTCATTTCAATCGCTCTCCTGTCTTAACAAAGTATCATCTGTGCAGTTTTACGAAATTATTTTTACATAATCACTAAAATTAAAGTCAACAACTGCGGTTCAATTGTGTTCTGAATAAAACATTCATTTTGGGCGCGTTCCTCACTTATAAAAGGATCTACTGTTGATTTATACGCCAAACATTTGTTCTTCTGCATTGATTAAACTTTTCAATTGTACTTCTGATGTTAGGTTGTATAAAAGTATTAACTTTGGTCAAAGTTGGACTACCTTCTTTAATCCTATTTTTCGATTATCGATTTTCAAAACTTATCAGACGCATTCCAACACAAAATATATGTAAGAACACTCTCAGATACATAATGTACCTCCACGTGTAATTTTTATAAAAATTGTACCAGCTGTTTCTGAGTCCATATGGTTTTCTCTTTCTTTTACTCACAAGTTTCCTAATATATATATATATATATATATATATATATATATATATATATATATATATATATATATATATATATATATTGTAGGTTCGTTCTACAAGTAATGTATCCTATCTTTATTTGGCCAATGAAATCAGAGAGAATTGCAAATCTGTTGTAGATATTGATGGTCTGAGATTCTAAGAAATTAACTCATGCCAATGCCATGCGTCAAAAGCCGAAACGTGTCACTGAATATCTGGCAAAAGTGCATTGAGAATAGTGGTGACTATGCAAAACAATAAATTCCAGAGAAAAAAAATGTCGCTCATATTAATGGTACCATTCCAATTTGTTGCATTTTTTTAAATTCCTCAGTTATAAAATAGGAAGTTTTACTTTTGTAAACTACCCTCGTGTATATATATATATATATATATATATATATATATATATATATATAAACAAATGATTAATAAAACATGTTAAAAGACATCTTGAAAAAGAGTTAAAAACATATTTAATTTTAAAAAAGGAAACACAAGATAAGTGGATAGTTCTTAATCCGCGGAGTTTCGAAGAAATACTCTCCTTCTCATCAGAGGGCAGGAATTAGCAAAATGCATGATCGGATTTTGCATATAAAGGTATTTAATGAAACTACAAGTAAGTCACAGATCTTACTTGTTTAAAAAAAGGGCGAGGTAAGGGGAACAGGAGGCAAAAGAAAAGTAAAAATAAAAAATTTCACATGAATGGACAGTCCGGTGAAGGGTAAAAATCCAAAAATGGTAAAATCCAAAACGGTAGAATTTAAAATTTCAATCCAATAGGTAAATTCCAAATGGTTCAAAATAATCCAAAAGGCAGAGTTCCTTGGAAAAAGCGCAAATGGAATGAATTCCAAATCATTAAAAGAAAAGTACTGGAGAGAATATTTAAAAACACGTCTGTCAAGGCTGGATGAATAAAAAAAAATATATATATATGTGTGTGTGTATTTTTTAACATTATTTTATTATTCATTGTTTTGGTTTTTCGTCGAAAACTATATATATATATATATATATATATATATATATATATATATATATACATATAAAATGGGTTAAGAAATTCCCACGAGAGAAAGATGTATATTTAAATAAGGGGGTGGTCAAAAACAATGTGTATTTTTTAACATTATTTTATTATTCCATGTTTTGATTTTTCGTCGAAAACTATGTTTAGATCATTGTAATAATGTTTTTAAATCATTGAAATCGTTTTTAACGCGTTTCAGACGTTCTGTGAAGCGTCCTCTTCAGAAAATATTTAAAATGTTTAGAATATATTCAAGATGTGTTAAAAATTTAAAAGACCATTTTCGTAGCTCATTTGAAATGTTTCCGAGAGGTGGAAACATGTGTAAGTGATTTTACTTTTCATTCGTATGTCCAATTTTTATTACTGGTTTATTGAGCTGGACTAATGTCTTATCTCTCTCTCTTTCTCTCTCTCTCTCTCTCTCTCTCTCTCTCTGTGTTTCTATTTATCTTTCTTTGTTTTTTCTCATTTTTTTTCCTTTTTTTAATCTTACTTGAGTGGGAGTGAGGGGCCCATTTGTACTTGGTCAACTGGGTGCATAGGGTAGTATATGTGTGTGTGTGTGTCTGTGCGTGTGTTCGTGTGTGTCTGTGCGTGTGTGTGTGTGTGTTTTCTTTTATAGGTTTGAAGATTGTATGTTCTGTTTTATAGTATTATAAAGTTATTTGCTTCCCTAGGAAGGTAGCTGTGATCCAATGTCGTTTCTAATGTGTGTGTGGTAGGAGGAGAGGATCAGCTCCTCTGAGATAAGGCTAGGAGTGTTTTCATTCAATTTTGATATTTATTTTTTGGATTCTTAGATTTTATTATTGTGATTTTTCGTTTCAGGCTTAGACTGTTCGGGTATTCTTAATATTATGTTTGCTTAGATAAAGAGGTGTATTAATAAATATACGTAAGGGATTTTATAATGTTTCAATTTATTTGTCTCCCTATGTGGGTATGGCAAGACCCAGGATCGGTTCTTAGTGTGGGGAGGATCTCGTTCCCAGAGGAGAGGGGCCAATTAGAGGGATATAGGTCTGAGAGAGGGGATGATAGAAGGGATGATAGAAGGGATGATAGAAGGGATGATAGTTATCTCAGTCATGAAGGATTTCTCCTCCACTGACTGAGGGGGAAGCGAGGGTTGGAACAGATATTACACTATGGTTCTAGGTGTTTCCTAGTGTTGTTGGTTTCGAGGTTAAGTAGGGTTGGTATTGTTCAATGTGTTGTATTAGAGACAGGGGTGTTATGTATGTGTGTGGTTGTATGCGTTTGTGTGTGTGTGTTTTAATGTGTCGGTTCTGATTTGTGTGCGGGTGTGTATATGTATATGTACGTGCATGCGAGTGTGCCTTGTATTTCATGTTTTTGTGGGTTGATATTAAGCTCTGTTTAGTTCGGGAGTGAATCTTGTTATGAAATTTCTATCCTGTGTAAGTAAATAAAAATAATTGTCTGTTTGGAAGATTGGCATTTCCACTGCATGTATGTATGTGTTTTGAAACATAGAGGTGTCTGTTATCTGCAAGTTTGATATTGCTGTTATGTAAGGCCACTCTACTGCTTAAATTTATGGTGGTGACTATGTAGGATTTGTTGCATGCTGTGCATCTTAGTGCATATACTACATTTCTGGAGGTGCAATCGTTTTTTTTTTATTTTGGATGTTTTGTTGGGTTTTTTTTAATGTGTATGTGTTTCCTTCTATTATTATGTCACATACTCAACATCGCGGTTTGCTGCATTTTATAATCCCATTTGTAGTGTGGTGAACGAGTTTTGAGGAAGTTAGGATGTGTTTTAGGTTTTTGGGTTGGCGTCTGCTTTTTATTATTGTTGTTATAATTATGATGTTTGGTTTGTCGTTCTGATTCAGGAGGATTAGGTTTTTTTGTTATATGTGTAAATAGTTCTGGGTTGTTTGTGTTGCGTGTGGAGACGTATGCTAAAATTTGTTCTTTGTTGTATATGTCTGGTGCCTGTATATATATATATATATATATATATATATATATATATATATATATATATATATATCCTCCTATGACTGGAAATACGCTGTTAAATCCATATATCTGTCCGTGATCTCAAATTTTTCAATAACCTTGTTTCAAGAAAAGCAATCTGTCCTGACAACATTTCAATCAGAGTGCTTAAAAAGTTTTGTTCAGAACTAAACTCTCTTATTGAAAAACTTGTTAAATGTTGCCTTAAGTAAAATGCTTCCAAACATTTAGGAAAACGTTTTTTAAATACTGCAAATGTGCGTCATGATTAAGTTGCTTAAGTTCGTGATAAATAGATAAATTGTTAACTATTAACAAAAACAACCTACTAAATGACTTCCGGTTTCTGTCCTGGGGGTTATACAGCTCATGTACAAACTAATATCACACAGTATCAGTGATTATATTTCTGTTTCTAGATAAATAGATCTTGACATATCATATATTTGATAGTATTTGACATAAATGTTTATATCACAAAAAAGTTTAAAGCAACAGGATATCTGGAAATGTCTCAATCATTAATTCATTTCTTTTTCATTGGAGTTATAGAAATTGTCGTCGATTAGAAGTCCGAAGTTCATTCTATTATCGTTAGCGTGCCTGAAAGTTCCATCTTGTGCCCTAGTTTCTTTATGATCTTCATCAATATCATTCATCACATTCTCAAATTACATCTCAACATATGTGCAGCCGACACTATCATCTATTGCAACACTTCAAAGACCTGCAATTCCCAAGATCTCTCCGGGGGTTTCTCGTCTCACTTTGAGCACGAGATGCATTGGAGAAAAGGGTGACACGTTAATTCTAAGGTATCTAAAACCATCGTTTCAACACGTTATGATCCCCACGACCTGAATTGGAATGAATTGCCTACGTCTTAAGGAAGCGCCCCACTTTCATTGGCTGAACTTCACTCCTGACTTAAAAGTAAAACGTACATAAAATCTGCTACTAAATTGGCTAGAAAATAGTTGGATCCTTCTATCGTTCTAAAATCTCATTCGCGACGCAATCTTTTATCTGCATATGACCAAAATCATGAGACGGAGTGCAGTTGCTATATCTAGGGAAGAGCTGTTCAAAGCATACTTTCCTGGCTTGAAAAAACTATGAAGTATCTTCGATCTCCGATAAGCTACGCTTTCCCCTTTTTCATAATCTCTTTCTCACCGAAGAGAAGCTGCGAGTCTATCACTGTTCCAAAAATATTTTCGGGGCAGGTGCTCAAGAAAAGGCGGTTTAGATTAAAAACAACTGTCTACGATTTCCCCTACTCTCTGTAAATGCCTCAAACTAAATGTAAATTTGTAAAAAACACTCTATACACGAGATTGCTTTCGAGCTGACTGTAACATCGTCATTTAAAGTCTAATATAAACAAGTTCTTGTTTAGCTGGGCTATTAAATAATTAATTCTCCCTTCCACTGATCATTACGCTGTTATCTTACTGAACAAGTGGCACGTATTAATTCTTACCGTCAAGTGACTTTCAAGCATTGAAATCGAAAAAACTAATCAGGAATTGAGTAAAATGAATGTTTAAAAGTATTTGCAAATCATCTACATCTTTTGCAGATGAATGCAATTCACAAAAGGTATTGCTTTCTTTTTAAATAAATAAAAAGGGCCTCTACTATAAATATCAATATGCAAAAAAAACTATATTTATAGGAATATGTATATATATATATATATATATATATAATACTTGTTTATTGTTATATAAACATGGTCACATCTTGCTGCTACAAATAGCCACTTGTTTCAATCAAACAACAGATATCATCAGGCAGCGACTTGACTATTCAAAAGTTCAATGAATAATCTTCATTATTCATTGAACTTTTGAATAGTCAAGTCGCTGCCTGATGATATCTGTTGTTTGATTGAAACAAGTGGCTATTTGTAGCAGCAGGATGTGACCATGTTTATATAACAATAAACAAGTATTATCAGCTCTTTTTATTGAGCACTATCTAACAACCTCGTTGAATTCATTAGTCCATTACTTTTGAATAAAAAAACCCGAGTATATATATATATATATATATATATATATATATATATATATATATATATATATATATATATACAAACATTGGTACATATATGTATATATATTGAATATGTATGCAAGTATTTATATTCAATATATGTACATATATCCGTATATATACATATATATATATATACTCCTTAATATTTTATATAAATATATATATATATATATGTGTGTGTGTATTAGACCCTCAAGATACGGCATTAAATATTAGTAATAAAATACATTGCAGTATATAATATACATGTATATAATCAAATAACATTATAAACAA
Source organism: Euprymna scolopes (assembly GCF_053919585.1). Classification (NCBI taxonomy): domain Eukaryota; kingdom Metazoa; phylum Mollusca; class Cephalopoda; order Sepiida; family Sepiolidae; genus Euprymna; species Euprymna scolopes. The sequence goes on from NC_136505.1 coordinate 111,167,579, forward strand.
CATCGTCAGGTGTTGAAAATACCGTAACCAGGGGCCGTAAAAACATTGTGTCCCCAATCGTAACCCGAAAAAACCTAAAGCCACTGTATCCCTGAATTCTACTGGAGATATAGATATATATATATATATATATATATATATATATATATATATATATATATATATATGTATATATACTCTTTATTATCATTTTATATCTAGATGTTATTAATCCAGTTTATCAGTAGTTATATTTTGCTTAATCCTTGGCTTCTGTCTTTTCTGGAGACAAGCATTTAGCCTTGAAATATCATAACCTAAATAGTATTTTTCTTAATTTTTCACTTTACTTCTCTTTATTGTTATGATGATATGATAAAGTTATATATAACATTTATTGCTCATCTTTCAATTAATATTATTTTGGCTCCTCTTAATAGAATTGAGGTTTTCTTATATTAATTAGTTTTTATTTGTTTAAGATTTACTCTTTGGTAACAAAATTATTAATATATATTATATATATATATATATATATGTATATATATATACACATATGTATATATTAAGTTGTTAGTTATGTAGATGTCATTATCGCTTTCCTTCTCTCTCTGTATATATATATATATATATGTGTGTGTGTGTGTGTGTGTGTGTGTGTGTGTGTGTGTGTATTAATTTATTTAATATCTTGAACATTTAGGCCATATAGAATTTTCTGTGTTTAATCCTTGTCAGTCTAATTCATGGAATTAATGATATAGCGTGTTTATATATACGTGGTGTTAAATTTATTCACTAACCAATCAGATTCTGTGTTGTTTCATCCATTTTTTTTTAATTTTTAAAGTTATTCATACTTGCTTGGTGTTGGGATATTTTGACAATGTCTTTAAATAAATGTGGTGAAATACATTCCCTTAAGAATTCGTAGCTTAAGTAAAGCTTAATCTGTACACTAATTGCCATATATAATTTCAATACTTTGTAATAAGCTCTACTGATATATTGAACACTTTTTAAGTAAATATTTAGAATCAGTAAATATAATATCATATCGCCTTATAAAAGTTAATGTAATAACGAAACAATATACATGTACATATATATATATATATATATATTTATCTCTCTCTCTCTCTCTCTCTATATATATATATATATATATATATATATGTGTGTGTGTGTGTGTGTGTGTGTGTGTGTGTGTGTGTGTGTGTGTGTGTGTAGATTACTATGTAGTTTTATATCGTCACTAGCATTTCAGCTCGGCGTTGCCCGGGCGTTTGGAGGTGTGTGTTGAGCAAAAAACAAAATGGGAGTAGGAAAGCAGGCTCGAACCCGTACCGCGAAGGAGGAAAAGAATGGGAAAAAGCTGACGTCTTTGCTGTTACGAACACCGCCAAACCGGAAGCGACGTAGCTTTTGATTAAGGCTAGGCAATCGAAAAGAGAGAATGACTTTCGAAAATATGGGTGACAAAAGCAACACCTCCTTGTAGAAAAGTGTCCACTTGAGGGTTAAGAAATTATGTTTTTAGCCAATTTTTCGGTATTTGTCGTCTAAAGGGTTGAGCTTCAAAACGATACTTATCTTGTAAAAATCCGTAGCCCCTGTCGAAAGTTTTAGGCAGACATCCAAACATGCATACATACATTTATATATTGGTAGCTCAAATTTTCGACCCAAACCAATTAAACAGCTTGCCCTATCTCTGAATACCCTTTATGCAAAATTTCAAATGTTTAGACCAGAAATTGTCTGAGTAATTTGGTAGAGACCGCAGAGGTCAAGTTTTTTTTAACTTTATAACCTATTATGCCCCCTTACCCTTACTGTTTATTGTTTTAAGTTCAAATCAAGTTATTAAGTTAGATCCATGTCCAATAAATCTATATCTGAAATTTCAAGTGTTTGTACTCAAAATTGGCGGAGGAGTTTGGTAGAGTTCTCAAAGGTCAAATCTTTGAACTTTTACCCCTTAACTGATAAATTTCTGGCCGAAAACAGAGTACAAAGATTTTCCCAAATCTCAGTACCAAGTATATCAAATTTCGAGTCTGTAGACTGAAAATTGAACGAGTTATTGCGTAGGGAAATGTACACAGACAGACACACAGACACAGACAGACACACAGACAGGCAGACACGTTCACTTTTATAGATATATAGATATGTGTGTGTGTCTCTGTGTATGTGTGTGTGAGTGGGTATGTGTCTGTTTGTGTATATATTCCTTCTGTGAAAAGAAGTCATTTTAATTCGCCTTACGAGGACTTCTGATTGTCAGCGACCATTGTCCGAAATATTCTCTACGATGTAAATTCGTTTGTATTAATAAAAAAATATTTTGCTATTTTCATTGGGTTCTCTTTATAACCTCGTAAAATTTATTAGTTATCACTATGGAATATCTTAAACTGGCGCATATATACAGTGATGATCATATTTATTGGCACGGTAAAATAAAAGTTAAATTTTGTCTAATAAATTCTAAAAAAGGGATTAAATTAAAGAAAATAACAAAGTATATTATGTATTTTTAACTGGCCTTTCCGATGCAGCAATCGGATTTTAAAAAAATAAATAACAAAGGAACAACAAACATAATTGCAAAAAACCCTTGTTCAAAATTATTGGCACGGCTTTGTTTTTCTTTTAGTATCAGTATAATATCAATCAATTTCCGGTTTACGTGCTTTCTGAACTTTTTTATAGCCATATTATGCTTGTTTAACGCTAATTCAGTGAATAATTTTTTTCAGATAATTTTTAGATAGCGATTTATTTAAACTATTATAAGTGACTAAATTATAATTTTCAATCGCCATGGTTAAAACTAAGGAACACAGCGAAGACGTCAGGAAGCTTGTTGTAGCATGCCATACCAATGGGGAGGGCTATGATAAGATTTCAAAGAAGCTAAACCTTCCCAAATCCACTGTTAGAGCCATAATAAACAAGTTCAAATCGCAAGGCCACGTTATGAGTTTAGAGGGTAGAGGGAGATAAAGGATTCTTTCCCCAAGAGATGAACGGAAAATTGTTCGACAAGTAAAACAAAACCCAAGGATCTCTGTTGGGGAGATTGTTGATGAACAGAGCACCTCTGGAGTAAATGTATCTCGACATACAGTTGGTAGAGTTTTGAAGAGAGCTGGTTTAAAAGCATGTCGTCCGAGAAAGACTCCCTTATTGAAGCCTATGCACCTGAAAGCAAGGCTGGCCTTTGCAAAACGTCATATTGATAAAGATGTTGCATTCTGGAAACGTGTTCTATGGACTGACGAAACGAAAATAGAGTTATTTGGCCATAATAAAGTGTCTTATATTTACAGAAAATCTGGCGAAGCTTTCCTGCCTAAGAACACCATACCCACAGTGAAGCACGGTGGAGGCAGTTTGATGTTTTGGGGATCCTTTGCTGCCTCTGGACCAGGGCGACTTGTTAAGGTCACAGGTAGCATAAAAAAGGAAGATTATGTTAAAATATTGGATGAAAACCTGAAAGACTCTGCTAAAGAGCTCTCACTTGGTCGTCGTTGGTGGTTCATGCAAGATAATGACCCAAAGCATTCGGCTAAACTGACTAAGAAATGGCTTGAGGACAATCATATTAATGTTTTGGAGTGGCCATCACAAAGCCCAGACCTTAATCCACTTGAGAATTTATGGAGAACATTAAAATTGAGGGTAATGCAAAGGAAGCCTAAGAATCTTATTCAATTGGGGGATTATTGTCAGGAAGAGTGGGCTAAAATTACTACTGAAGAGTGCAACAACTTGGTTGTAAACTATGAAAAGCGACTGAAGAAGGTAATCAAGGCCAAAGGCTATACAATTGATTATTAAATAAATCGTGCCAATAATTTTGAACAAGGGTTTTTTGCAATTATGTTTGTTGTTCCTTTGTTATTTAATTTTCTAAAATCCGATTGCTGCATCGGAAAGGCCAGTTAAAAATACATAATATACTTTGTTATTTTCTTTAATTTAATCCCTTTTTTAGAATTTATTAGACAAAATTTAACTTTTATTTTACCGTGCCAATAAATATGATCATCACTGTATATATATATATATATATATATATATATATATATATATATATATATATATATATAATTTATAGATAGATATACGTGTTAAAGATATTCAAGAGTGAATTAAACGAGGTTATAAAGAGTGCCTAATAAAAGAGCAAGAGATATTTTTATTAATACAAACAAATTTACAAGGTAGAGAATGTGTCAGACAAATGTGTTTGTATTAATAAAAATGTATCTTGCTCTTTTTATTTTAACACTCGTTAAATTTATTAGATATCATTCTGTAATAGCTTAAACTGGTATACATATATATATATATATACATATGGGCGTGTGTTTGTGTGTGTGTGTGGGTGTGTGTGGGTGTGTGTGTGTGTGTGTAGGCAACGCGAGAATATTTTGTTGTGATTTGGCTTTCAAGCGCACTTGATGCGTATTTTATTTCATTAGAATTAAAACTACGTTTCTATATGAATTCTCAACCTTGACGTTATTCCCGCGTTGCGAATGCACAGTTCAAACATTTCAAAATAAAACCGCTAAATCCAACGCGCGACTCTTTACAAACAGGCTTCGTTCTCCAACTCTACAACATGGTACTAAAGTAGAAAAGTAAAAAAAAAAGAAACGACACAACACACTGAATATGGAGTATACCTCTTAACTGTATTTGTGATAAATTTCAAACAAGTAAAATGTTTGTTTATTTTCCTAGTACTAGCTTATGTAATCGTCATATTTGTCGTAAGTCCAAGTACTTTTCAACCCTTCTGAATTATCAGCAACGATAACAAGGTACTACAATAAGGCTGACTTCGATGCCATTAGAGATCACATAAATGATGCCTCAATAGAAAATATCTTTTTTCTTCCTGTGGAGTAGTGCGCAAATGAGATCACCGAATGGTTCAAAGCAGCAATTTACGCACATGTTCACACGCAGAGGTTCTAAAGCAAATTTCTACTCTCCCCAATGGTTTACTACTACTTGCTTAAAGGTAATATGCATTCGGCAGATTTATCCGGTATAAATCCAGTACAATCAGACAAAAGTTTAAAGAAGCTAAAAGTAATTACATGAAAGAAGTAGCGACAGCTGAGAGAGAAAATACTGAAGCAACGAGAAAACGTATCGAAGCGCAGAATTTAAGTATTCGAGATTTCTGAAAAATCTGCAACAGCGTAGTAAATAATGTCAATCCTCATTTTCCTCATTATCCAACAATCATACAGTTTGTTTGCATGGAAACTGAGAAAGCTAACATGCTTACCTCAAGCAAACCACTCACTCCCTGGTTTTCTTTTCTGGATAGAAACCACATCAGATGATCTGAAAATCACCCCCTCTTAAGTACATGACATAATAAAAAACATAGACACTTCAAAAGCATGTGGATCTGATTTCATCCCAGCTAGACTATTAAAAACAATGCTCCGCTGAAACTGCTCCAGTTCTCTCCAAACTCTTCAACAAATACATTAGCGAAACATGCCTGATTGCTGGAAAAATGCTTTAGTGGTATCAGTTTACAAGAATTCTGGCGAAAATTAAATTATCGCCACAGTAGCCTCGTCCCTCTTTTCGTCAAAATATTTGAGTTCATAATTATTCAAGCTCAAAGACCAAAAATTTGAGTCCATGATTTATCGAGCTCTAGTCCACCACTTTACAGTTACTTAAATTCTGTCCGACTATCAATATGGATTTAGGCAAGTCCGTTCTACTGCAGGTTTTCTAACTGTAACCTCTGAACGTATATACTATGGACTGGATAGCGGGAGAGGGCAAGTAGCCCTAGATATATCTAAGGCTTTTGACAGGGCATGGCCTGATGGTCTTCTCATGAAGATCATATCATATGGTATTACTGGACAAATGCTTTACATGATTAAATACTTCTTAAGTAAGAGAAGAATCCAGGTTGTCCCCAATAGTCGTACGTATAAACAATATGATATAAATGCTGGTGTACATCAGGAGTCCTTTATTATTTTTGATATTCACAAAGGACCTTCGTTCAAATTCCTCGGCTTAACGTTCACAGGGGACATGACTTGGAATTGATACATCAATAGCATTGCCAATGCTGCTGCGAATAAGTTGGGCTCTCTCTACTGTGCTAGAAACGCCTGAAAGTATCATGTACCTCTGACAGGCCATCATTCGCCCAAGCATGGAGTATTGCTGTCATATTTTGGCTGGTTCATCTGCTATGTCTCTCACTGCTGTACGGGGTTCAAAAGAGAGTCACACACCTGATGGGCCCTGAACTTTTATCTAAGCTTCAATTCCATCGACGAAATGTCGCATCCTTCTACCTGTTTTACAAGTACTTTACTGATGGATGATCCGACGAACTACAAGCCCTTCTACACTTTCGACGTAAATACACCCGACAAGCAACAAAGCCCCACCGCTTAAAAGTAGAGATCCCTAGATGTAAGCAAGCCTTCTCCTCCAATATTTCCTTCCTCAAAACAGCTAGACTGGAATTCCTTTCCGCGTTGCTGCTTCGTCAATTGTACTTACAGGCAGAAGTTAAAGTGTAATGTGAACATACATCTTGCTGGTCAACTCCCTACATAGTATCCCTTAAATTTATGACCTTAATAGTAGCCCCCTATATAAAAGAAGCACTATGCCTTGTTTTGGGTGATATATATATATATATATATATATATATATATATATATATATATATATATATATATATATATATATGTAGTCGTCGACTGTTCCGTTGTATCACAACTCATCAGTGCCGCTTGACTAAAATCCGTCTCAAACCGAGGAATGGACCTAGAAGCATCGTGTTGACAGCCGGTAGTCCTACCCATCGACCCACGGGAACAGTACCCGCAAATAACTTCGACAAATGTCTATTTTAAACAAACATTTGTCAATCACTTATATATTTATATATATATATATGTATATATATATATATATATATATATGTATACTAATAACAGCTATATTTATTTCATTAGTAAATTATTCTTATAACCTTACAAACATTTCAGGATTTCTTTACTATTGGTAAAGTTTATATTATTCCTAATGAGTTTTTAGATTTTATTAGTAATGTTTCTAATATTTCAAGTTTTCATTTATAGTTAGTCTGTTTAAGTATAGTATTTTATTTAATAGTAAATATATATATATATATATATATGTATGAGTCTGTGTGTGTATGTGTTTGTGTGTATGTGTGTGTGATGTAACATTACAACAACCTATATTTTATTTAATTTGATATTATATTCCTCTTTACCTGCCTGTATGTTTTATTGTATTTTCCCCATTCTTTGCAAACCATCTACTTCTCTCTCGTTAACCTCATTTCTCTATCCGTTTCCGTGCGCCATCTTTCCTCGCTCCACCTCTCGTCACCCCGTGAACCTCGTTTATCGATGGAACCGATGACAAACATCGAACTGGGCCGCCGGATAATCAATCACTTTTGATTCGGATTCAGAGTAAATCGAAGCTGCAGTGCGAGTAGTATCGAACGATGGCAGACGCAGAATTACCGGTTTTGCTCTTGTGCATACGCAGCTGCAACATCGACACGCGATGTCTTGTGTCACCTTCAGTGAACGACGGAGAACAAGAACACTGGATGCAATCGTTACTAGCAGGTCAACCCATAAGTTCTGTCCGTATTTTGATTTTCACAAATTTTATAGAAACCGATGTACCTGTATCTGAATTTGTATTGTTATATCTCTGTGCTTTTATTTTCATGTACAGCCACAATACGCCCATACATGGAGTATTGTTGTCACATCTTGACTGGGGCATCTACCTCTGGTCTCTGACTCCTGTTCAGAACCCTCAAAATAGTTTCAAATCTACTAGGCGCCGCACTATCAGGAAATGGCCAACCTCTGTCACATCACCGCGATGTTTTATTCCTGTGTCCGTTTTACAAGTACTTTATTGAATGTTCTATGATTTACTGATAGCATTGTGCTCTCATAATCTACATACTATACACTTACCTTGAAAGCAACAAAATTCTACTTCTTCATCATTGAGGTTCTTAGATGCCGAAAAGCCTTCTAATTTAGTAGTTTCTTCTCTCGGACTGCTAAACTTTAGAATTCTTTCCCTGTTTCCTGCTTATTTTACAGTACGAACCCCAAAGTTTATTAAACTACACAGAATACAAGTGTTACGATCAGATTATCCCATACTTTCTGTCTGGATTCTGATTTTCCCTAATTTCATAGAAACATGTATTCATATTCTTTCTCTGTATTTTTATTTCTGTTGGAGCTCTTTATCAGTGCCTAAAACTAATTATCACAAGCAACGTTTCTTCCGTAGGACTGTCCTTCTGTGGAATATAATATCACAAATATGTTTCCAATCTTACTATAACACAATCGTTTTCAAGTCTAATGTAAATGGATTATTATTGCCATATCTGGGCTGGTGCACGTACTACTAGTCTCTCCTTCTTGGATAGGGTTCAAAAAAGAGTATTTAATCTAATAGGCCCCATTTTGTCAATTAAACTCCAACCCCTGTCCTATCGCCTCAATGTTACATCCCTGTGCAAGTTTTACAAATATCTTAATGAAATGTGCTCTGATGAACTTTTTGCACTTGTGCCACCTCGATGTACATATCCACAACCAACTTGCTTAGCAACAAAAATACACTCCTTAACTGTTGAAGTACTTAAATGCAAGAAAGCTTTCTACTCTAATAGTTTCTTCCCTCAAACAGACAAACTTCGGAGTTCCCTTCCTGTTGCTCGCTTCTTTTACTGTCCCGGTATGCTGAAGTTTAAATGTAACATAAACCAAGATGTTGTTAATTTTTCCAAGGCATAGTTCGAAATTGTATCCTCTTATATCAAGTGGCGATATTCTTTGTTAGGAGGGAATATATATATATATATATATATATATATATATATATATAATAATCAAACTCTACTCCAGGTTACTGCATTGCCAATAATCACGGTGTTGGCCCGTAGTCTCCATGGCACTCATAAAGCCTTATTCCCAGGTGGCCTCTATGCGTTGAAAGGCGGTGACCCCTAGTAAAAAACTGATCAACCTAGTTCAATATATCTTTGTAAGACATTCACGGCAAGAACTGAAACATGTTCATCTCTACTTTTCTCTTCGTTTTTTTTTTTTTTGTGTGTATACACTCATTCTCGCCTGACTCATTTATCGATTTAATCGGTGATAAACTTCGAATTGATCAATCACTACTTCGAGTCATACGTTTTCTGCATTAATGGCATCATAAAAAATACTCTATGATGTCATCAGTTTGTGTAGTTTTCCTTCTGGATATTTTAGTGAATGATGTCATATTTTTTAATGTGGTATCATAGAAGTGTTTTCTGCATTTAGGGCGCCATAAAACATATGTTCCTGAGGTTTTAGTCCATGACGTCATTCCCTTTGGCCATCTTTCTATTTTGATGCTATGAATTGTATTTCTGTGAAACAATAAAGATGGTGACGGTAACTTAAAGATTAAGAATTCAGAAATAATCAAATCATGCTCGAAAACGCTTTTTTCTTTTTTTTTTCTTTTTACCATATCGTACATTTAGAGAGGCATTTATTTTTCATTATATTTCGCCTATCGTGTGTGATAGTCATAATTATATATATATATATATATATATATATATATATATATATATATATATATATATATATATATGCATATATATTTTTTTAAATTTTGTTTGTTTTTAAGATCATTAATAATTTATTTAGGAAGGTATCTATTTTTTATTACATTTCGTCTATCGTCTTTGATAGTCATAAACATATGCACACACACAGACACACACACATATATATTATTATTATTATTAGTAGTAGTAGTAGTAGTAGTAGTATTAGTATTACTCTGAGTGTAAACACTAACATTTGGTCGCTTCAGTCAATGAGACTTCGTCAGGCGACACTGAAACATAGAAAAAAAAAGGAAAAGACAGAGCTCTTAAAAAAACTATAAACGTTGCGAGCTCTAAAAAAAGAAAGATAAAAAATTGAGAAATCGCATTTCAACCTCTTTTGAAAATTGTTCAAAAAGTCCTACAGCTGGATTTGTAGACAATATATATTTGAAATGATTAAAGTGAGTCGTAATTTTACCGGGACAGTGAATTGCGTTAGTGGGTGGGGAGAGTATGTTTATAAACATCGCTGTGCGTGTCAAAAAGGGGTTTGCAAATGTGTTCATTGACATAACAAGCCGCATGTCAGAAAAGAGTGAAAGTAAGGAATGGAGAGAGGGTTTAATAAAAAGTAATAGAAAGATAGAAAAAAAATAATTATCTCTATGATGAAGAATGACACGTTAAGCGTTTATAGACTCATGTATACATATTCATAACAAAACATATATTTGTATGCATACATACACATACACACACATATATATACATACACATACATACATATAGCTTCTCTATAGCCGATCCCCTCACACCGACAATTATGTTCCCAACCCGCCTGTCAGATCGTAAACACCAGCATGCTTCAGTTCTAGACTTATTTTTTTACCAAAGTACCTGAGGATTGTGTCACTAATACGCACAGTGCACTTGGAAACACAGACACTTAGTGGTATAAGTAAACATCACATTTAAATATAAGCCTCAAGTAGAAGCCATTGAACAAAACAGCAAGGTAAGCAAAAGGGCTGATTGAGAAGCCATTAGAAAATATATCAGAGATGCACTATGGACCAATATCTTCTCTGAACAGTGTGCTGTCGAGACAACTGAATGGTACAAGGCGGTCATTAAAGCACATATCCCTCACGAACGTATTATAACAAGCCACAGCAACTCCATAGTTTCAGTATAGATTGTGCAGCTGCCATTACAACAAGTAAACATGCACTATGCCGATTCATACGTCATAAGCCAAATACAAATAGGCAAAAAGTTTTAGATACTAATAATCATTGTAAGCGAGAAATAGCTACAGTCAATACAAGGCATGCTGAAATAACCAGGGAACGCATAGAATCGCAGAAGATAGGAATTCGTGATTTCTGGAAAATTTATAATAGTGTAGTGAATAAAGAGCAATCAGTAACTACCCAACTGTCCAACAATCAGAAAATCGCATGTACGACAACCGAGAAGGCGGAACTGCTTACCCGGTGATTCACCTCAAACTCAACCTTAAAGCCAACAAACTCTCCCAAATTTACCTATGCGGACGGAAACCACAGTTGATGATCTGAAAATCACCCTTCTCATGTCCGCAATATCATAGCAAACTTAGATACTTCTAAAGTGCGTGGGCCAAACCTCATCCCTTCTATACTAATTAAGAAATACTCGGTTGGGCAAGCCCCGTACTTTCTAAACTCTACAACAAATGTTTATCCGAATCTTGATCTACTAATAGCTGGAAGATAGCCTATGTGATACCAGTGTACAAGAATTCTGGTGAGAGAACCGACCCGCAATTATCGTCATGTTAGTAGCCCCCCCTCTCCGCTAAAATCTTTGAGGTGCTAATTAACCAAACTCTAGTTTAGCACCAAACAAAAGTTAATATTCTCTCTGATAAAGAAGACGGATTTAGGCAATGCCACTCTACTGTAGATATTTTAACAGTCAATTCTGAACGCATATACCATGCACTTGATAGTGCGGGCAGAGCCAGCCCTGTAACCCTTGATATATCCAAGACCTTTGACAAAGTTCAGGCACAAAGAGCTGCTAATGAAAATTAAATCGTACATACTATAACTGAATTGTATTAAATATGATTACGTCCTTCTACAATCGGACCATCCAAGTTGTCATTGATGGGCGTACATCCAAGCAGAATAACATTAATGCAGGAGTGCCTCACTGGTCGATCCCTGGACCACTAATATTTCTAATATTTATTAACGCCATTTCCGATAATATTGTGTCCGAGATCGGTATATTTGGGTATATTTGTTAGTGATAACATGTCCTTTAACATGCACGAAGAAGAAACGGATATACATAAATCTAAGACTATGGCTGACATCATAGAAATGTCCTCCAGATCGTAGTGGAATAAAGACGTAAATTGATGGTAACATTTAATGCTAGTAAGACTAAACTGCTTTCCTTTTACAATTATAAGAAGCCTCTTCAACCAGCGATATCCATAACAAATAACTCACTACATGAGAATGTGTCATTCAAACTCCTCGGTTTAATATTCACGGGAAATATGAACTGGAACAGACATTCCGAAGGCTGCTGAAAGGAAGGATGGCTCCCTCTAACGTGCTAGAAAACTACTAAGACTTGAGAGTATCCTGTACCTCTATAAAGTCCACTATTCGCCCATGCATGGATTTCTGTTGCCACATCCGGGCTGGTGCATCTACTATTAGTCTCTCCCTCTTGAATAAGATAAAAAAAACGCTATCCAATATAATAAGTCCCAATTCGTCAACTAAGCACCAACCTCTGTCTTATCGCCGCAATATTGCATGCCTGTGCCTGTTTTACAAGCATTTTAATAGAATGTGGTCTAATGAACTAATTGCACTAGTGCCCCCACGACGTACATATATAAAAAAAACTATTTAGCAACAAGACCACATCCCTTAACTTTTGAGGTCCCTAATTGCCGGAAAGCTTTCTTTGTAAACAGCTAGATTTTGAAATTGTCTTACCGCTACCTGAATCCCCGATTGTGCTAATATGCATAAATTTAAATGTAACGCAAGCCAACATCTTGTGAACCTTTCTTAGCGATGGTCCAATTAGTAGCCTGTTACGCCCAAGTGGCGATACACTTTGCTTAGAGTGGAGGTGAGTAAATATATATATTTCATTTATTCATTTAAATTAGAATTAAGGAAACATAATTTTATGCGTATATTTTCAGTATTTACTTCAACAGTGCTCAATACATAAGTAGAATTAGGTAGTAAGTTATGAAAATATATATGGCTATTAAATTACACGGAATATTCCGTGTTCTTTCTCGTGAGTATTCGTTAGGCTTATGCATAAGCCTTGCTAATTCTAACGAGAATGAGACACGGAATATTTGTGTAGCTTAATTGTCATGTATATTTTCATAACTTACTATATATACCTACATACATATATGCGTATGTATAAAATCATTGAAATGATAAGAATGGTATAGGAAATTTTTTTTTAAATTATTTAATTATAAAATGTTCAAGTAAGAAATATTAAGAAAAAAACTGGCATTTAGTTCATAGAATTTGAAATATAATTCTTCTAATTAGATGGAGACAACCAATAAAATAATACATTACTGCAAAGCATAAATTTGAAAATTCGTAAAATTGCAAGCGAAATATTTTTTTACTATCTGTTTAAAGAAAATATTCTATCAGAAAAATACGAAAATTTAATGGAATAAAACATTACATCAATGCAAATATTTGCAGAAATTGAAAATTATAGGTTTTCAAATATCTGCTTTAATACAATGTTTGTGTATCCAATTTTAAAAAAATCCCTAATAATTATGTTTTAGACAAGTTATAAAACGTTTCGAATTGATATAGTAATCCACATAAGGACTGTTTCGCTGTACCGCAGGTTTTCAATACCGTAAAACACACGCACACACACACACACACACACATACATACATATATATATATATATATATATATATATATATATATATATATATATATATATATTTAAAGTGATGGTTGTGTAGTTCCAACGAGAGAAAAAATGTATATTTAAAAGAGTGTAGCCATCAACAATTGTGGGTTTTTTTAAGGTTTTCATCATATTTTTATTTTAAAATATTTTTATAACGCGTTTCAAGCTTAGGGTGTGCTCTCTTCAGAGGTATATGCCTACATAGTATGTGGATGTTTGTGAGTGTATGTGCACATACATATATGTGTGTACATATATGTGTGTATGTGCGTGTATGTGTGTGTATATATATCTTCTACCTATTCTCCATCTTACTTGTGTGTGTGTGGGTGCGTGTACGTATGTCTGAATGATTAAGCGCATATATACATGCGTGTTTTTGTTGGGAAAAAAAAGCATATATATATATATGTGTGTATATATATATATATATATATAAAATAAAAAATAAAAATAATTGTTAGCGGTGGATGTATGCGAGTACGTGTGTGAGTGTGTAGGTGGGTATGTATGTATGTATGTATGCTACTACATATATTTCTATGTATGTACGTGTGTGTATGTGTGTGTGCCTGCGTACGTGTGCGTGTGCATGTGCACATGTACATGAATGTATATGTATGCGTGTGTGATTGTGTGTGAGTGTATGCTATACATGGGGAAAGAAAGTCTTTAAAAAGAACCCTAAAAAACTCATAAAAACCTTCACCATATGGACTAAAAAACACTCTTTGAAAATAACTTTGACCGGACACTTTGAACACTTACAGTTGGAGTCAGAATGTCTGAACACACGCATCATTCTGAAAAACATATTTAATATCAGCGGAGGTAACTCTACTAACTCCTATTTTAAAGAAAAACTTTTTACGAAAACATCTGAAGAAAGCACACCATAAGCTCGAAACGCGTTATAAAAATATTTTAAAATAAAAATATGATGAAAACCTTTAAAAAAACCCTCAATTGTTGATGGCTACACTCTTTTATATATATATATATATATATATATATATATATATATATATATATATATATATATATATATCCTCCCTTAGGGGCCATATTTCTAAATATTCAAGGATTTTAATTAAGAAATAGTCTATATGTCGAGAGAGTCATCTACAGGAGTATGCGCTGGACAACATTTCGAAATCCGTCACTGTACAAACTTTAAAAACATATAAGTTATAAAAATTTCAACTTAAAAATGATCTCTATGCGCTTAGGAAGTGGTTATGTAAACTATAGGTGCAGGTAAACAGAGGGCAAGTTCAGGTTGACCGTTGTTCCATTTTTCTTTTTCCTTAATTCCTCTATTGAGGTAGAAATATAGCAGCATTTGTATTACACTGTCTGAATAAAGACATACAAAGAAAATAATTTGGTCATAAAAATATCAACAAATTTTTTTTATTATTTATTTGAAAAATTATGATACAAGAGTCGATAAGAGTCAAAGATAACTAAAATTGCAAGGCCAAGCAACAAAACTGAATCAGTTGAAAGTTACTTTTTTCCAGAGGGTGCATGCAATATAGATGTTATGAATACACTAAACTTGATTCATTTGAGAAATTTCTACATCTATTTCCCTTTTTATGTTTTAATACAAATGAAATAATTCAATCATATCTTATCTTTTTTTTCTTTGATTCATTAATTTTCCTTCCTTCGTTTCCAATGAACAAAAATAGCTCTTAGGATAGGATTTGATTCCTTAAGCAGAACAAATTCAAATGTCAATCGCTGTTCCTGGTTAGTTTCAACAGTTGATAATATATCTATATGACTTAGCAAATTTCAGTTATGAAATTAATTTCTTTCTGTTTTCGATCAAGAATGATTATAAGCAGTAATTTCTATTTTACTGAAATTCTCGTATTTTCCAATCAATAACTAATATAAATCCTTTGTTCTCCGAACAATATTGAAGGTACTTAAATCGTAATACACATTTTGTTACGCCTGACTCTAATGGTTTATATTTAACATGGACAAAATATTACCTTTCAACAAGACATAATTGCCGTAAATGAATTATTTATATATATATATATATATATATATATATATATATATATAAATATATATAAATATAAATATATATATAAATATATAGATAAATATATATAAATATAAATATATATATATATAAATATATATGTATAAATATATATAATATATATATATAAAAATATATATAAATATATATAAATATATATATATATATATAAATATATATATATATATATCCTCTTCGTGGGTATTTATATTCTGTCAAAGAATCTTTTAAGTGTGTGGATCGAAATAATTGGTATAGGTTCTGTGTGCAGTTAGGAGTTGGCCGCAGTGTTCTAATCAAACAGAAACTCTCTGTTTCCTTACATAACGTTTGTTTGTATACAAATATATATATATATATATATATATATCGAAGAATATATATCGAAGTATATATATATATATATATATATATATATATATATATATATATATATATATATATATACCGAAGAATTCGCCGGCATGAGGTAATTAGTCCTAATAAAATATAGTTACTTTCCTTTAGTTGGTGCAGTTTGAAACTGGGCGAAAAACAGACCGCTTTAACGAAATAATGGTTTTCTTTTTCACATTTCGGATAATATTTATTTCAGGTAGTACTAATAAAAAATATACCAGGTGTTGAATCTTTGTTTTGTTGTTTTTTATACTTTTATATGGACATACACATATATACACATAGAATACTGTTCTGTATAAAAGAGAAAATGAGAAAAAATCTCAATAAGGAAACAAAGCGTTTATAATGTTAGACGAACTCATAGTGTTATATAGTCGCCAGTGTCGTATATCCATCATCATTGGTGTGTACCATTTTATATATCAACGTATAAATGCGCGCGGATGTGTAAGTGTTAACACAAAGATAGGGAAGAGCACATAACAGCGATAATCGGGCATCCTCCATGTCGGTTTCCTCATGGAGGTAACACAAAACAACTTCTTGTTAAACATTAAATATAGATTTTAGTTCTATTCTACACATACATTTGAGCCAAGCTGTGCCGCTAAATTCTCCTTTTGAGTTTTTACATCTTGGCACCTCGGATAATAAACAATGAAGCGAAAAGATCCTTACAATAGCGTTGTAAACCAAATATCATGAAATATTGCTCTCCCTAAAACTCATATTGCTTCATCTCTTACGTTTGCACATGAGGCCAACCTCGGCTACTTTCTCAACCTATTATTGAAATGGTTTAGTTCAATCCGGTTGTTGTATACAAATTCCATGATAAAATATTTAGTAATTGTCTAAACTATTTTATTCTCAAATACCTCAAGCTCAAATGTGCAGGTTTTATATATGACCAGTTTACTCACTCGCAAGCTAATTGCAGAATCTTTGAACAGCACAGCTCGATGCAAATACGTCCAAAATATGTGCCGAAACAACAAAGAATCTTATGTCAAGATTGTGCCGGTAATAGCTGCGAAGTTAAGAAAGCAAAAAATATTATTTTCATTTCACGGCTTACTAATATTTTATACCGAATTGTTTGTGTGCATAAATAATTCAAGCGTTTGTGTTTATACTGCTGGATTGAAAAACGTTTGGTAAATTGAATCGTTCACGCGATAATAAGACCAATATCAACCTTCACTGTGTAGACCAATGCGTATTTATTAGGATGTTCATCTAGCTTATGCAGCAAATGTGATAGACATAGATTCATTGTGCAAAATCTTACACAATTAAAGAAGATAAAAGGAAGTTCAGGTTTCAGAGATTGTTTTTAGATATAGATTGATAATCTGTATTATTTGGTTTATTTTTGGACTACTGTTCCCCCATTTGCTGTTATTTTCACAAAGTTTCCAGCGATATATTCTCTGTTTTTTACAAGAGCCTCTTGTCGAGCTCGAAAATCTGTATGTAAAACCCAGGAATCTATACTAAATTCCACACATAATGTTTTATTCACTTCACTGGGATAGATTCTTCTCGTTTCATCAACCATGATAGAGTGAAAATCTTAAGTAATTAGTAATTGTATCTTTAACTTTCAGAGGATAACTATTTACTACTAATGAACTTAGCATTTTTATTTATCGTGGTACATTTAAATAATAAAAATTATAAATCCTCTTTTAAATTTCCGAAATATAGTAATGCATTTTGAATGTATTTTTTCATATTACAGCATTTCAACCAGTTTATTTACCTCCCCATGAGGCATGAATAATACAAAATGTGTTTTTAATGTAGCAAAAAAAATCTACCTCCATAGAAATGAAACCTATGGATTTGAATAAAAATGTCCAAGTCAAGTCACAAGCTGAGGATGCACAATACGAATTGTGTGGTTAAAATGCTACCAAAGGCAGGATAAGTAATTCTGCTGTGAAAGGAGAACAAACTGTGTAGCCTGTAGCGCCCTGTGTAAACAAGACGAACGAAGAATAAGAAAAAATAGCCGTCATTTCTCTTTAGATAATACGAAGAAGCGCCTATTTTTTGCGATATTATCACCTAATATACAAATGAGATGCTTCCAGTTTGAAATAAAACATCTGAATTTTCAGAGACTGGGTTCATTTTAAATTTGGATGTTGGAGTAGCAAATTTTGTCCGGAGTGCATCGTGTTTTGAATAGAGAGTTTTGTCATCAGAGTGTCAAGTTTTGGGGTTGAGTTTTTGACAGCATACTTATGTTTTGGATTTGAGAGTTTTGAGAGTACATTGTCGAGATTTAGGGTAGTGAATTTTGGGCAACAATGTGTCGGACTTAACACCGGAAACTGTTTCTTGGATTGCATTGTAAACAATCAATCAGGACAAGTGTAGAAAAGTTAATACTTGATTGTTTTAACCACAAGTTTATTATTAGAACAGATGTTATACTTTTCTGACACATATTATGAATCTATATTTTAGGGTTAATTAATGCAAAAATCTAGCAAAATTTTCACTTCTCTAGCTAAATTCATTATCAACCATTTTACGCACTCTCTATCTGTTTCTAAATCTAATCTCAAATTATATAAAGAAAGCTTCTTTTCCAGAACCCCCCCCTTGTAGAACATTGTTCCGCTGGCCGTCTTTTCAACTGTCTACAACATGGTCATCTTCAAGTCTGTAACGTGGCCCTTACACATTAACCGTGTCGTTACATTTTCACCACTCGGGCCCAGACGTTGTATAGTACTTTGCTGCAAAATAATAAACAAAAGAAACAAAAGAAATAAAAAAAAACTTACTCCGCATTTTTTAAGTGCGAATGAAATGCATTCATTTGTGATTCTTGTAATTATAACGCATTTCATTATTTTCCAATAGTCTTTCCGCGCACACGTGTCTTACAATGTTCTGTCATATAACATTTGCTGTTTAAAAGTCTCTCTCCCCGCCAGCTGCTGTCGGCTATAGCTAGAGCTTTCTCGCTCTTGTCTTCACACACTCATCTTATCAGGCTGAACTTTACTTCTCTCGAGCGACCTCGTGCTGTTCTTTTTTCTCTTTTTTTCTTTTCCTTCACGTCACGCTAGCGCGTGCAAACTTGCTTAATTTGCATATGTGCCAAGACGGCTACTTCTGCTAATATTTTCGTTAGTGAGCTATAATACGGCTGCTGATGATTTTTCGCACATGCACGCCATACATGCTATTGTTATAAAACTTCCATTCCCAAAAAAATCTTTACAAGAATTTTTTAAAAAGTTGCCTGAGGTAATGAAAGAAAACAACAACGAAAAAAGCAAAAGTTTACACAATTAAACATGAATACTTAAATTCAAATAAATGTGTGTTAGTGTGTATACATACGCCGAGAGAAAAGAAATCAGTAAACTGCTGAATAGTGAGTATATGTTATTTTTTTTTTGAGAAATTTCATAGAATCAGTGTTGAAATGTTTCAGCGTGATTGTGCAAAAAGAGTTCTAATATTAACAATATTTTATAAAATATGTTAAGTCATTGCAAGAAAAATCAGAGGCCACGTTATATATATTTTTTGATGTTGTGACCAAGCCTTTTACCTAAAACGGCTCAGAATGAAGAAAAAAGAAAGAAAAATGTTTTTTCCTCATTTTTAGCTTTTTTTTTCTTTTTGCTTAAAGGATTAGTCACGACAACTCTTTCGCGGTGTGCACCTGTAATTACCATAAAAATTAGAATCACACTTTGGTTTAAAGAGAATTTGGTTGAGGATTTTTATTAACAATAATCAGATAAAATAAATATAACAATGATAATAACAATAACTCCAAAAAAAATTCATATACGTTTACATGAAAATATATGTTTAAATATGAAACAAAGTTTAGTAAACCAAGTAATTTAAAGAATTTTAAAATGTTTTATGAAATAAGAATTTTTTTTTCAAATAGATTCTTTTAATATCTTGTAACAATTTTATGTTAGCAGACAATTTTTCAGTTTTTCTGCGGTAGTTTGTATACTTGTATTTTGTCAGTAGAAAGGATATGTAAAAATGGTTTCAATTTTATTGACTTTTATCTTCACCCCATCCAACTCTTGTAAATTTAGAACTTGATTTATTGCACCAGTAAATACTACAGTATAGGTTACAAAATAAAAATCTAAGAACATATGACGCCAATATTGGTCTCGTGTAAATGTGTGAAAATTTCCATGTTTAGTAATTTATTGAAGTATTTTAGTCGGCGGTTTATAACTCTAAAAGTTCGAACAAAAGCGTAAATTTCATATTTTTGTCTATTTGTTTTTAACACAATTAAACTCAATTTAGATCGAATTGTTTATGTTATAATCGTGTATTGATGTTAATTTTAATAATAACTTGACACAATAAATATACATTATTTTAGCATTAGTAAAAGCAATGGTAAATCAATTTTTTTTTAAATTGATTGATAAAGGAACACAGAAATACAGATATTGGGAAATGTATAATAAAAAGATGGCGACGCACACGTCTTTATATATATATATATATATATATATATAGTAATTTATAAAATATATATGGCGATTAAGCTACACTGAATATTCCGCGTTTCATCCACTCTATGATTCTTCAGGGTTATGCGCGAATTTTGTGGTTGGCTGTCGTTTTTATATACGCACCTTCTGTTGAGATTTTAGTTAACCAATCAGCTTTCTATTATCCACCGCGCCCTTCCTATCAGCCAGTGAACATGCACTTACAGTAAAAGGCCCATTTGACCTTTGGTTGACCTGATTTTTTGTGTGTGTTTTATTTAGCCTGGCTATCTAGTGTCTTGACCTGTTTTAAATCTAGGTTAAGTTTTTTTATGTTAGTTTCTATATATATATATATATATATATATATATATATATATATATATATATATGACTACTTCATTTACTCACATAAAATTAATATACGAAAGTATAAATTTATGCGTAAACTTTAAGTATTTACTTCAAAAGTGGTCAATACATAGGTAGAACTAGTTAGTAAGTTATAAAATATATATGGCGATTAAGCTACATTGAATATTCCGCGTTTCATCCACTCTAGGATTCTTCAGGAGTATACATACATACATACATACATACATGCATACATACATGCATACATACATACATATATATATATATACATACATATATAGGTATGATAGTTTATGTATATGTGTGTTTATTTATTTTATTTATTTATTTGTTTATTTTCTATTGTTTTTGTTAGTTTTAAAGTTATTTTGTATCTCTATCCTAGAGTAAATTTTATTCTATGAACATAGTTGTTCGCTATTTTTCTCCTACAGTTTAATAAATGTTGGGGTTCTTGAAAATGCAGGATAGAAAATTTTGCATGAAGGCATAATCTACATGGGTCGTCTAGGTCTCTACAGGTGTTTGCTTGTCTTACTACTTTCTATTCGACTACCGTTGAACGGCCGCTTTCCTTGAGTTCCCAGTATTTATTTGCTAGCTTTGTTTTCATGCGGTGTTTTTTATTGTTGAATGTGTATATATATATGTATGTTTGTGTGTATGTGGTTGTATGAATATAAAAATTACTAACGGTAGCTAAACTAACAAGCTAACGATACCAAGGCAGAAAATTGAAGATTTTTAATATTCCCTTTGATCGAATTTCAATCGTTTCAGCATTGATTACTCATCATTTAATTCAGCAGCAAAACTGCTTATTGCATTACCTAAATCCATATTTGTCGGATACTCGGATATTCTTGCATTTCCGTCGGATATTCCGATATGCTGGTATTGCTGACTTTTATGAAGTTTATACAAAAAGAAAACTCTCAGGGACTCCCATACATATTTTGGTTAAAGCTTTTTAGTAATATTAAACATAAATAAATCTATCAAATTAACTTTTCTTTAATTTTCTAATACCCCTTAAAATTAAAAATCCTCGAAACTTTTTAATTAAAACCTAGCAACTAAAATGATTTTCTTTTACACAGTGATCACCACTTATCAAGGCCCGGAAGCCACTCAGGGATAAGGGTTATTGCAAGTACATAACGTTAGTGTGGAGATTTCATGAAGTGTTTACTTAAGGGGGTGGTTCATTAGGAATTTGTTAACGTTGGACTTGAAGACAGGTGGGAAGCAGGCAGACGAAACAGAGTTCCACAGGCGTGCAGTTCTTAGAAAGAAGCTTTGTTCATGGAATCGACGTTTTGATTTAGGCACAGATAAAGAGTGGGGGAAATTTTTCACAGTGGATTCAGCTTGACATAATGTATGAAACAATTAACAGCATTATAAAATAATTAACATAAATACAATTCATCACGTGACGCTATTTCTGGCATCTCTGAATTTTAATTGCACAGGTCTGTGCAATTTAAAGAAATCGCTAACGAAATCTTTATATACGTTCTTGGATACTGCATACATTTCTCTTCCTTTTTTCGGCTTTTTGTTTATGTGCTTTTGGTCACTTTAAAGAGAATCAATGATGACTCGAAACGTTCGTGGTAGGTCTGGAATATCTGTTATTGCTTTTAACTTTACAAAAAATGATTTAGACAATATTTAAAAAAGCATATAATAACCAAGTCGTACTCTATTATTTTTTTACAATGTTTGCTTAAATATATATGCATTTGTGTGTATATGTATGCATATATATAGTATAATTTTTTATACAAATATTATTCACTACATATGTGCATACATGTTTCAACTGTGAATTCCGTCAAAATTTAGCGCCATCAAGACTCTAGTTTTAATAGGTTTTAAATTCAAATGTGCAGAATTCTTTTTCCAATCATTTTTATAAGAATTAAGTGCAAGAAAAAGGAGAAATCTTATTCATATTCAGTTACCTTTTTCATGGTGATTAATACATACATGTTGAGACGGTTTTATACAAATTTATTACGGTGTGATAAATCCCAGTCTTGTATCTAAGTCTGCCGTAAGCTAATACTTAAAAACAACAGCTTGTGTACGTGTGTGTGTTCTGGCCAAGTAAGACTCTGGGGAAAATTAATGAAAACACAATATATAAAACAACAACGAACAATAAAATATCAAAACTATGCTTATGTCAGTCCGACTCCCATGTGCGCGTGATTTTTACATAACTTGTGTGCTAACGCCGAGAGACATATTACTACGATTTTAATAATAAGTGTTAGAGTTCATTATTTTCCTAGTGTTGATACACTACAACACTCTCTTCTCAAACCGGTATTCCTTGCGGATCTAAGTATCGGTAACACCTTGGGTTTATCAAGTTGAAGTCTGGAGAGTTTTGTTTAGGACAACGCCTTCGTAGATCATATCTCAAATCTTTTAAAATTATATTTAAGATGTTTACATTAATATAGTCATCCATTAATTTCTGAATGGCATTCCGATTTCGTCTCGCAAATTCTGTTAATAACTCATTGCTACGTTTATACAATGGAACTGAAAAATTAACAGCTTGTATAGTCAGAGCAACTTCGTATTTTTCAATTCTGTTTTCGGCTCGGGTTGATATCGACTTTTACCTATTCCTTAAAGCTTCAGCTTTTCATTGTTTGCGTTTCAACATAACTTCTTATTGATGTTTTCCTGTTTGTGAAAGAAATATTACATTTTACTACTTCATTTAACGTGTATGTTTTACCTGGTAACAGTTTTCCTGTGTGTGAACCATGGACAACTCTGTATGTCAACGGTTGTTCGTTTATTACTGAAATATCACTTCTCAAATCGAGTAGTAAGCTTACGAACTGTCTATTTATATTTAGGTACTTTCTTTCTTGACCTTCTTTCGTGTCATTTTTATGAAAAACTGTTAACCTTCGACTGCTACTTTGTTTATATTTGTCTCTATATTTTCAGACAAGGAGAACATTTCTGGCTTACATGTCTACAATTAAAGTATGTTTTATTATATACGTAGCAGTCCTTTTTATATGCTTTCAACGGCAAACATTGCATATTTTTTTTATTTAGATGTTACTTTTATCTAACAGTCTATTTGTGTTATGCTTTTCTCTTCAGTTCGATTCTTATCTTAAAATTTATTAGACGCTCACATTTCTCTATTACCTTTTGTGGCGCTACGAATCAGTAAATGATATGCTCTCCGGTATTTTTGGAAAATCCAATTCACGTATTTAATATTGTCTTCTTTTCCTAATTTTTGTAACATTAGAGTTATTTCTCCTACATCAGACTATTGTTCGCATCTTTTAGGAAATATTATTTCCAACTTATGAAAATAAGCCGGAAACGCTGAACAAATGTCCGGGTCGTATTTGAATTCTAAAGTGAATTTAAAAGTCCTACAACCAGAAAAAAAAACTCTTGAACATGGTGATTTTGTGGCCCTAGATAATTCATGTTTCAAAAGTTATTTATTGTATTTTGCCTGTTTGAATAACTTTTTCAACTTCTCTTGTTGTTTCTGTTGTCTTTTTCTTTCCATTTATTTTTCTTGTTCTAATTTTTGTTAATCCACTTTTTGTGTTGTTCCAATTATCGTTAGAAATGTTAGGATTGCTGTTGTAAAATGGTTTGTGGAACTTTTGTTAATTCCAAAAATCTATTGCATTTTACTAAAGTAACCACAAGGAGACACATTACTGCAATTTATAGATACAATCACATTTCTAACAAGAGGCTAACAAGAGCTAATTTTTTATGTAAAAATTGAATAAAAAGTTTTTCTATACATTCTTTCTTAAGTTTTTACAAATGAGGACAAATACAAAACTATTCATTTTCTGTAAGTAACGACAAGTCTTTCTAACGTTCTTCGTTTGTTTGTATTTTTTCAACTTGCGAAATCAATTTAAATAATTCATAGTTACAGTTCCGAGCAATAATCTGGTAAATTGCTGTACTGCATGAGTGTCGTAGTCGAAGCTGGTGTTTCCAGCGCGAGGCTTACGTACCTTTCGAAGTATCTTCTAAGTGGTTCTACCAATCGGTATTTATTGCTTGATAAACCAATCATAATTTTTGTAAGGAAGAAAGACACGGATATACTCATATTCATTACATTAATATGTTACTGAAATATTTATACAAAAATATTGTGATGCTAAAGAGTGGTTACATATCATCTTGGTTGTATAGAAGAGAACTTGTCTAAAAATGTTGTCCAAGTGGTATATATTCATCTCAAAACATAATAGTCATATATTTACATTCGGATTATTTAACGTATTTAAAATAGGCGTGAACAAATAGTTATCATGTTCTGCGTTGTCAAGTAAATTGCAATATAGTATCACTTCAGCTTTATGTAGTTTCGTGCAGTATAGTTACTGTTTTGACAAAGCTCTCCATCCTACACTATGTATAGTAAGATAAACTGTTAAAAGTGAATGTTTAAGTGTTTTTCATTAAAACAACTGTGCATGATCATTATGTGAATTGGAATGGTGCAAACAACCTTCATTATTTCAAAATATCGTCATATCCATGGAAAATTGGCAAAATCACAAAAAGACACAAACTAGTTGAGTACAAACACGTGTACATTGCAACAAAGAATAAAGTCAAGTAAAACTTCAGATTTTTGGTAAGACTGATTACCTGGATCAATACATCGTAAACACTCTTTTAATATAAACATAAATATTACTCTTTTTTCGAAAACATATAGTCGTTTGGTTGTTTAACCGCCAAATGTAGTTAAAGATTAGCTGAATAGGAACATAATAGACAAATACACAGGTATAAATTAAGATTATAAAACACGATTTTTTGCGCGTGTTCGTGTCTTAATTAAAAGACTAACTTATATTATGCTAACCTCATGCGTCATTAGCATTTGCGGAACAGGTATTCGTTTAAACGTCATAGAAGCGGTTTTTAAATATGCCCGGTTCGAACTAAAAGCATTCTGCTTTATCCTATCAAATGCAGTTTCTTGCAATCTTTCAATGTGCAAATTATCTCTATCATTGAAATTGTCAATTTAGGAGGGAAACCTAATTAATTTATTCATACCATAAAAAGGGGAGATAATATATTAAAATTTAATACGGGAGATAATCTATCAATAAACTCATTTTTATTGTTTCAGGTTTAGCGAGGGTATATAAAATATGAATACTTATATCCAACTAGCAAGCTGGCGTTGCCCAGGGGATTTTTCATCTTTGTTCTACCCTCATATATGATTTTTGTCTTCATCATAGTCCTCTTTATGAGGCCAGCTTCTATGATATCATATATAAGATCGTAGCATATATGTGTGTATGTATGTATATAAACGTATATATATATATATGTGTGTGTGTGTGTGTGTGTGTGTGTGTGTGTGTGTGTACTCACAATGATATTACGTCATCAATTACATCATTGCGAACAAATGGACATGAGTACATTAACATATATAGATATGTGGCTGGGAAAATGGTAGAATCATTCTAACTCTGCAAAAATGCGTTCTTTTTATTATATTAAACATAAACAGGCACGTTACAGATGAGACGTTCGAGGCTGCTGTAAATTAAAGGACATATTTATAAGATATGTTATAAGGGAAATTGTTAAGTGAGATAATTGTTTACATTATATATTTGTATGTTTGCGCACTCGAGGAAAAGGCAAACTCGAGCAAAGGCAACTGAGTCAAGGAAATAAGTTATTAGATTGGAAAGCTCTCTAGGTAGAGTGAAGGAGTGCGATTTTTGAACCTGGGGTTCGTCGAGTGAACTTACTATTGAAATACTATTAGATTTGATTCTCTTTTTGAGAGAAATAAATGGTTGGTGCATCAGACTAGATTTGGCAACACTACTTCATGTATGGATGAATGATAACTTTGTAAAGATAATGAATATTGACCTCTGAATGCAACCCTTTATCTTTATAAAAGTTAGATACGACTTACGATAGAGTACTGTTATCACCCTGGAGGTTGTGCCGTTAAAAATGTTTCTTACTTTGGATGCACATTTTTGTTGTTGTTGTTTTTACACTATTGTAAGAAAATTTCTGAATTATTGGATTATTCGGACACTGGTTCTCACCATTAGTGTTATTAGCACAACGCTTTGTTTGACATCATTGAAGTTAAAGTAACACATTTTGAAATAACAAAACTCACAAATACGAGGGGTGTTCCAATGTAATGGCTCCTATTTCATTTTGCTTGAATGGATAAGAACGATTTGCAAATCGCATTGTTTTGATAACTAAACTTATACATTCATGAACTAACAGTTTCCTTTCTCTATTGCAGATATTGACGGTATGAAACTTTCAGAAAGAAATCTCTGTCATAGACGTGAGTTGGAAAAAGAGATGAGCTATTGAATTTCTAGGAAAAGTGCATTAAGAATGGTAGAGATTATGTAAGAAAAATTAATTCTGGAGCAGAATAGGCCGTTAGTTTATATGACACTACTTTCGTCTTCGTAGTACTTGAACATTATTAGTCAAAAATAGGAAGCGCTGTACAATATTTGCAGGGCAACGCCGAAAGTTGTAAGGGTTAGGGTTAGGGTTAACCCTAACCCTAACCCATATATATATATATATATATATATATATATATATATATATATATATATATATATATATATATATATATATAACAAATATATATACGCATACATGAATATACATAGAAAAGCCTTCGACAAGGTATGGCATAAGGGCCTATTTCACAAGATTTCCAGCTACGGTATAACTGGAAATGTTTTCTCAATAATTAAATCATTTCTCTCCTATAGGCTCATAAGAGTAGTGGTCGATGGACAAAAATCAGAGGCCTGCAGTATTAATGCTGGAGTCCCTCGGGGGTCAATCCTGGGTCCAACTCTCTTCCTGATCTACATCAATGACCTCCCTAAACACATACTTAAATCATTCGTTGACATCTATGCTGATGACACGACCATCTACGGCAACTCATCAAAGGCTGTTAATGACAAAGTTCTCTCTGATTCTCTCTCCTCTGATCTCGAGCGCGTGGTTCAGTGGGGGAAAATGTGGCTGGTTATCTTTAATGCATCTAAGACCAAACTCCTATCCTTACATCATCAACGCTCTGATCCCCATCTGGCATCAATTGTGATGGATGGCTCTCGTCTGGGAGAGGCCCCGTGTTTTGACAATCTTCTGGGTTTGACCTTTACTCATGATCTGAAATGGAACACGTACATCGTCTGTTGCCAAGGTCGCTGGAAAGATGGTGGGATCCTTCTACCGCTCCAGAAGATATCTCACTACTGATGCAATTCTCTATCTATATAAAAGCCAAGTACGTCCAAGGATGGAATACTGCTGCCATATCTGGGCAGGAGCTGCTAAAAACAGCCTATCCTGCCTTGACAGATACAAAATAGACTTCGTGGCTTAGTGGGAGATGCCCTTTTCTCTGCCCTGCAACCTCTCTCCCACAGAAGAGACTTTGCGAGCCTATCCTTGTTTTATCGTTATTTCCATGGCAGGTGCTCGTCTGAACTCCAATTTTTGGTCCCCCCTCGCCAATCTTTCACAAAAAACACCCGTCTAGCTGAATCCACTGTGAAAAATTTCCCCCACTATTTATCTGTGCCTAAATCAAAACGTGGATTCCATGAACAAAGCTTCTTTTTTAGAACTGCACACCTGTGGAACTCTGTTCCGTCTGCCTGCTTCCCTGCGGACTACAACTTGGATGTCTTCAAGTCCAACGTTAACAAATTCCTAATGAACCGCCCCCTTAAGTAAACACTTCATGAAATCTTCACACTAAAGTAATGTACTTGCAATAACCCTTATCCCTGAGTGGCTTCCGGGTCTTGATAAGTGGTGACCACTGTGTAAAAAAAAATGTTTATGTTTACTATAATCTATTGGAACAAATATTACGCAAATATAAATTATGTAGAATATCTGCATGTATATAATAACACGTAACAGTTAACTAAAGATGATCATCCCATACAAAAACTGAAAAAACTAAGAGGGAATTAATTAAAATGAATACTTAAAAAATATACAAATTAATTAGGTCTTTTGCAATTCCCCGACCCGTATATGAGAAAGCTATATTTTAAATAAATAGAAATACGGGATTTTAATATGAATATCAATGCACAGAAAATAAAATTTATAGGAGTATATATATATATATATATATATATATATATATATATATATATATATATATATATATATGATTACTTGTTATCTGTTTTCATAGCTCTCTTTTTTTTTGTATGTCCGTTTATTTTGCAAGATGTGTGTGTGCTTCCGTTTGTTTGCGTGACGAGACAAACCGGCACCCAAGTCTGTTTAGTGATTCAAAATCAAGAGATCAAAGAAGTAAATTGCTGCCTTGTTGCATCTTACCCTCCCCTCATTTCAAATCGCAGCAGGAGAAGAACGTCGAAGAAACAAGATGATGAACGATAATGGAAAAGAAGATATGATCCCCCCTTTCACTTTTTTTTTTGTTTTCAATTTACATAAATGTCGAGATAACACATGCGCTCAGACATGTGCATTTTCTTTGATGGGGTGACTAGATGATTGGAAAGGTGCATATCTATGATGTCACCGACATCGAGAAAGATCGATACGAATTACTTCGATATTGGTTGATAAATAATTCGATCAATATATATATATATATATATATATATATATAATACTTGTTTATTGTTATATAAACATGGTCACATCCTGCTGCTACAAATAGCCACTTGTTTCAATCAAACAACAGATATAATCAGGCAGCGACTTGACTATTCAAAAGTTAAATGAATAATGGATTTTTATTTTAGGTATGAACTCTTTAAAATTTGGAGTTAAAAAACTTAAAACACAGAACTTTAATTATAAGATGTAAAGAGAGAAGGGGCAATTTAAATAAAGTTAAAAGATTATAATGGAGAGAGAGTGATTAAGAAGAGAAAAAAAAGAAATAGAGAAAGAAAATAGAGAGAAAAATATATATATAATATGGAGAAGAAAAAGAAAAAAGATATAAATGGTTATTATAAAGAGAATAAGGACTAGAAGGGAAAAGAAAGAATGATGAGATATAGTTTAAGAGAGAAAGAGGGAAAGTAAGAATTAATAGGAAGGGAATCTTAAAGAAGTTGCCAGTATATAGAAAAAGAAAAAGAAAACAATCTGCGTGTCAACCAATTTATGAACAGTTATACAATTCAGTAATGAGACAACATTATTACAAATGCAAACAGAAAATACAATCTAATCGTTAGAAATTAACATTTCAAAACCCGAGTATATATATATATATATATATATAAATTTAACTTTAATCATTACACTTATATACACTTACATTACACTTATCAACAGAATTTAACTTTAATCATTACACTTATATATATATATATATATATATATATATATATATATATATATATATATATATATAAGTGTAGTGATTAAAGTTAAATTCTGTTGATTAAAATATACATAAAGGTATATTCAAGTTAAGAATTTAATGTTTGAAACTTTATTTCCTTAATCCATGGACTTTCAATAATGGCTAATATAATCAGAGGAAATGAAATTCAATTAGCAAAATGTTCTTTTATGAATAAACATATATTTCGCTTATCAGCACATATTTTGAAAATGTTATTTAAAAGTCATAGAAAAGTCATAGAAAAGTCATTCTGATATTTGACTGCCCAGGTTGTATGATATCATCTATGTTTAATCGCATGCTACGAACACGTTACTCTCATATCATATTAGTGGCTCCTGTATTCGTTATGATAAATACGTATTATATTTATGCACTTTACACTACTTATGGTTTCTTTCATTTGTGACCCCTAGCACAGGTCTATAACATTACCTTTGTGTGAAATTTGTACAAGATAGGTTCAGCCGTTTCGGAACGTATGAGCAAGGAACTCACGCACACACACAAAGTGACTTTTTTATAATAGTAGAGATTGGCCTGCTTGTTTTCAGTTTCGTTAAACATCTGGAAATCTACATGGTTTAAGAGAGCCGCATTAATTTTTCCCTCAATCATTTTATTTTCTTTCTTACTGATATTAGCGTTTTTTTCTCTTTTTATTTATCCCAGTCCTTTTCGTCTTTCATGTAAATAAAGTCAATTTTTAAAAATGTGGAATATTTTCAGCGTGATTACGTAATTGAAGAGAATGTTACTACCATACTCCGTGGGGCTAGCTGTGCCTTGCCATGACATAACAGACCTTTAAGAAGGTCTCACTCCTCGACAAGTTAACACTACATTAGGAAGGTAAAAACATCGCTTAAAGCACTAGAAATGATTCACATTTTTTGTCACAATGAGGGAGAATATTAGCAGTTAGAATTTCAATTTTGTTCGCGTCGATTTAACGAAGCCATGTCAGTCGACCTACAGGTTATTAATTATGTTTCCTCACAAGCGGAAATGACACGATAACACAGTACAAGAAAGGTAGATACATCGCTTAAAGCAGTAGAACTGATGCACAATTTGGTGGAGCTGCAAAAATTACAATTTTATACGCATTATAAAAATATTCTAATTATTTTGGTCTGGCGAAAGAGATCTCGAATAATTTAAACAGGTATACACAATTCAGTTGTTACAAATTTGTAATAGCTCTCTAAGAATACAAGCCTCCGCCAAAGTTGTATATTATAGCGGGCATAGATGAAGGTATTTATTGCTTCACAAACTAAACAGTGTCATATAATTTTGGTTTGAGCCCGAAAAACTCCGACTGGACTATAGAACGAAAGTCTACCAGGTGAGATTGACTAGCGAATTATTCCGATTTTCATTACAGCCATAAAATAATTTTAATTCTAAGTAATATCTCGATTCTTTACGTTGCAGATGTCTTCAGATAAAAATGAAATTCAGGATTCTAGCTTAATTAGTGTCTAAGGACTGTGAATTAAATTCGATCTAAATATTTTAATTTTCAAATGAGATGGTCGATATGTTATTTCTACTAGAATCCTTTTAAAACACTCTAACTAAAAATATGGCGAGTATTTATTATGTAATTACTAATATCAAATGTTCATTAAAACAGAAATGTTACAATTTTTCTCAAGAAATAGATTGGAGCTTAGACGAGCACTTGCCATGAAAATAATGATAAAGCAGAGATAGGCTCATAACGTCTCTTTTGTGAAAAATGTTGCAGGGAAGATAAAAGGACATCCCCTTCTAGGCTTCAAAGTCTATTCTCAGCTCTTTCAAGCAAGGATAAGATATATATAGCAGCTCCTGCCTAGATGTGGCAACCGTATTCCATCCTTAAAGTTACCTGTCTCTAATATAATAATCTAAAATAATTATTACTATAATTATTTTTAATCCCTACAGACACTAATGTTTCATACAGGAAGCCATCGCTGACTCTATTAGCAATAAACAAACCACACTGCGAACGTTAACTGCGAGAAATACAGTTGAAATTAACGTTTTATACAAATAACATTGAAATTAACATTTTATATAAATGTCTAGACGGTTACAGTGATCTTATGATTATAACATCGTGATCTGCACATGTGAACTTAATTGACCACTTTTACAAGAGACAGTGTATAATTTTTGTATTTTCGTCTTTTTGTTGTTTAAAGGTTTATGTTATCATTCTCAAAAATACACATGTATTATGATGTTAATCTTATATAAATTTATAAAGAAATATCTCTATTATATAAATGAACTTTGTGTGTCTGTGTGTCTGTGTGTTTGAGTTCGTTCCCGATATACTCAAAAACGGCTGGGCCGATTTTTATGAAGTCCCACGCGATGGTACTTTATGTACTCGGCAGTGTACCGATAATCGAAATAATCCAATGAAAGAAGAAAGAGTGGTGTTGGCTAAAGTAAACACATTATAGAACTTTACATCACAACTGCATTTGAGAAGTTTTATTTCCACATAAGCCGAAACGCTCGATATATAAAATCAACAGTAGATATTTTGATATGACAGGGCTACGTTCAAATTGATTGTTTTTGTTTAAAGCACAATTGCACCATGATACTTGACTTTTTCATGTTAAATCCAAGCCATTATCACCTACAAGCAGTAGGATCAGGCATATACAATCAACAATAGGTTTATTTTATATGACAGGGTCGCTTTCTAAATGAATGTTTCTGTTTAGAGCACAACTGAAGCATGATACGAGGCTTTATTTTTGCATTTGCATTTAAACTTTAATTCAAGTCATTATACATAAAAATAATTTAATAAAATGAGGCCAGTGGCACGACAATGTAATGTAAACTACAATGTATTTTGGACGAATTCGTTCTGAAGAGGCAGGTGAAGCATCTTCCCGGGGAACCGCGATAGGTTTCCAACTCGATTTAATTGAAAAATGGGCGATTTCACCGATTTCAATGACAATAAAAATATGTGTGTGTAAAAGCTTCCTTGATCATCATTCAATCCCGGGTAACGTTGGGACTCCTTGCTAGTTTTTTTAATAATAGTTAGCCATGTCAAAAGCGCTTAATAAAAGCTACAATTAAGGTCATACGTATCGCACTAATATAAACTGCTACTTGAAAGATATCGAATATAGTATTTTACATAACTACACATATGCCTCAAGTTGTAAAATCAGTGGCTCATGAAAGTATAAGCGTCACCGGCTACTCATACCTAATCTGTTATAACTTACAAATAAATTACACATTCTTTTCTCTGCTAAATGTCCTTTAGTTAATTAACGACTTGAGTAATACCATTTTAATCTAAACTTATCTGCTGTTCCTTTTTATTCGCCGAAAAAGCTATGTGCTGTTGCAGTAAATTTATCAATGCTAAATAAGTATCGAGTAATAATGAGAAACTCATATATATATATATATATATATATATATATATATATATATATGTATGTATATATAAATTTAGATCAGTGCATATGTCTAGATAGTTCTAGGTATAGGATAGACAGCTAAACTAATTGTATAAATGTGCATTATAATCTAGTTATTATGGCCTCAGGATAATGGATATGAAATGTAGCAACATCTGCAACACATAAACATATATGTAGCTTATAATGTCTAAATAAATGAAAACATTCGTACTTTGATACAGCTTTATCTCATATAAATATATATATTCGAGTTTTCTAGTGGTTCATTGAGTATTTTTGTCAATTGTCTGTATGTAACGATCCGTATGTTATATTTTCTATTTTTGCAAGGACTGCTCGATTAATTCAATCATCTTTAGGCGATGTATTAGTCAAGTTTGTTTATAACCGTTGAAACTGTCGAACAATTCAATGTTGTGTGGCTTTCAAAATATAAGCATAGGTGGATACGCGATACGCGAAACATAATCACCAGTAAAATGCTTTACAAAATTTAAAAAATTAAAAATGCATAATGATTTTTTTGTTGACTAAGGATTTCGAAAGGTCAATAACTAAGTTACGATTTTTAAATATTGTCGCTAGATGCATATTTGATATTGTTATTTGCAGACTGTTCACTTAGATTGCTTCGAGAATTTTTAGATCTTGACATTAGAGTTGAGATGTTTACTTTTAGTGTTTTTTACTAAGCGTTGTCTGAACTGTGAATGGGGAAGTTATGTTCTTTAAAATGTTGACATGTTGAACTAGAGTCAAATAGATGTTAGCGCTCGGTAAACGTCTGATAATAGTATATATAAAGAAACCATTAGCTAGAGTATCACGTAAGCTATCCGCAATGTTTTATCAAATAATTACACCGGGTAACAAAAAAATATGTTTTGAGAATCGTCCGGGGTTTTACAGCTGAATTAGACTAATGTTGATGCTGTGAGTCCGAAAATTACATTGGTTTTCCTCAATCAGGTCAGGTTTTTTTGCTACAGAATTTTTTTTAAAAATTGATTTTTCGTAAAAAAAGAAATTCTGCCGATCATCAGCTGAGAAACCCCTGACGATTTTTTCCGTTTTCCTCAAGAAATAAAAGTCAACGTATCCAAATTCATTCAGTTTTTATTTAGTCCATCAAATTTGATAAACATAATTATCATAATATTAGTATAAGTATGAGCGTTACATGACACTAAAGTTCAGAATTCACGGCATAAATCGGCGTTTTTTTCGATTCCCGTGTGTGAGCAGCTGCTTAGTTGTCTCTCTTCAGCGACCAGCAGTAGTCTGCCATCATGACTGCGTCCCACCTCCCAATGGTACCTCTCCTCCATTTGGCGCATGTCCTGATGGAACCTTTCTCCTTGCTCGTCGCTCATCGACCCAAGGATTTCAGGAAACTTCTCCATGTGTGAGAACAGGAAGTGCATCTTTATACTCACCAAACACCCGAGTTTTTAGAAGGCCTCTATCATGATGCTGATGAGTCTGGTGTGGTTTGCTGCCTTCTTGTTCCCCAGGAAGTTGTTCACCTGCACAAACGATTTCCACGCGGCGCACTCTAGGATGTTCATGGAGTTTTGGAACTCTGTGTCCTTTATGAGCAGCCGTATCTGTGGGCCATCGAAAATGTCGGCCTCCAGTTTCTCAATGGTCAGTCGAGAAAAGGCTCGGCACAGGTAGTTGAAGCACCTCCTATTCTTGTCCAGAGCGCGCGTGAACTGTTTCATTAACCCAAGCTTCATGTATAGCCGTGGGATCAATATCTTCTCCCGGTCAACAAGAGGTTCGTTTATGACGTTTCTCGCCCAAGGTACTAACTGCTCTCGCGCCTGCCACTCTTTCTTTACATAGTGTTCGGCTCTGTCTCGACTGACCCACATACATATAAAGCATGGGTACTTCGTGAACCCGGACTGCTGACCAAGTAGAAAGTTCACCATCTTTAAGACGACGCAGATGGTCCATTTCTGCTGTTCATATTGGATTTAGTCGGGCACGTACTTCACTGCTTCATATTTCTATTTGAGAGTTGTGGAGTGCGCAAGAGGAATTGAGGCGGACTGATTCCCGTTGTGGAGGAGCACACACTTCAAAGAGCGCTTGCAGCTGTCAGTGAAGAGTCGCCAATCTCTCGGATCGTATTGAGGAGCGCCGAGTTTAACTTCTGTGCTATTTTATGGCACAGAAGTAACAATCCGATGCATGGTCAAACGGCTCCCTCAAAACCATCGGAATTCCAAACTTCAGTGAAGTTTTCTCTCCTTTTGTCCACCGCCAGAGATATTCCACGCACGTCTTGCACACCGTGTGCGGCGCCCAGGACTTATCTTGGTCACCCAGCTGGACTTTAAAGTAAGCCAGGTAAGCGCGCTTCACAAATATTGTGATGTTCTTCCTGCCCCCTGACAGCGTGTATTCTCCGCAGATGTAGCAGAACACGTCAAGATTATTCCTGCATGACCGTCGCGCCAAAGCCATCACAATAAACTGAAAGAAAAAAGAAAGATGCAGCTGAGTGTCAGACAATGAAATGTAAAATCAATTTGGTTGGCTAAGTGTTAATGTAGTAAATTTTGAATTATATTTTATTTATATACTAGCATTTCAGCCCGGCGTTGCCCGGGTGTTTGGATGTGTCTGTTTAACAATAAAAAGGCAAAAAAAAAAATCAAAAAAAATCAAAAGAAAACAGAAAAAAAAAACAGCAAAAAAAAGCCAAAAAAAACAGCAAAAAAAAAGTGGTAGTAGAAAGGCAGGCTCGAACCCGTACCGCGGAGGAAAAGAACGAGGTAAAACCCCGACGTCTAGGCTGTTACGACCACCACCAAACCGGAATCGACATTTTTTAAAATTAAGGCTAGACAATCTAAAGGAGAGGATAACTTTTAAAAATACCGGCGAAAAAAGTGACCCTGTAGAAAAGTGCCTAGTTTTAGGTGAAGATATTAATGTTTTTAGCCAATTTTTTTATTTGTCGTATGAAAGGTCCAACTTTTAAACGACACTGATCTTTGAAAAATCCGTTGCCTCTGTCGAGATTTTTAGGCAGACATGCAAACATACATACATACATACATTTATACATAGTTGAATAAAAATTTTCGACCCAAACCGATGAAAAAGCTTGCTCTATCTCTGAATACCCTTTATGTAAAATTTCAAATGTTTAGACCAGAAATTGTCTGAGTAATTTGGAAGAGACCGCAGAGGTCATATTTTTTTTAACTTTGACCCCTTTTTTGACCCCCTTATCATTTATCATTTTGGGCTATTAAGTTATTAAGTTAGATCCATGTCTAAAGTTCCTATATGTAAAACTTCTAGTGTTTAGACCCAAAATTGTCGGAGGAGTTTGGTAGAGTTCTAAAAGGTCAAATCGTTAAACTTTGACCGCTAAATCGCCAAATTTCTGGCCAAAAATAGATTACAAAGATTTTCCCTAATCTCAGTACCCTGTATGCCAGGTTTCGAGTCTGTAGACTTAAAATTGACAGAGTTATTGCGTATGGAAATGTACACAGACACACAGACACACAGACACGTTCACTTTTATAGATATACTAGCATTTCAGCCCGGCGTTGCCTGGGTGTTTGGAGGTGTATATTGAGCCAAAAAAAAAAAGCTGTCAATTTTTTTTAATATAACCCTTATTATGACCCCTTAACAGTTATTGTTTTGGGCTCAAATAAAGTTATTAAGTTAGACCAATGTCCAAGGAATCTATATCTGAAATTTCAAGTGCTTAGACCCAAAATTGTCGGAGGAGTTTGGTAGCGTTCTCGAACATCAAATCGTTGAACTTTGACCCCTTAACAGCCAAATTTCTGGCCGAAAACGGATTACAAAGATTTTTCCAAATCTCAGTCCCTGTATCTCAAATTTCGAGTCTGTATACTAAAAATTGACAGAGCTATTGCGTAGGGAAATGTACACACACACACACGTTCACTTTTATAGATATATAGAGTAGAATTTTAGCCCGGCGTTGGCCGGATGTTTGAAGTTGTCTGTTGCCCCCCCCCAAAAAAAAGTTAATTTTTTAAACTTTGATCCTATTATAACACCGTAACATTCATTGTTTTAGGCTCAAATTAAGTTATTAAGTCATTAAGTTAGATTCATGTCCAAAGAATTCATATCTAAATTTTCAAGTGTTTAGACCCAAAATTGTCGAAGGAGTTTGGTAGAGGTCTCAAACGTCAAGTCGTTGAATTTTGACCCCTTAACAGCAGAATTTCTGACCAAAAACAGATCACATCGATTCTCCCAAATCTCAGTACCCTGTATCTCAAATTTCGAGTCTGTAGACTTAGAATTGACAGAGTTATTGCGTAGGGAAATGTACACACACACACACACACAGACATCTTTTATAGATGTATAGATAGACTAGCATTTCAGTCCAGCGTTGCCTGGGTGTGTGGATGTGTCTGTTGAGCAAACAAAAAAAAGTGGTAGCAAGATCGCAGGCTCGAACCCGTACCGCGAAAGAGGAAAAGAACGGGGGAAACCCCTGACGTCTTTGCTGTTACAACCACCGCCAAACTGGAAGTGACTTGTGTTTAAATTAAGGCCAGAAAATCGAAAGGAGAGGACGGCTTTCAAAAATATCGGCGAAAAAAGTGATCACCCCCCCTCTCGCTCCGCTGTAGAAACCTGCCCAGTTTAAGGTGAAGATATTAATGTTTTTAGCCAATTTTTCGATATTTTTCGTCTGAAAAGTCAGACTTCAAAACGATACCGATCTTGGTAAAATCCGTCGCCTCTGTCGAAAGTTTTAAGTAGACATGCAAACAGACATACATACATACATTTATATATTGGTAACTAAAAGTTTTCGACCCAAATGATTAAAAAGCTTGCCCTATCTCTGAATACCCTTTATGTCAAATTTTGAATGTTTAGACCAGAAATTGAGTAATTTTCTAGAGACCGCAGGGGTCAATTTCTTTTAACTTTGACCCCCATTATGACCCCTTAACATTTATTGTTTTAAGTTCAAATCAAGGTATTAAGTTAGATCTATGTCCAAGGAACCTATATCTAAAACTTCAAGTGTTTAGATCCAAAATTGTCGGAGGAGTTTGGTAGAGGTCTCAAAATGCAAATCGTTGAACTTTGACCCCTTAACAGCCAAATTTCTGGCCGAAAACCGATCACATCGATTTTTCCAAATATCAGTACGCTGTATATCAAATTTCGAGTCTGTAGACTAAAAACTGACAGAGTTATTGCGTAGGGAAATGTACACAGACACACAGACACACAGACACGTTCACTTTTATAGATATATAGATAGATGCCTATGGAGTAATGGTGAGACAGGTATTGATTTGATTGGCTAATTGTGGAATTCCCTTTATTGTTCTAAAAACCCGATGAATTCGAAAAAGGAAAATAAACAAATATAAGCTGAATCTCCCGTTTACTGCTCTTTAAATACGCTCATACTAAAACATAGACAGTTAATAAATTAGCACTAGGATTTATAGCCACTGAATATACCATAAGTGTAGTATTTTCTCAGAGACACGAACCCGCATAACAAAACCGGCGTGCATCAACTTCCACATCTAAACACACACTCAGCCCACAATGAGTTAATTTAAGGCAAAAGCAATGAATGTTAACGTAATGAGAATATGAGAGAGAATCTAAAAGGCAATATTGTCACTACGGAGTCCTTGGGAAGAATGACCCAAATTTGCTAAAGTATAATCCTCGTTAGCCTAAATTCACACAAAATATATTAAATATTAAATAAATTCTATGCATATTTATACACATAAATTTATGATAAACACAAATATATTAATTATTTATGATATTATACGTGTTTGTCATTGTAATGCCATATATTCTTCAAGAAAAGTATGATTGAACTCAAACCCCCTGATATTAGCATATCTATAGCTCGTAAGGTAGGTCTATGGCTGTATCTCAAAAAGTTGACCTGATAGAGCAAAATCAATGTGATATTCGGACTCAGAACACCAAAATTAGTCTAAATTAGCTGAGAAACCCCTGTCGTTTTTTTTGGCTGTTACCCAGTGTTATTATAGCCATCGATATACAATGCTGTTTCGCTGTATCATAGCTCATCAGTGCGACTAGGCAAGCACCTACCTCAAGGCAGAATTGGCACAAACAATGAAAGCTACTCGACTATCTCGCAAGACTGCTGGGATAGATTGCGATTTATATAGTTGTTATTTATTTGGTTTTGTTTTTGCAATAGGTTTTTGAATGAATTCAATTATTTATACGAAAGTTCATTTTTACCAAAATGCGAGTTAGGAATAATTTACTCTTTAACCAAATTGGTACCCCAAAACAGGAAGCGGCATAAATGTGGCGTTTTTAAACAATATATATATATATATATATATATATATATATATATATATATATATAGTATCGGCAAAAAGAAAGCCCGCACCGTAATCGTAAATTTAAGCAAAATTTAATGTAACTGTTTAAACAACCTATACCTCATTTGTTTTGCCTTTTATTCCTCTATAATTTTACCTGTTCATATTTTACTTTAATGGATGTATCTTAGTGTTCAGGTCAATTTAAAAAATATTCACTTCAATCGAGAAGGCAAAAATTAATGCAACACAAAAAAAAAACAATGAACTAGTTATTATTTAGTATCATAGTCGTTCTGCACAGCCTGCAAACTGTGGGCATTTCTTTAATTAGTCTGCGGCAATACTCCGGTGAAAGGGCATCTTACTTCTCATA
Source organism: Euprymna scolopes (assembly GCF_053919585.1). Taxonomy (NCBI): domain Eukaryota; kingdom Metazoa; phylum Mollusca; class Cephalopoda; order Sepiida; family Sepiolidae; genus Euprymna; species Euprymna scolopes. Next base: position 111,208,303 of record NC_136505.1, read on the forward strand.
AAATTTTGTCCAACGTTCTTCCAGATATGGAATTTAATCATTGCGTAGCTGTTATTTGATGCAATGAGAAAGGATTTCGAAAGGACTTAGGTCTGGATATCGTGCAGGCCAATCCAAACATGGAATATCATGCATTTCAAGAAACCTCTTGACATTGACAGCTGTGTGAATATGGACTTATCCTGCATGAAGATGGTGTTATCATCCAAATTTTGACCAAAGTAGGATAGAAAATGCTCATTCAACATATTAATATACTTGGTTGATTTAATTTGACCTTGCAAACGAATTATAGACCCTGGACCATTAGTACTAATAAGGCCTTACACCAAAACTGAGCTTCCGCCACCTTGCAGTCTTGAATCCATGCACTTAGGATTATATTCTGCGTCCTTTCTTCGACAGACGTGCTGCCTACTATCAGTGGCTAACCTATTTAACTTGCTTTAGTTACTAAAAATCACTTTCGACGAATATAAAATCATTATCTCCATTGCATTTGACGAAATCCAGAAATCTTTGGCTTTCGTCTTGAAACAAAGCTTCGAAAATTAATTACCTTCAACCTGTACTTAACTGAAGAAAGAGAACACTTTTTAACAAGTTAACACTGTTACTGGATTTTTGGGAGCCGTTTCAAATCTCTTTCTGGGGTCGCGGATCTTGATAGCAGTGTCTTTCCTTTAAGAGGTAACTCTCCGACGACCAGATTTAAGGTCATCACGAACACTTCGGGGTTTCCTATCACATATCAATGTGCGGCAGATTTCTCGATTGGATAAACCAGAAAGCTGGAGATTAATGAGCTCCTGACGATCACTAAGAGAGACACAAGGCATATTGACTAACTTTTACGTTGTATAGCGTAGGAAAAAGAACAATTACGATTAGAGATGCTAAAAAGTGGATATTTTGCGATTAGAGATGCTAAAAATAGAATATTTTATGATTAGAGATGCTAAAAGGTGGATATTTTAAGCTGGTTTTAAGATTATTTGTTGCTGAGGAGTTTCCGTTTGCCTTCTCGATTTGAACCTATTTTTTTTAAAGTAACCTGAACATTAATTAAAAAGCAACAGTTACATTAAAAAAATTGACGGATTCATTAATTAATAATCAAAGATAAACAAGTAAAATTATAGAAGAATAAAAGGCGAATCAAATTAGGTATAGGTTGTTTAAATAATTACATTATATTTAGCTTAAGTTTGCGGTTTTTAAAAAGTGGCAAGTACGGCCTTTGTTTTGGCGTTACTGTATATATATATATATATATATATATATATATATATATATATATATATATATATATATAGATTTAAAGGAGATTAGAACAATAGTCTAAAGAGCTGAGTGTAGTTTAATGTAACAGTGAAATTACTAGTTTAATTAAAATACAGGAAATAGAAAGTGCTCGTTGTAATTTAGATATATAATAAGCTCGATAGTTAAATGTCCTAGAGTTAATTCAATATTAAGTAATGTGATTGATAATTTAAAATTTAAAAATCAAATTTTAATTAAATTAAAAATCCGTTTCATATATTTAAATAAAATAGGTTAAGAAATTCCAACGAAAGAAAGATGTATGTATATTTAAATAAGGGAGTAGTCACTAACAATGTGTATTTTTTAACATTATTTTATTATTCCGTGTCTTGGTTTTTCATTGAGAATTATGTTTGGATCATTGTAATAATGTTTTTAAGTCATTGAAATCGTTTTTACGCGCGTTTCAGACGTTCTGTGAAGCGTCCTCGTCGGAAATTATTTTCAAATGTGTTGGAGATGTAAAAATGGCCATTTTCGTGGTTCATTTGAAGTGTTTCCAAGGGGTGGAGGCTTGTAAGTGTTTATTATTCACTTGCATGTTCAATTTTTATTGCTCTTTTATTGGGCTTGTCCAGGTCGCTGCCCTGATTGTAGTCACTCTCTCTTTTGTTAGTGTTTTTTTTCTTTTCCTTTCGGGTGGAGTAGTGTGTGTGTGTGTGTGTCTGTGTGTGCTTGCGCGTGTGTGTGCGTGTGTGTGTTTGCTTTTATTGGTTTGAGAATGTATATACTGTTTTATAGTATTATGAGGTTATTTTCTTCCTTAGGAAGGTGACTGTGATCCGAGTTCGTTATATATATATATATATATATATATATATATATATATATATATATATATATATATATATATATATATATATATAAACTAGCATGGGCACCCGGCGTTGCCCGGGTGTTTGGATGTGTATGTTGAGCAAAAAAAAAAAAAGTGGTAGTAGGAAGGCAGGTTCGAACCCTTACCGAAAAGGAGGAAAAGAACGGGGTAAAACCTAACGTTTGTGCTGTTACGACCAAAGCCAAACCGGAAGCGACATTTTTTTTAAATTAAGACTAGACAATCTAAAGGAGAGGGTAACTTTCAAAAATATCGGCGAAAAAAGTGACCCCACCTGTAGAAAAGTGCCTAGTTGAAAAGGAAGATATTATTGCTTTTAGCCAATTTTTCGATATTTGTATGACAGATCGAACTTTAAAACGATACTGATCTTGGTAAAATCCGTAGCCTCTATTGAAAGTTTGAGGCAGACATGCAAACCGACATACATACATACATTTATATATTGGTAACTAAAGATTTTCGACCCAAACTGATGAAAAAGCTTGCCCCATCTCTGAATACCCTTTATGTAAAATTTCAAATATTTAGACCAGAAATTGTCTGAGTAATTTGGTAGAGGCCGCAGAGGAATTTTTTTTTAATTTGACCTCTATTATGACCCCTTAATATCTAGTGTTTTGGGCTCAAATCAAGTTATTAAGTTTGATCCATGTCCAACGAACCTATATCTAAAATTTCAAGTGCGTAGACCCAAAATTGTCGGAGGAGTTTTGTAGAGTTCTCAAAGGTCAAATCGTTGAACTTTGACCCCTTAATCGCCAAATTTCTGGTCAAAACCCGATCATATCGATTTTCCCAAATCTCATTAACCCGTATATCAAATTTCGAGTCAGTAGAGTAAAATTTGACAGAGTTATTGCGTAAGGAAATGTACACAGACACACGGACACTCAGACGCACAGACACTTTCACTTTTATATATATATATATATATATTCCTTATATATATATATATATATATATATATATATATATATATATATATATACGTGACAGATCGATTCAAAGCATGCTTTGAATCGATCTATCACGTCTACCATTTGAAAAGGGATTATTTTCCGAAATTAATAAGGGATATTGTCGCAAATATAACAAGACATTTGTATTTAATACAACTGAATAAATATGTGTATATATAGACATATATGTATGTACTTTTAGATTTGTAAATCGCTACTTGTCTTCGTCTTCTTCCAACAACGACTATATCTCATTTCTCGCATTGTGGTAGCCTTCTAATTCTCTACTATATATATATATATATATATATATATATATATATATATATATATATATACGTATGTGTGTGTGCGTGCGTATGGTTGTGTGTGTGTGTGTGTGTGTGTGTGTGTGTGTGTGTGTGTGTGTGTGACGATTGGAATTACAATTGTACAATATGTTTTTAGTGAACGATTTGGGGACAGGAGTGAACAGTGCTAGGTAATTTTCAGCGTTCGTTCGGCAAATTGTCGGGCAAGTTTGTGAAACTGAATTCTGCCGAAAATTCGATGGTGCACGTTTCAACTAAAAACCAAATACAGCGAATCCTATAGAGTTCTGCTACTGCTACAACGACGCGTGTTCATTCGCCAAAGAAAATCGATAGTTTTTGATTTAGATCGAAGCAGTAGAATCAGCAGCGACAAGTGGTTCTTGGTTGCATCTTTCAGGTAAAAATCTGCCTCTTCGCTGCCAACGACACAACTCACAACCTCTCTCCATCCAGTTTATCTATTTGGTTGGTCGGCGCGTAAGAATAACTTAGCGTCGCCTGGATTTACAAGAGCTTTTCTCTAGCACAGTATGCGGCAGATTTATGTCTGTGTATCCGAACGAATGTTTCCGGCTTGTGATTACATTCTTCGTCGTTGTTATAAACAATATTTTGGTCATAAACCATCTCAGATAAACTATTTTTTACAGTCTCCTTTTTATGGAAATCACTCACGTCAAGGCATGATTCCTCTTGAAGTAATAAGTTAAAATAATATTTGAAGGTCAGTAACTAACCAATAGTAAGTTTTAGATGGATATATTTCGATCCAGAAATAACGATTCTACGTTCTTTTTTTTTACTTTTTTTAAAGTCGCTCATGAAGTGTGAGCACTAAAAAAAATACTGCTTCCTTACGGGTGCAAAGTTAGATGTAAGGCCAGGTTTTATATGGAGAAACTCCAACTCCTCTCAAAAATGACACTCTTATTTGGAGTCAAAGTAAAAATTGATTTAGTCAGCAAGAATTTATTTTTCGCTGATTAAGGACGGAAAATATAAAGCGTAATATTAGAACAGATACTAGACTTGCTTCAAGCCAAAAAGCAGTGTCAACTCTGTTTATATTTATTTACAACTAAACGAGGGCACGGGTCGACAAGAAGTGATTTAAGTTCGAGCATGTCGGACTATCTTCAAAAGGGCGAATCTGGATTGAAACAAAAATGAAAGATTGTTCAAGTCTAAAATAATTTCGGTTTCACTGACCGAGGACTGAAAAGAGTTTAGTATCAGAACAGATACTGCACTTTGTTCCGAGTCAAAATACTTAAGACAAGCATTACAAACATTAAACTGTTTTCTTATGAACACGATCTAGATATTTACAAGTGCTTGATTTTTTTTATGACACTGATTCTGGATATTTATATAAAGGATGTCACTAGAAAGTTGCCAGCATATATGGGAATAGATCCATTAAAGATCCTCGCATATATATAGACAACAGCTAATCATGTACATTCTTCAGTCGAATTTGCTTGATCGCACGTTGCAGCAGTTCAGTCTATTAATGTCTTTACTCGCGTTGAGATGTCTTCCATAACAAGTATTCGTCTGAGCACAAATCTATGCCTCCCCTTCACCAGAATTTCACAAAAAATACTCCACATCTGCAACCACTACTAACAATTTTTCTCACTCTCTATCTATGCCAAATTCTAAACGCAGATTCCATGAACAAATCTCATTTTATAGAAATACCCGTATGTGGAACTCTGTTCCATTGATTCGCTTCCTTACCGATTACAATATGGTAGCCTACAAGTCCAATGTAAACAAGTTATTGTTCAGTCGTCGACTTGAATAATCAAAATTCTACCCAATCTACACCATTATCGATTACTAAAGTACCACTTTACAAACCTGTATCTTCGAGTGGACTTCGGACTTTGAAAAGTGGTGACTCCTTTGTAAAAGAAACTTCTTTTTTATTAAAAGTGTTTGTAAACGTTAATAAATACAAGGATTAATTCATTTGAGGATTTATAATATTTTGGGTTTTTCACTTTTGTCTTTGTAATTTTAATGTATGCAGACATAATATCCCTAACTCATCCGCCATACGAAAGTGGGTAGCAATCCCAAAGTTTTAATGTCATGGTCCTATTTTCATATAGATATAATACACAATCTTTCGATATTAGGGTTACTTTATCAAATTGGCTCAATAAACTATAGTAGAAAGTATTAATTTTATTTATTTTAGGGTCAGTATTATAGGGGTAACTAAGAAAACACAGCATACCTGTTGTAGGGACTTACCTATGCACAAAAGAAGAACACCATCCGATAAATAGACCGAAAAGTACCGACTCTTGTGATGGTTGTTTATTTCGTAATATGCCATCTCGGCGTTAGAAGGCCCCACTGTGATTACCCTGTATATTCTATTTTGTTCTTAATAAACTACTTTTTTTTTACCTATATCTGTTCTGTATCTTCCTTAGTAACCCTTCTGGGTCACGATAACTTGCCGACTATAAGATTCGAATTGACAAAGGGGATACTCACAACAATTGGCGACGAAGAACTAAAATTAAGAATAGACCACCAACAAAAATCCGTTTTAAAAAAGGGAATGAATATACGAGGTTCCTTCAATAAGTTTCCAGACTTTTTTTCGCATAGGCACTTTTATTGATACGAGGGGCGTGCAATAAGTAATGCCCCTGGCCCACTTCCAGTTGTCTGATCTAGCTGAAATTTTGCATATACAATGATTTATATCTCTACGGGTTATGTGGCAAATTACAGCTCTGTACTAATTGTGGTTTCTGTTTTACAGGTGTTTGAACTGAGTCAGGTGTTAAATGGAGCCTGTTGAATCTCGAGAAGTGATCCGGTTTTTGTAATTTTAAGGACGCACAACACAGGAGACTTTGGATGAAATGAAAGAAACATATAGTGATAATGCCCCATCATATGACCTTGTAAAACGCTGGCATCGTGAATATGGCCGGAAGTCTGTGGAAACAGCTCCCAGACCTAGTCGCTCCCCCTTCTGCCATTGATGAGGCATCTGTCCGTCAAATTGAGGCTGCCATTTTGGAAGATCGGTGCATTACTATTCGCCAAATAGCCCAAGATGTCAAGATTAGTTCAGGGGCTGTGGAAACTATCATTCATGACCATTTGCATATGCATAAGGTGTCTACCAGATTGATACTCAGGTTGCTCACACCATTCCAGAAGCGAGAAAGCGTCGAGTGCTCGAGGATGAATTTGGAGATGTGCCAATAAGATGAGTCAAAGTTTTTTAAAAGACTGATTACACACTTGGACTCACCACTTCCAAAGAAGGCAAGGGCGCAGCCCTCCGCTGGCAAGGTCATGCTCACAGTCTTCTGGGACCAAGACAGAGTAGTGATGACAGATTTCCTGGCAAAGGGTACCACAATTACAGGAGCCTATTATGCTTCACTTTTGAGAACATTAAGGAAAGCTACCAAAAGCAAGATCAGCAAAGGTACCCTCCGGTCCACAACTCGCATGTCGCCAGATCAGAAGCACAGTGGTGTTGTTATGAAATCCTACCAATCCTCCCTACTCCCCTGACCTTGTACCCTCTGACTTTCACCTAGTTAATAAAGTAAAGTTAGAATAAATAAATAATAATAATAAATAAATAAGTGAGTACATGGTTTAATTTAGTTAAGTTATTTTAGTTAATCCTACGGGGGTTATAATATAAATATATATATATATATATATATATATATATATATATATAAGCATATACAAGTATACACATTTCTAAAAATACAAACATACATACACATACAGACATATATACATATATACACAGAGATGCGTATATTTATGATGAGTAAGTAAGGTAAAGTTAGGGTAGATAAATGAATGAATAGATAAATGATAAATAAATAAGTGGGTGTAGATACTACAAGTTAGGTGGACATGTTGAAGTTATGTTCGAAATCTATATATATATATATATATATATATATATATATATATATATATATATATATATCCCAGGAATCACGCCGGAAATACAATTCTGACATCTGTTTTAAAAGTCTACTCTGCTGTTAGTTAAGGTACATAAAAATATAATGCTCCCGGTGGTCCCATATCTGGATACATATCATCTTCTAATTTAATATTACACAATCACAAAAAGCTCGTTGTTTACGTGCAAAAATGCAACTCAGAAAACGTAATCTATCGCCCATGTTTACACATACGAAGACATTATTTTAAATGTTAATATCTTCTCAAAGTGGAACATAAGAAATATCAAGTCGTTCAACATAAAATGTGTTAACAATAAGTTACACATGTGTGCAGATGAAGTTATAACTCCACGTGGGCGAAGGCTGTAGTAAATACCCTTCCCTTGACTAACGAAACAAACCTAGAAACAGATGATCAAGCCTTTATGTGCTTTAGACTAAACATGCAACACAATATTAGCTACTATTATTTTCTCTACCGCTCTCCCTCGACTCAGGACTGCTCCATAATAAACAAAGTATCTGACAGCATAGACACGGCACTGACCCTCGACACTAGCGCACAAATACATGTGTTTGGTGACTTTAATGCCCACCACAAAAACTGGCTTGGATTCTCTACTCACACAGATGCAGCGGGCAGCACAACCCATAGCTTCGCTATATCTCACTCCCTATCACAAATTGTTACGTTTCCAACCCGTTTCCCTGACCAGGAAGAACAACACGCATCATTTCTAGATCTGTTTTTGACCACAGTTCCCAATGACTGCATAACGAAGGCTCACAGCCCACTCGGGAACGCTGACCATGCAGTGATAATGGTTGAAATCGCCCTAAACTCTAGACCCAAAACTGAAGAGCCAGTGCTCAAAACAACGAGATATTATAATAAGGCTGACTGGGAAGCCATCAGGGAACTAATTAGAGATGCCCTATGGAGAAATATTTTCTCTCTCCCTGCTGAACAATGTGCAAACGAGACCACTGACTGGTTTAAAACTGCAATCGAAGCGCATGTCCCCATGCGGAAATTTTATAGTAAGCCCCACTCTCCCCAATGGTTTACGTCGACTTGTGCAACTGCCATTGCTCAAAAGCAGCATGCATACCGTAGGTTTAACCGACATAAGTCCAGTTCAAACAGACTGAAGTATATAGAAGCTAGAAATAACGTTAAGAAAGAAATAGCGACAGCTAAGAGAGAATTTACGGAAACCACTAAAAAGCGCATCGAAGCACAAAAACTAGGAACTCAAGACTTCTGGAAAATCTACAACAGTGTAGTAAATAATGGGCAATCAACAATTCCCCCACTAACCAACAATCACGAGGTTGTCTCCTCAGCAACCGACAAGGATAACATGCTTGCCAGTCGGTTTGCCTCAAACTCCACACTGGACCCTTCCAACCACCCCCTACCTGACTTTCCTATGCGGACAGACGCCACACTAGATGAAAACCACCCCTGCTCAGGTGCATGCTATCATAAAAAACCTTGACACCTCAAAAGCATGTGGACCTTTTCTTATCCCAGCTGTGCTATTAAAAAAGTGCTCAGCCGAAGTAGCTCCAGTTCTCTCCAAACTCTACAACAAATGCCTTAATGAAGCTTGCTTTCCGGGCTGTTGGAAAACTGCTTCTCTTGTACCAGTATTCAAGAATTCTGGCGAAAGGACAGACCCATCAAATTATCGCCCCATTAGCCTCCTCCCACTTCTTGCCAAAATATTTGAGACCATAATTAACTATGCTCTAGTCCATCATCTTACGGATGCTAAACTACTGACTGACAAACAATATGGATTTAGACAAGCCCGTTCCACAGCAGACATCCTAACTGTGATCTCTGAACGTATATACCATTCACTGGACAAAGCTGGGGAGGGCAGAGCGCTAGCTCTAGCTATATCTAAGGCTTTTGACAGGGTATGGCATGAGGGTCTCCTCAGTAAAATCAGATCATACGGTATCACTGGTAGAATACTTAACATAATTAAATCCTTCTTAGATAAGAGAAAAATCCAGGTTGTCCTCGACGGTCGTACATCTAAACAATATGATATAAATGCGGGGGTTCCCCAGGGTTCTATCCTTGGACCTCTATTGTTCCTGATATTCATAAATGACCTCCCCGACAATATTGCCTCTGAGATGGGTATATATGCTGATGACACTACACTCTATGGCAGGCACGACAGGAAGACGAATGAACACATTTCTAAAGAAATGGCAGAAACACTAGAGGAAGACCTCCAATCTGTAGTGGAATGGGGACAAAAGTTGTTGGTCGCGTTCAATGCTGCCAAGACTAAACTAGTTTCATTCAATAATTGCAAGACACCCTCTCTACCACCCATAGCAATGGCCAACGACTCTTTATCTGAGAGTCCATCTTTCAAACTCCTTGGCCTAACGTTCACAGGAAACATGAGTTGGAACAATTACATTGAAGGCATTGCCAGGGCCGCTGCAAGAAAGGTGGGCTCTCTCTACCGTGCTAGAAAACTACTAACACCCGAAAGTATCCTATACCTCTATAAGGCCACCATTCGCCCATGTATGGAGTATTGCTGCCACATCTGGGCTGGTGCATCTGCTACTAGTCTATCACTCCTTGACAAGGTTCAAAAGAGAGTCGCAAACCTGATAGGCGTTGAACTGGCATCTAAGCTTCAGCCTCTGTCCCATCGACGAAATGTTGCATCCCTCTGCCTTTTCTACAAGTATTTTAGTGGCGAATGCTCTGACGAACTGCAATCACTAGTGCCCCCACAACGTGAGCACCCTCGACAAACCCGACAGGCTGCTAAATCCCACCCCCACACGGTAGAGATCCCTAGGTGTAAAAGATCTTTTTACTCCAATAGTTTCTTCCCCAGAACGGCTAGACTCTGGAATTCCATTCCAGGTCCCTGCTTCTCCAACAGTACTGACGTGCAGAAGTTCAAGTGTAACGTGAACCGACACCTTGCTGCCCAAATCCCTACATAGTATCCCAGTAGTTGTTGCCCCTGATAGTAGCCCCCTACACCAAAGTGGTAATTTGCCTTGTTTGGAGTGAAAATGTAATAAAAAAAAATAAATAAAAATAAAATAAAATTAATATAAGAAGACCGTGGCTCCTTTTAAAAACCAGGCTAAATGAAGCCTTCAAATTAAACCATTTGATTATCGATATAGATGTGGAGTCGTCTGTCAGAAGTGCATTAAACCTTTCCGAAGTTGGGTGCAGCCAACATCTTTATAAGGCGAGAAAATAAGAAAAGGACAAATCGCTGTAACATCGTATCGTATTGAACAGCCTTCTGCTGTTTTGTGGCTTTGTTTTTAGTCGTTGACAGAAGTAATTTTAGTCATTGACAAAACCTAAATGTCACAGAAATGTCAACCAACTGGATAGAAAATAATTGAATATGCTCATATAGAAATCGATGAAAGCGTCTACCACACGTACGCACTCACGCACATACATACATACATACATACATGCATACATACATACATACATACTAAGCTGTTCATGACAATCTTTAAATTGACTTTACCTTAAGATTTTAATTATATTCAGTTGATGGCAAACAAAAGTGCGGTGAGTGAAAGCCCTGACTGTCAAATTGACAATTGGGTTTCGATCCCAGCTTGCGATACCTACTTGTTTAGCCGTACTAAAGATGTGTGATACAGCAAAACAATCTGCTTGCTGATAACTATTGGTCCCTCTTGCTGTTTAATAATAATACGGTAAATATATCGCCAACTGCCACTAGGTCTTAAGGCATTGCTCGTAGGATTAAAATGATTTGAACTTTCCGATAGTTTACGATGTTTACACAGAGTTTACATTTCACTTAAATTTAACAGGTCGCGAGCAATTAGGGTAGGGGCTAGAAGCGTCAACTCTCGGCTTGACGGCTGAATGTATAGCTGCTTTAAACAAAAATCTTTAAATTTTGACTTATTTTTTGGCCGACGACAAATTCATCTAGCCTTTTTGTTTGTTGTGTTTAAATTGTCGTCGAAGCAAAAGGAGAGAAAAAGAGAGTGAAGAAAAAGAGGACAAGAGAGTTGGGTGGAACAATCAGTATGAAAGCGGGTTGGCAGGCCACAGGTCAGCGCACTTCGTGACCTCGTTTGGTTTTGAGTTTCTTTTAGTGCAAAAAAGTGAACAAAGAAGGAAAAAGGAAAGTCAAGCGAAGTATGGAGGAGGGAGAGAGAAAGGAGGAAGAAATTTCTAATAGAAAACACTTCTGAAAAATGATCATGGTGAACAGACGTTAAAACCTGTTACGGGTTATCGTTGAGAATGCTCGTAAGCCGTGGACGAGTACTGACACTCATCGAGTTAAGATTAAACAATAAACTAATTTACAATGGACTACTGATTTTAACAGAATATTCTGAAACAAAAGAAAGAATGACTTACGGACTTTATAAATTAACAACCGAGTTGTGGACATGCGTCGCGAAACCAAGCCAAACTCAAAATAAACAAAAAAAAAAAAAGATAGGGATCCTAAAACGACAGACGGCCAAGAAACCTCACATGGGAAAAAGAATATGAATCGTAAGTCCTCCCCCTAAGTGTATCTTTTATGCAATGTATCGGCGACTTGTTTATTTTGACATTTTTTTTTCTTTTATTGTTTTTAATTGATGTATTTTCCGTCGACATTTTTGGACACTAGCATAACACCCCACCCCGTCCCCATAATCTGTTTTTCTTTTCTTGTTAAATTAATCCCTTTTTTACACCTCTTCCATGTAGCTTTTAGTTTCTTTGTAATAAAATTGATTTAAACTTTAAGACCGCATTGTCTCCGTTTTTTTCTGATTGTGTTTTGCTCATATTTTATTTTATTTCACTGGTCGCCTCTTGTTCGATATACCGCATGCATTCGAACCCGAGGACCAAAAGTTTATTTTCCTTTATTTTTATTTGTGTTACGTAATCCTCCTTCGTCGCTCCCAACGGAGGGGTATTCGTAACAAGTATATATACGGCATAATAAAGTTTGACACACCGGTTCTCGTCAGATCACCGAAGTTAAGCAACGATGCGACTGGCCAGATTGGTGACCATTTTAGACTTCCAGGTGTTGTATGTGCTCTCCACTTACCTCGGCATGGTTTCCAGTCGTCTTGGACTTCTCTTTGCCGCTGCACTCAAGCAGTTCCGATTCAGGAGAGGTTTGGTTGGAGATTGTGCAAGCCTTGCCACATAATATCATGAGCTACTGCTTCTACAGGGGGTATAATTTGTCTGTCGGGGCTGAACGGATGCATATTATATATATATATATATATATATATATACTAGCATGGGTGCCCGGCGTCGCCCGAGTGTTTGAAGGTGTTTTGAGCAAAAAAAAAAGAAGAAAAGTGGTAGTAGGAAGGCAGGCTCGAACCCGTACCATGAAGAAGGAAAAAAACGAGAAAAAACCTGACGTCTTTGCTGTTACGACCACCGCCAAACTGGAAGTGACGTATGTAATGTTAGGACCCTTTAGGCTGTGATCATAGCGTAGTATCTGTTAACTGTGGCAAGCGGGAGCAATGGTCAACACATTATATTATTGTTATTGTATTCTTATTAATTGATTTGAGCTACGGATGGTCGCTGGATCAGTTATTATGATTAAAAGAATAAACAATTAAATTGCGGAAGAAATGATTGACGTGTAAATCGCAAAATGAATGCGAAAATAGAAAATAGATGTAAACATTCTTTTGGATTTGGATAACCAAATAACTAGATGGAAACATTAGGTTGGTCTGAGACACGTAATTATGTGACGTGGGAGAACACGTGATGTAGTTAGCTTTTGAGAGATTGAGAGAGTTGAGAATTGACCACCAGAGCAGACAGATGTCTAGACAGGGATGGATAGACAGCTAGGAGCGGGCTGTATGAACAGAAAAAGTAGACTAACTGCAAATCCTGTGAAAAACATTTGAGGCAACTGTAATAAATTTATATTATAAAAATATAAAGAGTTGTTTTAATGGTTTTCAAATATTAGAACAGATGTCTCAATTGGATGATGATTGCTTCATGGTTCGTCAGCAGCGGGAAGGTGCAGCGGGAAGATACAGAAGAACTCTTCAAGAAAAAAGGTATGAAGCATATATTATTCTTCTTAGGTATGCACTGTAAAAATATCCTATGTGATAAGTCTCATACAACATGATTCAAGTTACACGTCAATATCATGTCCTCCTAGCAAAACAACATACATACGATTTATACGTTTATTATCTATCAGTTAAAAGACCAATATCTTACATCCACAAGATAGCACATGGCACGTTTTAATATATCATCTCCTCCAATATAAACCAATATACAACAGTAGGTTTAAATTAACATTAGACAATCGAAAAGAGGGGATGAATTTCGAAAATATCGGTGAAAAAAGCTACTCCTCTCTGTAGAAAAGTGCCTAGTTGGGGGTGAAGAAATTAATGTTTTAGCCAATTTTTCGGTATTTGTCGTCTGAAGTGCTGAGCTTCAAAATGATACTGATCTTGTGAAAATCCATCGCCTCTGTCGAAAGTTTTAGGCTTATCTGCAAGCATACATACATACATTTATATATTGGTAGCTCAAATTTTCGACCCAAACCGATTAAAAAGGTTGCCCTATCTCTGCATACCCTTTATGTAAAATTTCATATGTTAAGACCAGAAATTGTCTGAGTAGTTTGGTAGAGACCGCAGAGGTCAATTTTTTTTTTAAATTTGAACCCTATTATGACCCCTTAACATTTATTTTTTTAGGCTCGAATCAAGTTATTAAATTAGATCCATGTCCAAGGAAGCTATATCTAAGATTTCAAGATTTTATACCCAAAATTGTCTGAGGAGTTTGATAGAGTTCTCAAAGGACGAATCGTTGAACTTTGACCCATTAAACGCCAAATTTCTGTCCGATAATGGAAAACAAAGATTTTTCCAAATCTCCATACCTTGTATATCAAATTTCCAGTCTGTAGACTGGAAACTGACAGAGTTATTGTGTAAGGAAATGTACACAGGCAGACACACACACACAGACATAAATACACTTTCACTTATATATATATATATATACATATATACATATATATATATATATATATATATATATATATATATATATATATACTCTTGGAAGTTGCTTTACAGTCTTTAAAACTATATATATTTTTTTTCATTGAAATATTATTCTATCAGTTAGTAAATTAATCTCCCATATAGCTAATTAGTTTTACTTACCGTAACAAAAACAGTGCCAATGTTCTAAAAGAGATCATCAGTTCTTTACCATGAAACACTGTTTTGGGGATTCAAAAACTAAACAGAATATTACATCATGGCTCCCCGGCAGTGTTGATCAAACACTACATCTCTAAAAACACACTAAAAAAGTATCTTTAATACTGGACCTATTTTTCCAGATAAATTAATGTTAATCAATTCGTGTCATTTAAAAATATTTCTTAACTGTGCCACCCGTCCCTTTCACCACATATGTATGTGTCTTTTTACAAATTACTGTTTTATATAATGTTTAGTTTAATCTATTCTACTGTTTTTTACACCCCTTCTTTGTTATTAGTATTATTTTGATATATTTACATACTTATTTACTCGTACTATCTCTATAATTATTGGTTTATATATATATATATATATATATATATATATATATATACATATATATATATATACCTCAATACATATTTATATATATATATATGTTTGTGTGTGTATGAGAGTGCGTGTCTGTGCGTGTGTGCGTGCGTATGCACGTTTATATATATATATATATATATATATATATATATATATATATATATATATATATATATATATATATATATAGTATTATGAGAGAAAAAGTACACATATTTATATATTTTTTTTGTTTGGGAATGTAAACTATTATATATATATATAAGATGATATAGATAGACAGACAGGCAGATAGATAGATAGATATAAAAGAAAAATAGAAAATCGTGTACAAGATGAAAAGTATATGTGCCCTAATTTTACTGGTCAAGCGCTGAACACGGCTAGACACGTGTTTACGCATGCGTTGAAAACATTCTTTATATTTGTAGGAATGGCGGGAGATTGAACGAGAAAACGAATCTCCTCACTCCTTTCTTTTCCCGACGT
This sequence comes from Euprymna scolopes, assembly GCF_053919585.1. NCBI lineage: Eukaryota > Metazoa > Mollusca > Cephalopoda > Sepiida > Sepiolidae > Euprymna > Euprymna scolopes. The sequence continues at coordinate 111,223,889 of NC_136505.1, forward strand.
TATCTACTTCTTTCTCTCTATCTCTCTCCCTCTATCTCCCTCCCTCTCTCTCACTCTTTGAATATATCTCTGTTTGCCTGTCTCTACCATGTGTTTTGTCTTGTTTAAGAGTTTTTTTTTATTCACATTGATTAACTCATTTCCTCTTAGACTATATTGAAACAGAGAAAATGGAAGATACAGATTCTTTCGTTTTTTGGCTCGAAGCATCTGTTTTGATACTACTCTTCATCTTTCACCTTCATTAAGTAAATGGGAAATCCTCGTAGACCTAGTTAATTTAAATTTTGAGTACCTTATTGTATTCTATCTATATTAAAACCAGACCTTCTGTATAAATCCCCCCTCATGTGGAAGAAAATAAATAGGGGTCCACACTTATACAGAGTGACATTTAAAGAGAGAGATTCGGAATGAGGGATAGAAAAAGTAGAGAGAAATAAGAGTGAGAAAAATGTTGGTTTTGTTTGTTGATAACCATATGGCTCAAAAGACATTATATACTCTCTGCAATTACAAGTAACAGTGGTTAAGTTGTTGGTTGTTAACGAGACGCACGTAAGTCCTGTGAATCTAGTTCGTTCTACAGAACAACTTTTATCATCTACCTGACATTGTGTCCTACCTCTCAGAGAGAAGGTAAATAAATACTCTCTTAAAGTTTGATTATCCGTTGAGGTGTTGAATTATAATGAAGAAAATGTTGCAAAATCGAAACCGACACCTGTTGTAATAGCTTGTTTACCCGTATGTCTTTTGGGAGTAATCAATAACTTAGAGATCAATACAAAATCCAATAAAATAAAGTTGTGATTTATTTTTATTTTGCATTGTATTTGATTTGTTTCCATTTTTTTACATGAAGTGTATCTGGATTCTTTACACTACTGTTTTCGTCTTGGAAGAAATTTTGCAAGGTTTGAGTATCCAACTTTCATCAAATGCATATTTTAGAATTTGGAAATATTTATGTCGAATCCAGAATTTTGAACTGACCTCTTTATTAATCCATGGAGGCAGCGTGTTCTCATTTCGTCAGCCAATAGCGAATAGATATCTTTATATTAACTTTATCCTTAGTTACCACTAGTTCTATCCGAATAAAATGTTATATTCTGAACTGAATGTGGGAGCTAAGCGAAGTAGATCACAGAAGAAGCGTTATAAGAGTTGTTTGAAAGAAAATGCGTAGGGGGAGTAGAATAAATCACACGCACGTCCATGACAGGAATTGCTTTCTTTAAGTCTCATACCGTCAATATCTACAACAGAGAGATAAAATGTTAAGGTCATAAATGCATGTTCAATCATCATAACAATGCAATTTATAATCACCCCTGATGAATTCGGACGGACTGAAAATAAAAGACATTACTTTTAAAACACCCCTCATATACGGTGAAATTATCGAGAAGGAGCGAAAGGAGAATAAACATGAACACTTATGGTCTCTTCTAATTATTAATATATTTGTACTCACTAAGAGTTCTCACACAGGTCGGCATGTTTCCTCGTGCTCCGACTATTATGGGTACTATCTTGATCTTTTCATCATCCATATCCCTTTCAGCTCTCTGGATAGCTTTTTTTTAAACAGGAACCATCACTTATAAAGGCCCGAAGGCCACGCAGTATACATTAGTCAGTGTGATTATAGCGTAGTTATTTTTCTTTGATATTTATTTTGTGTTCAGCTGGAACAGCAAATCTGCGATTTGACAGGGCTTTTCTTTCTTGTTGATTATTACGATATCCGGTCTTCTTGCTTGGATTGGTTTATCTGTTTGTTTTCCATGTCCCATGGGATTTTGTAATTCTCGTTTTCAAGTACTATTGCCGGCTTATGCTTGTATCATTTGTCTGTACGTTGGAGATGCAGTGTTAGCATAATTTCCAATGTACTGGCCTCCCCACTTGGGCGTGTCTTTTCTTGTATCCTTTTTGGGCCAGTTGCTGCATTCGCTCACTTATTATTATTATTATTATTATTATTATTATTATTATTATTATTATTATTATTATTATTATTATTTAACACTCATTCCTTTTCTCTCTTTTTATTTTCTTAATTCCGTAACTTCTTTTTTCTTATTTCTCTGTCTCTCTATATGTATATCTTCTCCCTTCTTCTACTTCTATTTCTTCTTCCACGTCGTTGTCGTTGTCGTTGTCGCTGTCGTCATGTTAATTATTCGTGCGCCAAGCTTTGCCTTTTCCACGTTACACAACCCTGGCCGGACTATAACCGAACGAGTCACGTCTTCCATCTCCTTCTCCCCTGAAAACAAAAACAAGATGGTCTCCCCTGTCACTCGTGTCAACGAATGAATAAACCGGGTTTCCTGTTTATACTCAAGTCACGTATCCAGCGTCACTCACCTATTTTTTGCACCTTTTCACATTCACTGCGCATACCATTGTCAGATCGTCTTACAATCTGCGATAAATATGTTATTACTCAATTTAGTGCCCGTCCCCGGACAACTCAGTAAGAGCCTGTAGCGTAATGGATAAAGTACTTGGCTAAATTCAGTTGTATACGCTGCACTCTTCTGGATGGTGAACGTTCAACCCTCAGTGAGAGTGACACTCAACATACAATTGCAGATTACTTAGAACGCATCTAACGTAAAAATCTATGCTGATGACACTACTATTTATGGTAGCACATCTAAGACCGTAAACGACCAAGTTCTCTCTGATTCTCTCTCCTCTGATCTTGAGCAAGTGGTACAATGGGGAAAGAGGTGTCTTGTTACTTTTAATGCAGCTAAAACTAAGATTATATCTTTACATCATCAACACTATGATCCCCATCTGGCATCAGTTGAAATGAATGGCTCTCGTCTAGGGGAGGCCTCATGTTTTTACAAGCTTCTGGGCTTGACCTTTACTCCTGATCTTAAATGGAACACATACATTAAATCCGTTGCCAAGGCCGCTGGAAAAATGGTGGGATCTTTTTATCGATCGAGTAGATATCTCACTGCTGATGCAATTCTCTATCTATATAAGAGCCAGGTAGTCCAAGGATGGAGTACTGTTGCCACATCTGGGCAGGAGCTGCTATAAAGGACTTATCCTGCCTTGATAGAATTCAAAATAGACTAGGGATGTCCTTTTATCTTCCCTGAAACCTCGCAGAAGAGATGTCGCGAGTTTTTCTCTGCTTTATTTTTATTTTCATGGCAGGTACTCGGCTGAACTCCATTCTATTGTTCCCCCTCGCCAAACTTTCACAAGAAACACCCTTCTAGCAGAAAACACTATCACTAGTTTCCCCAACTTTTTATCTGTGCCTAAACATAAGCGTAAATTTTATGAGCAAAGATTCTTTCTTAGAACTGCACGCCTATGGAATTGTCTTTCTGTTTTCTTGCTCCAGCTGACTACAACATGGTTGTCTTTAAGTCTAACGTAAACAAGTTTTTGATGAGCCGTTCTATATAAGTTTAACAAATTTACCGAATATACATTACTAACGGTTACTATATTGTCCAATTCCTACTGTACACTCTTTAACCCTTATACTCGAGTGGCCTTGGTAAGTGATGATGCCTATGTAAAAAAAAACAACTTTACTCTATTATGGCTGACGAAACAGAAGCATATTAACCCTGTCGATCAGATAAAGGTTTCTCAAATTAAACAAAGGCATTTTCATTGACCGAAACTTTGTAAAAAATAAAACTTTAAATGAGAACGGAAGTTAGAATAATCTTAATAATACGAATAATCAATCGTAATGTAAAAAAAATCAATTCTTTCTTTTAATTTTCAATTATTTTCTAAATGAAAAAAATATGAAGGTTTGGATTTGTTCAGTTGTTTTGTTTTACGGCATACGCACCCTTTTCCCTTTCATGGTTATTTAATGCCGAATCTAGTTATTTTGAAGAAAATTTTTTTAATAGAACATATATTTTTTTCAAGTCAGTTTCTATTAAACCCATAGTTAGGACTCTAACAGGTACGAATCCAGTTATTTTGGGAGGAAAATTTTTTAATAGAATATATATTTTTTTCAAGTTGGTTTCTATTTAACCCATAGTTGGGATCCTAACAGGTACGAATCCAGTTATTTTGTGAGGGAATTTTTTTAATAGAATATTTTTTTTCAAGTTGGTTTCTATTTAACCGATAGTTGGCATCCTAACATGTACGAATCCAGTTATTTTGTGAGGGAATTTTTTTAATAGAATATATATTTTCTTCAAATTTGTTTCTATTTAACCCATAGTTGGTATCCTAACAGGTACGAATCCAGTTATTTTGGAAGGAAAATTTTTTAATATAATTTTTTTTTCAAGTCGGTTTCTATTTAACCGATAGTTGGGACCCTAACAGGTACTACAACTCCGGGTTATGTAATGTTATGACCCTTTAGACTGTGATCATAGCGTTGTATCTATTAACTGTGGCAAGCGGGGTCAAGGGTCAAAACATTATTATTATTGTTATTGTATTCTTATTAATTGATTTGAGCTACGGATGGTCGCTGGATCAGTAATTATGATCAGAAGAATAAACAATTAAATTGCGGAAGAAATTATTGACGTGTGAATCGCAAAAGGAATGTGAAAATAGAAAATATATGTAAACATTCTTTTGGGGTTTTGAATAAACAAATAACTAGTTGTGGATTAGGTTGGTCTGAGACACGTAATTAGGTGACATAAGAGAACGCGTGATGTAGTTAGTTTTTGAGAGATTGAGAGAGTTGAGAATTAACCTACAGAGCGGACATACGTCTAGACAGGGGTGGACAGACAGCTAGGAGCGGGCTGTATGAACAGAAAATGTAGACTAACTGCAGATCCTGTGAAAACCATTTGAGACAACTGTAATAAATTTATATCATAAAACTATAAACAGTTGTTTTAATGGTTTCACAAATAAGAACAGATGTCTCAATTGTATGATGCTGATCGCTTCATGGTTCGTCAGCAGCGGGAAGATACAGAAGAACTCTTCAAGAAAAAAGGTATGAAGCATATATTATTCTTCTTACATATAAACTGTAAAAATATCCCGTGTGATAAGTCTGATACGACATGATTCAGTTTACACGTCAATATCATGTCCTCCTAGCTAAAAAACATACACACGATTTATACGTTTATTATCTGTCTGTTAAAAGAACAATATCTTACATCCACTAGATAACACATGGCACATTTTAATATGTCATCTTCTCCAATATAAACCAATATACAACAGTTAGAGTGAACCTGGGAGCAATGGCAATTAAAGGATGGCGCCACACTCCCCAAAGTCCGCAAGCTGGGACCTCACCATCGGATATAGCTTAAGGTCATATCCAGATCAGAAGGTTTGGAACTATTTGTACCACTAATAATAAAGTCAACACTTCCTTTTATGTTTCGCCATATCCGGTTAGAGCAGACTGTGTACTGACAGGTAAATCTTATTGCAGTTTTTAATGTCTTACTACTTCCATACTGTCTAATGATATATTCGAAGATAGTCTGTTGGTTGTAATATCATCACTATAAGCATTCCGTGCAGGGTTAATGGACCCCCTGTATCCGGTTTGTTTTTTATAAATATTCCGATGTTAAACATATTGAAGAACACTGCCAGGCACATGAAGTACATCTGTGTGAAATTCTATAAAAATCGGTTCAGCCGTTTTCGAGTCCACAGTGGACGAAGTTACACACACATGCATAAACAAAGTTATATTTTATAAAAATAGTAGATATATATATATACTATCTGTCTTGTTCCCGACGTTGCTCATGAAAACGAAATTAACTGAACGATCCAGCACGAACACAGACCCGATGATGTCAAAAGTAAGTGCTCAAAAATTATTTAAAAATTACAGTTGATACATTGATTGAAATAAAGACTACTGGTATACGAAAAGCATGCGTTTCATGGTTGTCTATCTTTTTAAAAATCGGAACAGTGGCATTGGATTCGGATTTCTTGGGTTGCAGTGGTAACTGGTCAAGTTACGCATGTCAATCTGTAGATCTCTGTCAAAAGCATCGGACGTCCAATTAAAATCAATTAACAAAATATACTGTACGAATTTGTTTTAACTAGAAAATTCAATATATCTCAGATATATAGTTTTTTAAATTGATTTTAAGTAAGAGAGAATGACGATTATTGTATATATTTTTGTATGGTTATATCTATTGTTTATTTTGTGTTGTTTTGTGTTTTGCTTTTTTGTTTAGATTTTTTCTTTATTTTGCCAAATACAGAATGAGCTCTCAACGTCGAAATAGGCAAATATTTTATTGTGGGGTTGCTTTGTTTTTAAGAGCTGTAATAAATCTTACGCATATTTAACACTATATTTAGATATATAAGTAAATATTCAGCTGCTAAGTTTTTTTAGGGTGTTGTTAAAATACTTGAAAAATCTACACACAAAACAACAATCTAGAATAATAACATTGCTTATCAAATATTTTTAAATGCTTGTCGTAATTCTTTTCTTATCCAGATATCCTAAAGCCTGACCCAAATAATTCTGCTTGCTGTCTCCCTAACAACCTGGCGGCCAATTCACTGCAAACACTGACCCAGTGGAGTAATTGAAATTTCTTTTCTTCTCGTTTATCTTTCTCGATCATTACTTTACTCACCCGTAGACTAGACGTTTTAGCCCGTTAAAAGCAAGCAAAAGTTATAACAAGTTGACTTAGAATTAGTGTTGTATGTCAAATTGGATATGTTTAAATGTGTGCCTACTTTTTGCATTAAGTACTAACCCCTATACATCCATATAAATTATTCAGTGGGCATCGAATTGACACCATAAAAATGAGTTCGGTTCACCTTAACAGGAAAAAGGTTCTTAAAAAATTTCAGCCAGATAGCACAGTAGTTTCCGAGAAAAGAGTACGTAGTTGCATTGTGGTTACTAATCCTTAACAGTGTATCGAACGGATACAATAATACTTAGTTCGCTAGATCTTACCTAGAAATTTTCAAACGGATCAGCCAAAGAGTTTTCACAAAAAGTGAAACGGACAGGGAGACAGAAAAAACAGATTACGAGAAATATAATATAGTAAAAACAGTTTTTTAATAAGAACCAAATACCTTTCGGATATTAAAATTGCATTAACACTTGTGATATAAAGACTGTCATTTTTTTCGTGAAAATATGTTATTTTCGCGATATAAAGTAATTCATCATTTTTAGAAGAGAGAGCCATAATGTATATGTGTGTATATGTGTGTACATATATGAGCGTGCCTGTATAATACTGAAATTGTTTCTGCATATGAGAAAGATTAATGGCTCTAATCCAGATATACGGAGTCGGTCCGTCAGATTTAGAAACGTTCTTTTTTCCGGCAACTTTTTTTTTTTTTATTTGTGTCCAACTCTATGGATCGAGGATTATGTTCTTAGCACAACACCTCTTCAATTATATTTAACGAGAAATATAAAATACGATAGAATATATAAGCTTACCCTTTTCTTTTTATCCGTTTATGTATCGTTCTCTCCCCCTCCCTCTGGGTATGAGAGTTCAATTAAGTTGTTTTTCTTTTAACCCATATTTTATATATATATATATATATATGTGTGTGTGTGTGTGTGTGTGTGTGTGTGTGTGTGTGTGTGTATTACAATCAATCATCTTGATACGTGTGCGTTGGACGTGTGATTGTGTGTGTTTTTGTATGCGTGCCTGCTGGTTAATGCACTCGATTGCAGCACCAGTAAACGACATATAATTTGTCTTGGAAGTATTTCAACCTTGCTTTTAATTCGAACTCTTTCGTTGGGAAATAATTTCAATTAATACTTTGCAATCATTGTATTTGTTTGTTTGTACACACATTATAATATTATTTTAAGGATTACTTTTGTTAAGCACAAAATACTGTTTCGGAGATTTAAAAACAAACAATACATAAACTCATGGCTCCCAAGTAATGCTGATTAAACATCACTAACATTAACAAACAGGAACAAATATATATATATATATATATATATATATATATATATATATATATATATATATATGCGTGCGTATCTGTACTTATGTAAACGTATAGTATATCAAATATGGTAAACTATGCTTTTTCCATTATATTTCACCTTTTCAAAGAAGATCAATGTTTAAAATATAGCAACAGAGCATATAGAAAAGAATAACAGTATAGCAACATACCAAATTCAAATATTTATATTTCATGTCAAACAATTCTTTCAGCCTATCATTTGGTACATTTCTTACAGATCTGCTTCGGTACGCAGAAGCAATTATTTATCATTTCACTAACGAATCCTTTCGTGTGTATACTCTTTAGCATCATAAGTATTCTTTACGCTTTGTAAGAAATATGCAATACAATATGATGCCAGTAAGGAAATCTCGTAAAATTTCAAATTGCGTATTTCTGTAAATAGCCGTTTTGGTTTTTATCTGCTGTTTGTAGTATATATATATATTTATATATATATATATATATATATATATATATATATATATATATATATATATATATAATCTGTTATAGTGACCAAATCTATACATTCATTATCATAGATGTGGATAAGAAGCAAGGACGCGTCCTTGAATTCCCTGTAAAAGTGCATTGAGAATGGTGGTGACTACATAGAAAGTATAATTATTGTCACTCATTTTAATAGTGTCACTCCAGTATATGTAGCTTTTTAACTTTTCAAGACCTCATAATCGCAACAGCTCTTGTGTGATATAGCGCGCTCTGGAAACCCAGGTGGGAGACTATGTAGAAAAAAGGAATTCCGGAGTACATGAGGTCGTTTGTTTTAATGGTATTACTCCGATCCGCGTAGTTCTTCATGTTTTTGATTAAAATAAAATAAGATCCGTTCCTTTTAAAACAACCCCGTAAAGTTCAAAGTAGCTCAGTAGCAGCTAGGGTCCCAACATTTTTGGCAAATATCAAACAGATTCCTGAACAGAGGTGTGTGCTCTATCCTAACTATCATCGATGGACCAGAGGTAATCGTGTCAACATCAGACAAAACCAAACTCTTTGTCAAGATCTTTGCAGCTAATTCTACCCTTTATGACCAAGGCCGCCAACACCCAGTATTTCCTCGTGTATCTGAAAAACACTCTATGCGACATACAAATATCCGTACGTGATGTTTCCAAGCTAATCAAAAGCCTTGATTCCAGTAAAGCAACTGGCCCTGACGGCATTCTAATTATAGTGCTGAAAAAGCTTCAACTAGAAGTAGCGCCTATACTTACAAAATTATTTAAGCGTTGTCTTAAGAAGAAATGCTTCCCAACACCTTGAAAAATCTCATCAGTATGATTCAGATGATCGCTCATCTCGCTCTCAGTACAGACCAACAAGTCTCCTGTGTATCATGAGTAAGCTGCTGGAATCTGTGTTATATAAAGAAGTAGTTAACCATCTCAGCAAAAACAACATTCTTAGTGACATGCAATATGGTTTCCGTTTTGCTAGATCTACAGCAGACCCGCTTACATTTATATCCCATAGGATTACAGAAACTCTCGACGGAGGCTTCCTCTCTAGGGCAATTGCTCTTGACATATCAAAGGCCTTTGATAAGGTATGGCATAAAGGTCTACCTCACAAGATCTCCAGCTATGGTATGTCTTCTCAATAATTAAATCATTTCTCTCTGATAGGTTCATAAGAGCAGTGGTTGATGGGCAGAAATCAGAAGCTCTCAGTATTAATGCTGGAGTCCTTCAGAGGTTCATCCTGGGCCTAACTCTCTTCCTAATCTAAATTAATGATCTTCCGAATCACACCCTTACATCATTCGTAGATATTTATGCTGACGACACTACAATCTATGGTAGCACAACAAAGAGATTAACGACCAAGTTCTCTCTGATTCTCTCACCTCTGATCTTGAATACGTAATACAATGGGGAAAGAGATGGCTGGTTACTTTTAATGCATCTAAAACCAAGCTTCTATCTCTCCAATATCTACACACTGATGCCAATTTGGCATCGGTTGAAATGAATGGCCCTCATTTTTGGGAGGCTTCAAGTTTTGACAAGCTTCTGGGCTTGACCTTTACTCCTGACCTGAAATGGAACGCGTATATCAAATCCATTGCCAAGGTCGCTGGAAAAATGGTGGGATCTTTCTACCACTCTAGTAGATATCTCACTCCTGATGCAATTCTCTACCTATATAAAAGCCAGGTACGACCAACGATGGAGTACTGTTACCACATCTGCTAGAAGCAGCTTATCCTGCCTTGACAGATTTCAAAATAGACTTCATAGATTAGTTCTTCCCTGCAATCCCTTTTCCCACAGAAGAGACGTTGCGAGCCTAACTCTGCTTTATCCTTATTTTCATGGCAAGTGCTCAGCTGAGCTTCAATCTATGGTCCCCCCTCGCCAAACTTTAACGAAAAACACTCGTCTAGCCAAAACCACTATAATTTATTTTGTACACGTTTTATCTGTGCCTAAATGAAAATGTAGATTCTATGAACAAGGCGTATTTCTTAGAACTGCACGCCAGTTGGTTGCCTGCTTTCCAGCTGACTAAAATCTGATTGTCTTCAAGTCAAACGTAAACAAGTTCTTGATAAACTGTTCCTCTAAGTAATCCAAGTAACAAAATTCCCACTACTTATGTTTACTACGCTATAACCACTTTGACTAATGTACACACATTAACCCGGATCCTCGAGCGGTCTCCTCGACTTGATAAGTGATGATTTCTATGTAAAATAAACCTCGCACCCCCCACACACACATATAAGTTTTTTTTTTTTGGAAATCAATAGTTGGACGATGATCGTTACAATGCGAGGACTGTAAAAAACGGGAAGAATGTGCAGTAAATTTCTTAATTGAAATTACCAACCTGAATATACTGTTTAACAAATATTTGTTTAAATTAAACTTCAACACACCATACTATAGTCGACTGGGAAGCATCATTGTTGCATATTATTAGACAGCTATTATCTTTTTGGGTGAACACTTGCTTCATGAAGATGTTCTTGCTGTAATGTTTTACAGGGTGTGGGTGATAAGAGATAGGGCCACAAACAAAGCGATACAATAGAGGTAGGTTAACAATATATGTTCTGTGTAAAAGGGCCTGCAGAAAAAAAGAAGAAAATAAACCCCGCTCGGTTGTGAAGTCATATGTGTAGCATGTGAAAGCTAGCGAGTTATCCAACCAGAATCTATCGAGATATGACAGCAGTGCTCCATCTCTTTATTCCTACAAATTCAACGCACGTTTCTATTTATTAACGCTGTAATGATTAATATGACTTACAAGAACAGATTTTGAGTAACTGTGCAGGAAAAATAAAATAGAATACTTCTCCAGAAGTTATCCAAGATCTTAAGGAGCAATAACACGTTACCCTCATTACAGAGACCATTGTGTTTCAATTAACGGATCGAATGAGTTAATTCAATGAAATAATGACACATTTATTTGTATATTTTTGTTCTGTTAGAATGAAATGAAATTTTATATGTATTTCCCCGGTGTCAAAGTGTGTGTGTGTGTGTGTGTGTGTGTGTGTGTGTGTGTGTGTGTGTGTGTGTGTGTAGATAGATAGATGGATAGACGATTAAAGATGGAGATAGAACGATAGATATAATGATAGATGAGTAGCTAGACGGATAGATAGATGTACAGTTAGATAGATAAATAGATAATTAAATGGATAATTAGAGGGATAGCTAGATAAACAGACAGATAGATGAGTAAATAGTTAGATAGATAGATAGATAGATAGATAGATAGATAGGTAGATAGATAGATTGATAAAAGGCAAGCAGAAATGAATAGTAGGCATCGTTCAATATTAATAATCTATTGAAAATAGAAAGATGTTATTCGTGTCGATGCAGATTTTCTTCCTGACCTAGTCGGAGAAAACCGCTTGAAGTTCGTTCCAAAATGCACCAACACATTTTGTAAAGCTTGATCAGTTGCCAATTCGTTAGATCTTCAAAGGAAACCAACGTACTTCACAATTTCACAATCACGAATACACAAAGATATATATATATTTATATATATATATATATATATATATATATATATATATATATATATACGCGCATCGTTCAAAAAGAAAAGCTTCATAGTTTTTAACTAAACAGCTAAAACACTGAAGAGCTACGTACACTGGAGTGATATTATTAAAATGAGCGACCTTTCATATCCTGGAATGTATTTTTACAAAGTCATCATTACCATTCACAATTTATTTTCGCTTGTCTTGTTTGATGCCTCGGTCGTAAAATTCTAAGATGCCCTTGATCACTCACATCTCTGTCCTCACTTTCAATAAACCAACTTATCTCCTAGTTGGGTTGTCATAAAACGCACCGGATTTGTAAACGTTCAACAGGTGCCAGTGAATGTTGTTAGATTCAAATGTTTTGTGCAATGAGGAATTAAATGACGCATTACTGCTTCTTGCGCACATCTATGACAGGGTTTGCTTTTTTAGAGACTCGCACAGTTAATGTCTGCAAAAGCGAGATGAAACATTTGTAAAAAAGCCACTAAGCCTAAGCAGTGGTGCAACCGTTATAGTATAGCGGGATCGAAGAGAAGAGAAAAAGCGGAGAAAAATAAAAGCATGTGTCTAAAATGGAGGAGACCTTCATAAACAAGGTCTTGGCCGTGTTAACATGAAGGAAAATCATGAATGCATAAATTAAGTCATCATACTAATGCATTTTGAAATCTCCTCTGAAACATTTAGACGGAATGAAAAAAATAGAGGAATTACTTGTGAAACGTCATTCGTATATATATATATATATATATATATATATATATATATATATATATATATATATATATATATATATATATATATATATATATATATATATATAGTAATATGATTGATAACGAGCACTTTTTCTTTCCTGTATTTGATTAAACTAGTAATTTCACTATTACATTAAAATACACTCTGCTCTTTAGACTATTGTTCTAATCTCCTTTAAATTATATATATATATATATATATATATATATATATATATATATATATATATATATATATATATATAAACAGGCCCCTGTCGTTTTTTACAAACTATAGATACTCACATAGAGATGCCTGCACGTATAAATTTTGTAGCAGAATGTGCGCAATATCCAACCACACCTCTCTTGAGTCTACATTGTTAAATACCAGTGGCAAGTGAAGTCTATGTGCATGACGACTGGAAACAAATGCCGAGATAAGCGGATAGCAGATACAGCGCTGAGGATTCCTATATGGTCATCCATCTAGTACTAACCAGGCTAATACTTACTTAATTCGGTGATCTAACGAGAACCGGTGTGTCAACGCGATTATGCCATATATATATATATATATATATATATATATATATATATATATATATATATATATATATATATATATATATACAGTGTATCACAAAAAAGAATACACCCCTCACATTTCTTTAAATATTACGTATATCTCCTCGTGGGACACTACTGAAAAAATGATTTTTTGGCACAATGGAATGTAATCTGTCTGCAGTATATATAAGAGTTTATTTATTTTCCCTTCAAACTAATTCAAATCCCTGGCAGTAAAAGTAAGTACACCCCTAAGAAACTACACTCCTAAAAAGTGAGTACAGTGGTGAAAAACTACACCCCTTAATGGAGTACTTTATTTTTCCTTCCAAAATGTAATGTGACTTATTAGTGTAACTATGTCATGTGTTTATAGGGAGCAGGCGTATTTGAAATTGTAGTGCAGTTCTTACACACTCTCTTACCATCATTAAAAGTTCCATGGCACCACATGGAAGAGAACTCTCTGAGAATCTTAAAAACATCTTATTGAGCTACATAAAGATGACCAAGGCTAGAAGAAGACTGCTAACACATTGAAACTGAGTGGAAGCAAAGTGGTTAATATCATCCAGCATTATAAAAGAGCAGAGTCCATACAGAACCGGCCTCGGGTAGGTCTTTCAAAGAAGCTGAGCGTCACATCCAAATTGTTTTTTAAAGATCGGCGTAGGAGTGCTGTTAGTATTTCTGCAGATATTAAAGTGGTTGGGGCGTACCCTGTTAGTGTTCAAACCATACGCTGCACACGACATCAAATTAGCGTGTACGGCTGTCACTCCAGGTTGAAGCCCGCTGTTTGCTGAAGACATGTAAATAAAGCCCGCTCCAGTAGATATCTCACTGCTGATGCAATTCTCTATCTATATAAAAGCCAAATACTGCTGTCATATCTGGGCAGGAGCTGCTAAAAGCAGCATATCCTGCCTTGATCGAATACAAAATAGATTTCGTAGCCTAGTGGGGGATGTCCTTTTCTCTTCCCTGCAACCTCTCTCCGAAGTGAGGTTGCGAGCTTGTTGTTGTTTTGTCGTTATTTCCATGGGAAGTGCTCGTCTGAGCTCCAATCTCATGTCTCTCCTCGCCAATCTTCACGAAAAACACCCGTCTAGCAGAAATCACTGTCAGTAATTTTCCCCACTCCTTATCTGTGCCTAAATCAAAACGTAGATTCCATGAACAATGTTTCTTTCTTAGAACTGAACGCCTGTGGAACTCTCTTCCATTTGACTATTTCCCACCTGACTACAACGTGGATGTCTTCAAGCCCAACATAAACAAGTTCCTGATGAATCGCCTCCTTAAGTAAGACACTTTATCAGATCTCCATTACTAGCGATTACTACGATATTGTCCCATTGATTACTGTATACACAATAACCCTTATCCCCGAGTAGCCTCCGAGCCTTAATAAATGGTGACTTCCATGTAAAAAAAAGAAGATTACTGGAACGATGTCCTATGGTCTAATGAGACGAAATTTAATTTGTTTCGTTATGATGGCCTTAAGTATGTGTGGCGGCGACTAGGATAGGTGTACAAAGATAAATGTGTCATGCCTACAGTCAAGCATGGTGGTGGGAATGTCATGGTCTAGGGCTGCATAAGTGTTGTAGGTATTGGAGTGTTACATTATACTGAGCGAAACATAAACTCCAACATGTACTGTCAAACATTGTAGCAGAGCATCATCCTCTCCCTCCAGAAACTGGGTTGCAGAGCAGTGTCCCAGCATGACAATGACCCAAAACACACACCCAAGACAACCACTGTTTTACTGAAGAGGCCGTGGGTAAAGGTGATGGACTGGCCAAGCATGTCTCCAGACTGGAACCCAACAGAACATCATTGGGGCATACTCAAGCAGAAGGTGGAGGTGCGCAAATTCTCAAATATTCGCCAGCTTCGCGACATCGTAATTAAAGAGTGGAAGCGCACTCCAGTGGCTACATATAAAGCGCTGGTAAATTCAATGCCCCAGAGAGTAAAATGAGTTTTGGCTAATAATGGTGGTCAAACAAATTATTGAGAGTTGTATGTTAATATCGACCACTTTTCGTAAGTAATTGACTCACTTTTATTGCCTGATATTTAGCTTTTCATGGCTATATTGTAGGTTATTTTGAGGGGAAAATAATTTAACTGTTTAGGTATGCTACAGACAGATTTATTTTGCATTGTGTCAAAAAATATTTTTTTTAGTTTTGTCCCATAAAGAGATATACTTAAATATTTGAAGAAATGTGAGGGGTGTACTAACATGTGTGATACACTTTATGTGAGAAGCCTTGACTGTCATGTGGTAAGTCGGGTTTCAATACTTTCTAGTCGCACTGATGAGCTGTGAAATCGCGAAACATTACTGTATGTGGATGACTATATATATATATATATATATATATATATATATATATATATATATATATATATATATATATAGTACTAGCAGTTCAGCCCGGCTTTGCCCGGGCCCTAAGTACTGTTTATAATTTTATGCGCGCACACACACACACACACACACACATATTTACTTTTACGGGTACTTTTGCTAGTATATATATATATATATATATATATATTAATATTGTCGACTGCCGTCTGTCTTGGGAGACAATGGTTTCGCTCTGGTGTGTATCTGCACTCCCGAAAATGGTTATATAGTCTAACTTTGGAGTGGCAGTCCTTGAGGCATTTGGTGCCATAAGAAAGTGGATGGCTGATTAGGTTGCTGTGGGTGCTGATGTCGGTGCTTCTACCTTACTCTCTTCAGTGTAATTGATTCCTACCTCGAAGCCTTGACGACGCGCAGTTGGAAAATAGTAAAGTGTGAAAACAAACAGGTGCGCGTTTTTTGATTGACGTGACGGCGATAGCTATTCAGCAGTTAGCATTTTGTGCGGGACAGTTTTAAATGAGGTACATAAATCGGTTTGTTTGTTTTTAAAAACCCGCTCCCTCGTCTCGAAATGAAAGCTACCGTCTGATATGATGAAGTCGACATTGACCACACGTTACTTAGCTCTCTAGAGACCACTGGCTCTGGGCATGTGATTAGAGTCGAGTTTCGCTTTTTTTATACCGAAAACCGAATGTAACGCGTGCCAATGCGGGAAATGTGGAATAATTAACGTTTGAAAGTCAATAAAATTAAATAGACAGGGGAGCTCCGTGGTTAACTGTGAGATATTACAATTTATAGATGAAAAAAAAATTTTAAGAAGTTGTGAAGCGAGCGATAGCTTCTATGAAAGAAGCATTTTGTGGGCATCGAGGAAAAGCGTACATACATACATACATACATACATACATACATTTTCGCTTTTATATTCATAGATAAGATAAAATATGAGGTAATTGCAACTTCTCTTCTAAATTTCGAATTTTGTAATCATACCCAAATGGATTTAATTTACTTTTGGTGGATTGATAATTGCTGATTTTTTTTTACTGATGAGTTTAGGGCAAAACAGATTCATTCAATTATATAATAATTAAATGAATGATTTGTCGCTACGAAACAGTCACTGTCAAGAATTTTAAATGTCAACGTAATTAAAGAAATAAATTGTAAGATGGTAGACATCATGAAGTTTCGAATATAGACTTTTCTCAGGGAAATCCCATTTTTGTTAATATATATATATATATATATATATATATATATATATATATATAGTCTTTGAAGTTTGTAACCTTTAAAACTATACAAAAAAATGTTTTTATCATTCGTTAGAAACCATCTAGTCAGTAAGTCATTTAATAACCTGCAATCACTGCATCAACTCAGTCTCTAATTTACTATAATACAAATAATTTATTTTTCAAGGGATCATCAGTTTTTTACCATGAAACACTGTTTCGGGGATTTAATAATAATAATTAATATATATATATATATATATATATATATATATATATATATATATATATATATATATATATAATAAGAACTGCAGCTTTGCTTTACGCAGATCATGGCATATTTTCTCTCCTCAAAATTTGAAAACGTCTGGAATTTTTTTTTTAATTTCTGTATTTTAATTTTTCTTGCCTGATGAAATCAAATATGGTTGAAAAGGTTTGTACATCATAGCAAGTTATGACTGTATTTACATAAAGAATAATAAAATAATAATAGTTTGCTCTTTTTGATTGAGCACTCTCAACAACCATTTGTTGAAAGTCAATTATTCTTAATTTTTGGATATTTTTCTACCTGTAATATATATATATATATATATATATATATATATATATATATATATATATATATATATATATATAGTCATCAACATACAGTAACTGTTTCGCTGTTTCAGAGCTCACCACCGCGTCTAGACAAGCAACTACCCAAGCCAGAATCGAAACTCGATCGCCCAAACGCCCACACCAAACTCACTTAGACCAAACAAAATCCAGACCAAAACCACCAACACCTAATAACCTTATCCTTAACAAACAACCCAACCCATACCAAACTACTGTTGCTCTATACGGCTGGTGCTAAACGGGTAGTTAATAAACAATGTTTTTATATTGTCCAAATACCTAAGCTCAATTTGTTTACACAAAGAGAACTAGTACGTCTAACTTAGCGTAAATGAATACTGCATATATATAATAAATATTGCACCACACTCACACACATACACCCACACACGCACACACACACATATATATGTAATAAAAATTACAATTAAATTTACCAAAATAATCCAAGATGGTAAAACTAAAGTATATTATAAATATAAAGTATGTTAATTTTTATTTTTATTTCGGACTATTAGTCTCATCTTTATTAGTTGTTTTTTAAATCTTTTTTTATTGGTTCACAACGTTTCGGCCAACTTCCTCTGGCCTTCGTCAGGTGGTAACCGCGACGGATAGGAACTTCGAATCTCCTAACTGCATTCTCAGCCATCACTGCCATCCGTAGTTGTTGTCGTCTCACCACATTTTTGACCAATTACCTCTGGCACGCTTTGGGTGGGATTGAAATGTGGTGAGACGACAACAACTACGGATGGCAGTGATGGCTGAGAATGCAGTTAGGAGATTCGAAGTTCCTATCCGTCGCGGTTACCACCTGACGAAGGCCAGAGGAAGTTGGCCGAAACGTTGTGAAACAATAAAAAAAGATTTAAAAAAACAACTAATAAAGATGAGACTAATAGTCCGAAATAAAAATAAAAATTAACATAAAATGCTCATCTCAAACTAAAAAAATTCCAATTAAGGAATAATATATATATATATACCAATCGGTACGGACCCGACTATGGAAGATCAGATAATAAATAAATGTGGATTTATAAGATCAAAGAATCCAACCTTGATCGCCCTTCGGGGCCCGTGGCGCAGTTGATAGAGACGTTGAATCTCTACGGTTCCAGATGAGCATTGTCTGAAGATAGCGGTTTCAATCCCACCCAAAGCGTGCCAGAGGTAATTGGTCAAAAATGTGGTGAGACGACAACAACTACGGATGGCAGTGATGGCTGAGAATGCAGTTAGGAAATTCGAAGTTCCTATCCGTCGCGGTTACCACCTGACGAAGGCCAGAGGAAGTTGGCCGAAACGTTGTGAACCAATAAAAAAAGATTTAAAAAACAACAACTAATAAAGATGAGACTAATAGTCCGAAATAAAAATAAAAATTAACATAAAATGCTCATCTCAAACTAAAAAATTCCAATTAAGGAATAATATATATAAATATAAAGTATATTATAAATATTAAAGAATTATTTATAAAGTAACCTCAACCCTCATCTTGTCTTGGTCATTTTGACATTTGCTTTTCTATTTTATATTTAATTCTATCACCATCTAATTTTTTTTTCTTTTTGTTGTTTTTTTTCTCTTCTTCTTCACTGATTTTTCTTAATTACATTTTTCTCGGCAGCCGTGTTAAACGCATATCTTATTTTTCTTTTATTAATATTATTGGAATTTTCCCTTTTCCTTGTACATATTTGTGAATTATTCCACGGATTTCGGCCTTTTGGACTATTTTGGACCATCTTCCAATTACGCGATTTCTTTGGAGTTTATTTGTGCGAATGGAAATTTAATTCACTTTCTTGGATTTACATTTTTGGATTTTACCGTCATTGGATACTTTACTTTTCACCAGACTATCCATTCACGTGAAATCACCTTTTTCTTCACCATATTCCCTCTGCTTCACCTTTTGTTAACAAGTAAGATCTTTGACTTACTTGCAGTTTCATCAAATACTTTTGTATGCAAAATCCGATCCTGCATTTCGCTAATCCCTACTCTCTGATGAGAAGGAAAGTATTTCTTTGAAACTTCGCGGATTACGGGCTATCCACTTATTAAGTGTTTCCTTTTCAGATTAATTATGTTTTTAACTCTTTCTCAAAATGTTTTTAACGTGATTTATTAACTATTTGCTCTTATATATATATATATATATATATATATATATATATATATATATATATATATATATATATATATATATTTAACACAGAGAATGGTAATTCATATAAAATAAAAGCTACTCATTGCTACACATTAATTTCTGACTTCAGTCTCCGCTTATTAATTGATTTGCGCTCCTTTTTTATCTATTTGCAACAAGGATAAAGACAAACAGTGTTTGGCTTTGTTTCTTGACTAGGACAATGAACGTGATCCATGCTATTATTTCTTTTACTTTAATCCTAACTTTAACCATAACCTCCTTTTTCATTACCTTGACAACTCGAAACACTTGTTTGTCATGTGACGTGAGCTGGTCCATGTAACTTGTCTGGCAAACTCTGATAATGACAGGTTAAGGGTGCTGCATTTTTATTCCCTATTTGTTCTCTCTTTTCCTGACCGTACTAATATGCAGAAATGTAAATATAATGCGAACAAACATATTACTGCGTAAGATCTACTTACGATGTCACCTACATATCTAGTCCCTAATCGCAGTAGCCTCTCACGTTTAAATAGCAGTGTGCTTTGTTTGTGGTTATTAAATGTGTCTTAAAAGACATTGCAATCTATGATATGCAAGCCGGGCAGCACGTTGTAAACCCTGCTAGTTAAAAAGTAAACAACAAACCAAAAACAATATGGCGATTATTTGTTGGTCTGTTTAAATCAATGATTGCTGGAAAATGTGTTAAACAAGCGTTAAGCGGAGTTCAGTCAAAGGTCTAGATGCAATCACCCAACGATCATAAAAAACGCTGACGGCATCTCTGAATTTATTTGCTCTGGATTTGGTTTAGTGTGAATTGGGTGGTTTGGTATGGGTTGGGTTGTTTGGTAAGGATGGGGGTGTTAGGTGTTGGTGGTTTTGGTCTGGATTTTATTTGGTCTAGGTGAGTTTGGTGTGGGTGTGTTTTAATTGCCGCCAAAAGGTGACTTACCGTTGCGCCACCACTTAAGGTCACTGAATCTATGCGGCGAATGACCAAACTAAATAGATATCGATTAGTTAATATTCTGTGTGAGACGGTAAGCATAATGGTGCTGAACGGTCAACAGACTTCAGAGAATAAATTAAGTGAAGTTAATTGAATAAAGATCACATACACAAAAACAAACACACACACATATACATACGAGGTGCCGTAAATAAGTTTCTAGACTTTTTTTGCACAGCCATTTAAAATTGTTATAGACTCTTGGAAATTCAGTGTGCTATTGTTATACATCTTATGAGATAACTGGTCAGTTTTTTTTTTATTTCCAGTTCAGATGAACAGTTACAGTAGGAATTGGAATACATCCTAGTAAAGGCTGATTGTCACAGCTGGTGAATTTCAAAAATACAACCTGGGCGTTAGGACACTATAGAAGAACGATGTGTAATAAAATTCTGTTTTAAATTTGAAAATGCCACTGAAACGTATGGAATGCTTCAGATTGCTTCAGGTCCATCTTGAATAAATCAAACATCAGTTTTCGAGTGGCATAAGAGATGTAAGGAGTGCATGGAGTATTTGAGGGTTGAATAATGGTGCAAGAAGAGTAAAGAAGTCAGAACATCAGTGGATTAGCTAAATAAGAATGTTATGAATAAGGATCGTCGTGTGTCTATAGAGAGATTAAGAGTGCAGAGTGATATCAGTGTAGAAACTGTACACAATTATTTGCAAAGAACTGAAGATGCGGAAGATTTGCGTGAAATTTGTCCCAGTGCACAGGTCCACAACTCCATTTTTCACAAACTATTTGACTAAGATGGGCATTAAGACTGTTTCTCGTCCTTCCTATAGTCCAAATAACAAATATATAAAATGGTTTCAAATAATTTACGCGATGATATTTTATATGTACGTGTCACTAGACAAAATAAGTTACAAAAGAGCCATCAAAACCACTTTGTGCTCATGTTGTCATACTGTTGTAAAAAGGGGGCTTACGACAGCGAGGGAAGAGAAATTGGCTAGTAGATATATACATGTTGGAAACCTAAGTCAAAGAATGTAAATATATATACATATATAAACTGTTTTAATGGCTTTATTGCATATTAATAAAATAGTAATATTTCACTACATATACGTCACAAAAAATTAAAAGTGTATTATCAAAGTTCTGCTGTTAGGTTACTTATTTCCCAAAATGTTATTCAAATTCATGCGATATTCACGAAGTTAGTGCATTTTCTTACTTACTAAGGAATTTATATTTTCCATCACTTTATTGCGGATATCTTACAATGCTGAAAATGTGCGATTGAGGATTATCTAAAAGCAAAGGATTGTTTCTGGACCCACAGAAGGCTTTTCCATTAAAGATTTAGCCATCGAACTGGAGAGAGATCCAAGAACCTTTGCTTCAGTCATTAACTACCTCAACACTAACTCTAAAAAGGATTAGGGCGCCATGAGAAATCGTTCAGATCGTGATATCCGGAAAAATCGTTGGGAAGTCAACCGAAACCCAAACAGCACCAGTGCTTCAATTTTTGCAAGAGATAGAATCGCTCCAAGATCCAGGCAGGCCCGATGCAATGTGTTGAATGAGATGGCAAAGAACAAATTTTTTTTTCAAAGACCTCCATTAAGCACACAACATAGGGGAAAACGAATGGCTTAGGCACAGAATTACATGAAAATTGATTTCCAATGTGTCCTACTTACAGATGATGGCTGTACTACTCCCATGATTCAGATGAATGGGTTTAAGCTTGGAACCCAAACAGAACTCTAACCCCTTGGAGTTCATCCCCAACAAGGAGATGGATGCATCACGTTTTGAGCGTGAATCATTGGGATAAGTTGGTTGGGCAATTTCGAGTGCAAGACGGTGTGAGGCTTAACAGCAATGCGTAGAGGGACTTTTTGGATAATCATTTGTCGCCATGGCTAGGTGACCTACTATTGTAACGTCGCTTTCAGATTAATTTTATGCATGACAATGCGCTATCACATTCTTCTAACGCGTGTGCAGACTTCCTTGAATCTATGGGTTTCGATAGAGAAACCCTTATTACCTAGCCAGACCTTAACGTCATTGAACATCTCTGGTCAATATTGAAAAAGGTGTTTATGGGGTTTATTTATTTCTCAAAGGTGCCCTATAGTTGATGTCACCAGAGCCATAACTATTTCACAGATCAAACAACTGATTTCCTCGGTTAACAAATGGTTATTCAAAGTTTTTTTTTTTAAATGATCAATATGTCGATAAATAATTGATTCATTTGAGGCGTTGCACTTAGAATGCACTTTTGTTTATAATTCTTTGACAGAAAAATTTAATAAAAGTAAAATTTTCATAATTAGACATTTTTTGCCTTAAGACAACATTTTAAGAGACTATAATAAGCATAAAGCGATGGAGAGTGGAAATTCCTTGATACAGAGCAAAATCTTGTAACTTCGTGAATATCGCATGAATTTGAATAAAATTTTGGGAAATAACTAACTTTAAAGTAGTCCTCTGATGAAACAATTTAATTTTTGTGGCGTATCTTTAGTGAAATATTGATATTTTACTAATCTGCAATAAAGCGATTGACACAGTTTATATATATATATATATATATATATATATATATATATATATTCCGAAAATAAATTTTTACCTAACAGGTCGCTGGAAGTCATATGGCTGGCGTTGATAGGAAAGGATTATAAGGTCATGTAAAAAACATAACTGGTACAGACATTTGCAGCGGAGCCCCGATTTGTGAGAACGAGAAGGTACCAAAGTTGGCGATATCACGTTTTTCTGGAGCGAGATTTCAGAAGAGTGATAAGAATTTTTTCATCGGAACGAGTTTTAAGATATATTCAACAAATTGTAAAAAAGACCGCAAGGTGAAAGGCTAGCGAAGAACACTTACTGATGCATTTTCGAACACCTGTGTCTTTAAGTCTAATGAACTTAACAGTCTCAAAAACACATAATTCCTCGGCAGTTTCAATATTGCGTTTATGAAAAGGTTCCTTTGCAAAGAAGGATCAGATAGTGAGTACAAGAGTGCAGTCGCGTTTAGCTCGAGGGACGCACGGCTACAAGAGAGTGAAGAGGGACATCACACCAAGATACGTTAGGTGTACACATAAATATTATTAACATCTTTTGATATGTAGATACATACAGCTGTTTAAATGAATATATAACTGTATTGAATACGTGTAGAACCCCAACCTATCTCTCAATCCCCCCTCTCGCTCTCTCTCTCTTTATTTCTCTCTCTCTCACACTCGCTATATATATATATGTGTGTGTGTGTGTGTGTGTGTGTGTGTGTGTGTGTGTGTGTGTGTGTGTGTGTGTGTGTGCGACTGCGTGTTCTCTATAGACTCGGTAACGGCTGGACCAATTCTTTTGAAATTTGTCCGAAGCTACTCGATGTCTCTTAGAGTGTTCTTATTTGGATTTATTTATCGTAATGTGTTTGATAAGTTTCGAAAATGGATAATCGATAAATCTGATTGTAAAAGTCCTATATTGAATAAAGTTCACACTGCTATACAATCTTATATTAGAAGCGCATTTGAAGAGTTTTATCACCTTACTAGCTGAAAGCCCTATTTAATAAACTGGATATAGTTTTATAAGACAGGATCACGTTCGAAATGGAGCATGGTACTGGCTTTTTAATAGTTGATTTTATTTCAAGTGACTATATAAAAATAATTATATAAAATCAACAGTTGTCTCGTTAATAAGACAGAGGTCCGTCTTAAATGAACGCTTTGGACCATAATTAAACCATGATACTTGACTTTTTCATTTTAAAGTTTTAAAAAAAGACATTATTTACAGATACTTTCATAAAATAACCAGTAGATTCTGTATAATATAATGTAAACTACAATGAAGTGTTGACTACGTTAGAGAGCGGCTGCATGAGAAGCTTCCTCCCGGTACACTGCAGATGGGGGTCGTAACTAGAGCAGGCAATAAATTGAATTGATTAAAAACATGTGATTTAGTCGATTTCGATGATAACAATAAATGCATTGGAGCGTGGAACATTGGTTGATCTTAATTAAATCCTGGACAAACTCAGTTTCCCCTGTATATATATATATATATACTAGCATGGGTGCTCGGCGTTACCCGGGTGTTTGGAAGTGAGTGTTTAGCAAAAAGAAAAAAAAAGTGGTAGTCGGAAGGCAGGCGCGAAGGAGGAAAAGAACGGGAAGAAAACGTGACATCTTTGCTGTTGAGACCACCGCCACACCGGAAGTGGCATATGTTTAAATTAAGGCTAGACAATCGAAAAGAGGGGATGACTTTCGAAAATATAGATGAAAAAAGCGACCCCTCTCTGTAGAAAATTGCCAGTTAAGGGTGAAGAAATTAATGTTTTTAGCCAATTTTTCGTATTTTGTCGTCTGAAAGGTCGAAAGTTTTAGGCAGACATGCAAACATACATGCATACATTTATATATTAGTAGCTGAAATTTTCGACCAAAATTAATCAAAAAGCTTGCCCTATCTCTGAATATCCTTTATGTAAAATTTAAAATGTTCAGACCAGAAATTATCTGAGTAATTTGCTAGAGACCGCAAAGGTAAAATTTTTTAAAGGTTTGACATCTATTATGACCGTTTTTTTTCCACTTTTTAAATTTTTAATATTGAACCCTGTGTTATTTAAGCCATTTTTCACGTAACGTTCGTTTTCCTGTTTTTTTTTTTGTTTTTTTTTACTTCGCTTATTCTTAGCGACACCCCAAAACACCCAGGTATCCACCGATTTTTTAAATTTTAATATCGAAACAGGCTTATTTAAGCCATTTTTTACGTGTTCGTTTTTTCTGTTTTCATCGTTCGTTTGCCTTACGTTAGATATTTTGTGTTTTTTATGTTTTGATTACCCCCCCCCCCGCTTAATCAAAACGTTAAATGCTTACATCGTCGCCGTCGTCGTCGTCGTCGTCGTAACGCTCGACGACTTTCAAACATCTTTCACTAACTCATTCTGGGTGGCCGATTTTATTTTCAAACTTCGCCTCAGGGCTTAGGGTTCGATCCTACCCCCCCGGTTTCTTTTTTATTCAACACCACACACACTTACAAACACCCGGGCAACGCCGGGTACCCCTGCTAGTATATATATAAAAGCGAAATGTATGTATGTATGCATGTATGTTTGTGTGTCTGCTAAAAACTTTTGACCGACGGAACAAAAATTCATAAACTTGGTATCATATTAAAGCCCCACCCTCTGGACGACAAATATCGAAAAATTAGCCCAAAAGGACTATCAGAAGTTCATCAACTGATCGATTTTCTGAAGGGGGTCCCAAAAAAGTGACATTTTAATGTTAAACATTACATATTTTTAAATCGATTTATAACTGCCCCAAAAAATACGGGCGCAAACTCTTATAAAGTATACACGGGCCCGTTTATTTTGGGTCAACTTGTATTTAAAACCCATGTCATATCACGTGATCTTGACGTCAGCTAGCTCTAATGGCAGTCTGAATTTACAAAAACATGTTATCGGTAAAAAAAAAATTAACCCTTACACAAGCTAAACTATGAACTTCTACGCTATGGCAACGTTACCAAAGTTATTAGCACATTAAAAATAGTTAGATACGATAGTTAAACGAAAAATAACAAGCCAAAAATGTGAAGTAAAAAAAATACGCTTACAAAAAATATTAACGATCGAAGTTTTTACCAAAAGAAAAACAGCCAGACGCCATTTTTCAGTCTTTAGAGTAAGGAAGACGAAGTGAGAAAGAGAGAGAGATACACAAACGCAAACAGAGAGAGAGAGAGAGACAGACAGACAGTTAGAGAGAGATGTCTAGACAGGAAACGAAATACGTAATTTAATAAAAATAAAATACTGCTACGTCATCTCGTAACGCTCCCGCGATGACCTCATTTAGTGGCTATCTGTCAATCAAACCTCTTTCACTCGCTTTATAACCCTTATTTTAACATTCCGGTAGTCTATAAATATAAAAGCGAAAATGTATGCATGTATGTATATATGAATGTGTGTTCGCTTTTTCTGTATGTCTACAAAAGGCTTTTTTCAGCGAAGCGGTCGCTCGACTAACAACTTTTTAAAACTTTTTATATCACATGTAAATCGTAATATCTCAGAGTTGTCAACGGAGCTCGCCTGTCTATTTAATTTGCTCGACTTCGGGAAGATAAATATTCAACAGTTATCGCTCGCCGCATGTGGATTAAGCCTTTTCCTATAATTAATTCTGGCGGCATTTTTCCGGTTTCCCCCTACCCCCGCGTTCCCCAGTAAATGAAATGCTACTCCGCAGTCAACAGTTGACCTCATTAAGTCATTAAAACGTGCACCTGCCAAATCTAAGTAATTAAATAAATTCAAACGCGGTTCCGTTGTTATGTCGCGGTGGTGCAATGGTTAACGTCGCACGGTTTTTTTCACACTTTAATTTACAATTTTGCTTCGATCCTCATACTTACCTACCAAAATATTTTTTGTAACCCCCACCCCCACCCGGAGTTTTTATTTACCCAAAACCACACACACCTCCCAACACCCGGGCAACGCCGGGTACCCCTTCCCAGTATATATATATATATATATATATATATATATATATATATATATATATATATATATATATATATCGGCATACAGGTTCTCGTCAAATGATTGAAGTTAAGCAACGATGAGCCATACAATTACCACTGTATGTATTGCGCCGAGACGTAGAATTTTCTTTTATGTGAATTTAATTCCCTGGGAAAGATGCACCCCCAGTATTCGTTAACACATGCATCTAGAGAAAAGGCAAAACTCTGATGTAAAACATAGGCCTACTGTCTTTTAGCAGTTTTACCAAAAAGTGTGGATAGTTCTGCACAAAATTGTTCACCATTTTGAACGAATCATCTGTGTGAACTTTTGAACAGCTTAGTCGCTGTGGTGGAACTCATATGTCAAAATTAAGGGGAGAGTCCCCAATATATATATATATATATATATATATATATATATATATATATATATATATATATATATTTATACGAGGGTTGTTCTAAAAGTGAAGTCTACAATTTTTTACTTAAATTTGAATAGCTACGAAGATAGCTGTAGCAGAATTTAAACGAGCGACCCTTTATGCTGTTGAATTTATGTTTATACATAATTAGTTCCATTCTCAATGCATTTCTGCCAGGAATTGAATAACGAATCTTTGTTTTTTGACGGACGTATATGAAAAAGCCTGTTTTTATAGAATCTTACACTGTCAATATCATCAAAAGAGAGATTAAACTATTAGACCCTGTATGCAAAAATTCAATTATCATAATAATACAATTTACAATCCCATCTGATCAATTTGGTGGGGGGGGGGCAGTTTTCATTAATTTCTTTCCCAAATTCTAATAGGAATATTGAAATGAGGCAAAAAACGATTAGAAATTCTTTGATGAGTGAACGAATTTTTGTCGTTTTGTTTTTGTAATTTCTGATTTTTTAATAGAATCTTCTGGTACTTATATTTCAAAAAGCGCTATGATGATACAATTTTATCATTTATAAACCTATCCTTAACATGGGAACGTGAGAGTGTTTTGTTACTATTCTTTACTTTCACCTAACAAGGTATTTATTTAGTTAAGTTACCATGTTTTTTGTCAGCAATGACTGATGATTTCAGAAAGTTGTCAACAAATTGATTAAATTTATTTTCCTCTGCTTACTCAAATTGAATTGATTTAGCGTTTCACCATATCCCGACGGTTTAAGGTATATGCCGGAAAACACCGAGTAAACTTGGCCTTTAGCATCGTACCTTCTTTGCATAAGTACTACTATCTCCAAGACGACAATTCTCTGAGCTAGACAGTTACTACGAGTTTTGTATACATAAAACGGTTGTGTATTTTTTTTCCTTTTCGTAGTTAGGAGTGTGTAACCGAAACTGGGGCATTAATCCGAATCCTCATCATCTAAAAATTTATCGCGTAAATATTTACTGTTTTGGCGTTTTTGCGAGCGATGTATATTGCTGGTTTTCTTGCTCGCAAAGCAACATTAATGTATGATACTTCAGCATTTAAAAAGAAAAAAGTGAACAAAGTTAATTTCCAAATAAAAAGGGAATCTCTCTTAGTCAAGCATGTAATGAAGAAACTTCTAGTTAGAGATAGATAGATAGATAGATAGATAGATAGATATGAGAGAGAAAGGGGGATAAAATGAGAGAAGGCGATAGAGACGGCAAGAGAAAGTGTGTGTTAGAAAGAGAAAATAGAAAACGAAAATAGAATGGGAGAGGGTGAGAAAGATAGTAAGGGAAAGTGTGTGTGTGTGTGTGTGTGTGTGTGTGTGTGTGTGTGTGTGTGTGTGTGTGTGTGTGTGTGTGTGTGTGTTAGTAAGAAGGAAAGAAAGAAACAGGAAATAGAGGAAGTGAGAGAAACGTGAAGAGAGAGTTTGACGAAAGGGCGAAAGAGCGATTGAGGAAATAAAGCGAGAGAAAAAGAGACGGGACTCAAACAACACTATTGCCCCCACCTTAACCCCTCTCCTCTTTTCGATAGATGGTATATTTGTATCCCAAACTTGTTTCACGTGTAGACGGCTGTGTGCTAGACAGACCACTATGGGTAGCTCAAATGAAGTTTAGTATATGTTATTTATGTGTTTTTATGAAACCATTATAAGTAAATGTAGCACGATTTTTATTTGTATTTTCCTTTGTATCTTGCATTGTTTTAGGTATATTTAACCATATTGTACACACTTATTTTAAAACAAATTAATTACTAAAATCGGAGTAGACTTCCCACCATGTTTAACTGATACGTCATTTCTACCTGTTGTTAGAAGTGAACCTATCTTCAATTCTTATGCAAAACTTTATTAAAAGATACTTATTATTTCTCAAACTAATGCGAGGACGCAGAAATATCTTTTCTAGAATAAAGACGGATGGTTAGCCTTTTCGGTATGATTGAGCCGTAGATTTTGTCATATTATCCGTCTAGAAGAAGGAAATCTCTTATATAAAACCTACGTTTTCGACAAACTGAACCGAAACACTGGGGGAGAAAGGCCTTCTCAGTTTTGGTCAACAACATTTCTAGAAATAGTGACTGGAACAAAGTCTCCAGTTTCCAAATCTAAATTCCGTAATGGATTTTGTAGGCTTCGTCTGTCTATCGACTTCCATACCTTTCCTTTGTCTATTAGCTAAATACAAAAATACAATATAAGGGACTTGTTTGACCCCCCCCCCCTTTGTGATTGGCCTTGTTTCCTGTCTAGGGCGATTAATACCATCTCCTAATTCCCAATACCCTACTCTCTCAAACTGAGAAAATAGGTGTGCTTGTATGTCACTTCCCGTTACAAACAATTCCCCAATCTCTTTCTGTGCATGAATCCAAACGCAGATTCCATGAAAAAACTTATTTCTTATAAATACCCGTCGGTAGAACACTATTACACTGGCTTATTTCCCAGTCGATTACAATATGGTAACCTTCAATATAATGTAAACACGTTCTTGTTGACCCATTCGCTTAAATAATCCAAATTCTATGCAATCTACACTACTATTAGTACACTACCATCTTACATGTATCAACCCTTATCATCGAATGGCCTTCGGCCCTTGATAAATGGTGATTCCCTTGTAAAAAGTTT
>NC_136505.1:111259351-111496851 GCF_053919585.1 Euprymna scolopes
CCATAATTTATTATACCATACCTGTTCACACTGAAACACTTATCACAATATTCTGCAGATCTATATTAAAAAAAACTTGTTACACTTTGTGGCATATTTCCATTCTATGGAGGTCAGGTGCGAACGAACACCCCATAATTTTATTATACCATATTTCTTCAAACTGAAACATAATTATCAAAGTATACTTACACAGATAGATATGAAAAGTCTGTATTAAAGTTTGTGCCTATTTCTATTCTATGGAGGCCAGGCGCGAACGCAGACCCCACAATTTTATTATACCATCCCTATTTAATTTAAAACATACTTATCAAAGTATTCTTATGTACATCTATATCAAAAAAACTGGTGAAGGTTTTTGTTTTTTTTTAATTTTTTATTTCCATACTTTGTGGACCAGCCGCGAACGCAGACCCCCACAATTTTAATGAACCACTGTTCTGACAGATCAAACATACCCATTCCTGTGCCTCGATACACCTTCTATCATTATATGTAATCAGTTTTTTTTTTAAATAGTCAACCATATAGGAGCCTATTCCTGACCAGACACCCACACATACACACACAGACATTCAGCTTTATATTATAATATATATATATATATATATATATATATATATTACTATAGAAAATGCGAGCATGAAAAGTAATATGGTTAAGCTTAAACATGGAAAAGTAGAGAACTAGTTGTTAAAACTGGAAAAGAAAAGGACAAAATATTCTAGTATAAAATAGATTAAATTTAGTACTTAAAATATTGCAGCATTAAGAATTGATTATATAATGTTATAAATTGAATTTTTAAAAATCTTAACGCTGCAATATTTTAAGTTATAATTTATCATATTTTTTACTAGAATATCTTGTCCTGTACTTTTCCAATTTTAACAACTAGTCCTTTACTTTTCCATGCATTAGCTTAACTATATTGCTTCTCATGCTCGCATTTTTCTATTGTAACCCATGATTTTTCCCGGATGCGAATAATTTCACCTGTTCTTTGTTTACTTTCAGGAGTATTTTTTACCCCCACAAACACATATGTAATAACAATGTACTGCACTCGCCTGCTTTCAATAAAATCTCCCAATTATTTCCCTTTTCATGCTTTCATTTTATCTGTTGCACTTGTTACTTCTCTTTTTGCAACAGCATTAAATTAGTAGCAACAGTAATCGACGAAGCGACGTAGTTGCTATGGAAACCAGTCAGAAAAAGCGTCGCTCTCCTCCTTACATATATTTACGATTTTGAACACTAGTAAATTCATCAACTTTTGTTTTACTGAACGAACATTGGAGAGTTTTTTCACAATACAGCTGAGAAAGTGATCTATAAACATAAGTGAGCGGTGAAGCTTTAAAGCAGTTCTAAATGACTAAAACTGCCACTTAACCATATATTCAAACACGGTAGTGTTTGAATGATGTGTGTGTTCGCGCGTGCATGTGTGTGCGCGCGTCTGTGTAAAGAGATAATGGTCTTAAGTTATAATACCACGTATGTAAATGATTATGGAATAATTTCGTTTACCTCCAATTTACTATATATATATATATATATATATATATATATATATATATATATATATATATATTGCTAGGGGAATATTTTCTCTTCTTTTGAGAATATCCCCCTAGCGGAAACAATATGTAAACTCATTCTGGACTCATAGTAATAAATTTCATATATATATATATATATATATATATATATATATATATATATATATATATATATATATATAAGTAAATATATAAAATATGATTTTATTTTATATATCCATTATAATATCTCTAAAGACAAAATAAACAATTTTATATTTTCTGCTTCAGTGTATATTTACTTGATATTTTGATAGCTACAAAATCCCAACTGGCGGTTGAGAATCTTTTATTATCGTGCCAGATGTCTTTGCCGGATTTTTTTCTCTGATTGTTATCTTTAAAATGACTGTTTCTTGTATTTACTTAGAGTTTTCGTATTTTTCGTACAAAATATTTTCCTTTTATTTTGTTTTTGCACGCTGTATTAGCTTTACTGATATTTGTTGTCTCTGTCGAGTAGCCAGATCGACGACAGAACGGGTTTTTATTATAAGCTGCGAAACGCGTCTAATGCGTTAAAGCTGAAAATACAGGCGTTTGCCAGAACAAAAAATATAAAAATATATACAAAAATTATGATTGTTTGATTGTTATGTTTTTAGGCATTGAGATGATACACAAAAGTATATATTATAATAAACACTTTTCAATTGTTATCAACATACATTTGAGGTCAATGTAGCAGAGCGTGTATGAGCTCCTGTAAAGAAATCAGCAGTAGCAGCCGAAGGATATCTGGCTAGCAGAGGTATTAGCAGCAGTAGTCGTTAAAGCACGTATAAAAATTAGAAAGCGTGCACGACCTTGCGTCATAAAACAGGAGATAAAATACACCACGTGGTCGAAAAGAGAAACAAGTCGCGTGATGTTAAGATAGACTTGTAAATACGAGGTAGCAAGAAGAAAGAATTTTAAAAAGCACATACATATGTGTGCGAAAAGATTTTGGAAATATACTGAAATACGTTCTTTTGGGAGAACCACGATTAAATGCATTTCATTTGCACTTAAAAATTCCATGTATGATTTTTCTTTCTCTTAAATTCATTTTTGTCTGTTTGCGACGTTACATTTATATTTATTTTGGATGACGCGACCAGGCCTTTTACCAAAAATGGTCAAAGTGAAAAATAAAGAAAAATAAACGTACAACGAAAAAATACAGTCGCAAAAGAGCGACGTAAAAACTAACACATCCGCGAGTAGAGAACTTAACAAAAAATAAAGAAGTCGGTTAGTCGTTTCTGAATTTTGAAGATTAGGATTGGTTATTCGTATTATTTGGATCGATCGGACTACTGTTCTATCTGGAGTGTGATTTTCACAACGTTCGGTCGATGTAATTTCCGACCTTCTTCAGGTGTATCTTGTCGAACGCGAGAGTGTTTCTGTCGAACTCGGTAATAAAGGCCCATTTTCAGTGTCCGAGGCTCAGCATGCCATCCATTGAGCCAATTCTGGGTAGATATAATTACCATAATCATCGGAAAATCTCCATCATACATTAAGAATTCAGCTCACCTCGTGCAAATAATAAACTTGCTCTCATTTATTCAAAGCAGATGGTGAGTTTAGATGTAGCGAGACTGTTCACGAAATTACCCATTTATGAGACTGACAGAGGTACGGGATAAGCTGACTTCTAATGCCTCACTAAAGGAACGCATTTGCATCCCAATTGACAATAAAATGGACAGGTTGACCTTCTGTGAAAAACCTACATACTTCTTCATTGGATCTCATATATATCGGTAGGTAGAAAGTCTGGCGATGGGATCACAATTGTCCCTAGTACTGGTCAATGCATATATGGTATACTTTGAGGAAATGGCATTAGGATCAACACCACTAAGGCCAACAATGTTTTTGCGATTTGTAGATGACACATTCATACTCTCACCCCATCAAGAGATATTCAAACATTATTAGATCATGTGAACTCGATCCGTACAACTATACAGTTCACGACGGAAAAAGAACATAACAACAAACTACCGTTCCTAGATGTGCTAATAACCCGTACTGATCAGGGGTTTATGCCATCTGCATACCGAAAGCCAACTTTCACGTGACAGTGCCTAAAATTCAACTCCCATAATCCATATAATGTAAAAAATGGAATCGCCCGTTGCGTATAACACCGATCAAAAGCAATATGTAGTAACATAGTGTATATCAAGAAGGCATGGACAGTTTAAGAGAAAACCATCACCGAAATAACTCCCCTAAAGAGCAGTACATCAGCTCTAAGATAGCTGGACCAGATACATAAGGACACCACTCAGAAAATAACCATAGTCTGTATACACTATATAAAGGGCTTATAGGAAAAAACTTCAACTAATACGTTATCCATATGGCATCAGAGCAGCATTCAGGAGTGGTACCCTATTCGGAAATAGCTTATGAGCGTCAAGCCGCCTACATAAAAATCATGACTAAGAACCGTGTATATGAAATCCCATGTAAATGTGGAAAACTATACCAAGCTAAGACGTGCCGTTCACTAAAAGTACGATTAGAAGAACATCAAAAAGCTGTATTACAGTGTGAGATTGAAAAATCAGGTATAGACGACAATACCTAGAAGGTAAAGGGAAACCATCTACCAATATGGGACGAAATAAAAATTATAGATAGAAAAGAACGGCGGAGAGTTAGACCACTCAAAGAAGCTGCACATATGCTGGGAAATATTAATCATAAACAATAGATAATATGTTCAAACATATTCGCTAATATATAGTAATAAATTAACTATTAAATAATCGGGCTATTTAATTGGTATCTCCAACTTTACATTTTTTATTACTGACGTTTCAAATTTTTTAAAATTTGGTGAAGGGTTTTCAAGACTGGAATAAATGTTTAAACAATTATAACAAAAAAAGTAAATATAAATACTAAAGTAGTATTAAATAATAAAAAGTTAGTACTCAAATAAAATTAAATCTGCTTTATTTCTACGAAGAGTAGTAATTTTGTTTTCAGGTTGTAGGTCATTCTAATTGAGAATTCATAATGTCATTGTTAAAATGGCTTATTAAATATGAAGACGTCGTATTTTTTATTTTAACTTTAATTTAATAAGAAACTGGAAAAACTCGCGTTCATTCTTAGCACAGGCTATGTTGAGCGACTTATAAATAATTGTTTCATTTTTTTATCTTTTAACTGTGGCTGGTGCTTTTGTCGGTGTTTTGCTACTTTATTTCAGATAAATAGTGTACACTGACATATTACAATTTTAAATCAGTTTAATTGTGAAATATATAACAAGAACGCCTGCTGTCATGTAGGGCAATTGACATGAAGGTAATTAAAACAGGCACTTTTATGACAATAAGGTGCAGCAGTTAACACTGCCACTTTGGAGTACTCACTGTCCTAGGTTATAGAGATGGAGAATTTAAATAGTGACGAAGTTTTTCTGTGGACAGTCCGAAAGTTATCGACATAATTTGGAAAACAAATCAAATTTACCGGATATAGAACGTAACCTAGCTATCAGACATTAGGGACTGAACTTGTGATTAGGTCAGTTTAAGAAAAAGCTTAGAGGATAGCGGAAATCAGAGAGTAGTGAGTGAAAAAAGTGTTTGCATGAGATAACAAAAGTGCCAATGATTAATTATCACCCTCTATTGTGACACGAAAAAGGACAAAGGCAATAATTGTGGTATAAGACATTGATATCCGGTTAAGTTACATTATAATATATGTGTTATGAAGACTGCAAAAACGCAATAAACTGATTTTATTACTGTAGTGATATGGAAATTAAGTATAATTTACATATGAGCAGATACCTCATATTTATAAACCGACACCAACTAGAACAGGTGGTTGTTGAACGCTTTCTTAGCGTTATACAGGACATATCAATGGCGTCGACGATAGAATGTTCGCTGGTCTGTGAAGACACGAAATACGTAGATACTTAGATCCGTTGCTTTGCTGCTATTGCTAGAAGCAAAATGGTTAAAGACAACAAAAAACAAGGAGGTGAGAATAAAATCACCTTGTTCATGGCTAACCCTGGTTGTGAAGCAATTATGAAGGTTGCTACAATGGTTTACCCTCGAGAACTAGAAGAAATGACTTTCGAAGAAATAAGTCAGTTTATCAAGGGAAATATGAGGCCAAAGAAAAAACTGGTGATTGCAGAAAGGGCCAAATTTATGGCAATGAAGCAGGAAGTGGATGAACCGATAGTAAAATATTTGCACCGGTTAAGAAGTGCGAATAAAATACTGTGACTTTGAACGACTAGGAACAGAAGAACAGACAAAAGAAGAAGACTTAATTCAACTTAGATTTATTGAAGGTATGCATAATTCGGCACATCGATATAAGCTAATGGAACAGTTACAACTTACAAACATGCCCTTGAATATGTGTCTAGAATTTATACAACAGCGGGAATTAATACATACCTATAACCAAAATTTAAGAAAAACTCTTACGAAGAAATAATGGCTGCCACGTATGGTAGAAATGAAAAAAAAATGTATGTACTGTGGAAAAGTTCATGAAAGGAAAAAAGAAAAATGCCCAGCGTTTGGAAAAACATGTTCAAAGTGTTTAAGCAAGAATCACCTCAAAGAAGTATGTAAAAGGAAAAATGTGGAAAGAATAGAGGATGAAAATAGACAAATATTTAATGTAAAGAAGGATCAAATACAAAATACTGGATCAAGAAATGGACATACAAAAATAAAAATGAAAATCAGCGATACCAGCAGTGAAGTAACCATAATACCCATAAATTTGTGAGTAAAAATGGGAAACCCATTTTTAAAAAAGCAGCGTATCATTACGTCAGTTTGATGGCTCGATTATAGGAATTATGGGTTACTTCAAGTGAACTAAAAGAAATCTATGAAGTAGTACCCATTATAGCTACAAATTGTCGAAAAACACATAGACTATTGGGGAATGATGTATTAAAAATAAATTCAACGAAGATGATTAATGGGATAGAAATGGACAAAACAGGAAAATTATGAACCTAGCCTGAAATTAAAAGAAAATGTTCCTCCCATTTACTACGGAGCGAGAATAGTACCAGTGCATTTATTACCGTTAGTAATAGCTAAGTTGCTAAAGTTAATAAAAGAAGTTTTATTAGAACGTGCCCCTTCAAGAGGAAGTAAATGGGCATCACGCATTGTGGTATTAAAAAAAGACGGTAAGTTGAGAATTTGTGGAGATTATAAAATAGGAGTGAACCATAAAGTTTGCGCCGACTCGTATCCTATTCCGAATGTAGAAGTAGCTTTACATAAACTTGCCGAAATCAAAGTATTTTCGAAGATAGATCTAGAATCAGCTTACCACCAAATTCCGATAGGTGCAAATTTTAAAGAAGTGACGGCGATAAACAAACCTCTAGGTCTGTTAAGGTGGAAAAGGATGCCGTATGGCATAAAAACGGCAAGTGAAAATTTTCCAAAAGCTATTGAAAAAGTAATTGGAAATGTTGAAAATACAATCTGTTATCAAGACGATATATGTATTGGAGATTTAAATGAAGATGATTTAAAGAAAAAAGCTGAAAATATACTGAATTGGCTAAGAGACGCTGGCATGACAGTAAATACCAAAAAGTGTGGAACCAACAGTAATGAAATATGATTTTGGGTTACTCAATATCAAAGGAAGGGATCTCTCCAGATGAAGCGCCAATAGAGAAAATTCTAAAAGTGGCTACACCAAAAAATAAAAAAGTTGGAGTCTTTCTTGGGTTGGGTAATTTTTTACAGAAAATATGTACTAAAATATAACAAGTTGAGAGAACCATTTGCGAAGTTAAGAAAAAAAATGTGGAGTTCATTTATTTAGAACACCAACAGAAAGCATTTGAAGGGTTAAAAAGTATCCTGGCGAAAAAGCCAATAGTACAAATTTTTGACCCTAAGAAGGACATAACTCTAACTACTGACGCTGGTGAGCATTCCGTATCCGGTATTTTGTCACAATATTGTCATCCCGTAATGTACTTATCGGGGACATTAACAACGACTAAACACGATTATTCTAATATAGAAAGGGAGGCGCTAGCCATAGTGTAGACAACGGACAGAGCAAGACAAAAGACAAAAACATTCTTGATGAAAAGTGATCACAGATCACTGGAATTTATTTTCAACCCAAGAAAAGAACTACCGAAAGTTACAAGGTCCGAAATATTAGGTTGAGCGATCAGACTAACGGCATTCGATTTTGACATTGAGTATGTTAAAGGAAATACGAGACCTCACGTTGATATGTTATCTAAATTGATGTTTTATTGAGAAGATAAGGACAAAAACAATGAGGAATTTGAAAACACATTCCTGCACCTTGTAGAAACCGATGTAATATCTGTAGATAAAATGGCTATTGAAACTACATATGAGCCAGTTTAAAACAGAATAGTGTTGAGCATAAAAGAGAAATGTTGGAAAATCGTTCAATGGCTTGAAGACCATTCAAAGAAATAAGACATAAACTGACTATAGAAAACGGGGTAATATGTAATGGAGACTTGTTAGTTCCCCCAGAAACACAGAAGATACAGGTTATCAAAAATGTATATGATGATGTATATTGTGGAGTAACAACTACGCAAATAATATTAAAATTGGAAGCATGGTGGCCGGGATACTCAAAAGACGTAGAGCACTACGTAAAAAGATGTACAAAATGCACAGAAATCAGGAATTTTAAGCAAAAGAAAATACATGTGTAGCATAGAACACATGGATCGTGCCTATATCAATGAGATAGGACTATTATTCATATTAGTAGACGCGTATTCAGGTTGGCCTGAAGTGGTGAAAGTACCTGATAAAAAAGTACCACCATAAAACAAATATTAAGAGTAATATTTTCGAGAAATGGGATACCGAGAACATGCGGATGCTGATTTGCATGAATGGTTAGGAAAAATAGGATGCAGTCATTACAAGACCCATCCCTACCACCCTCAAAGTAACGGGATAGCGGAAGAGATGATCCAGACAGTAAAGAAGGGCATGAAAGCATGCGAGCAACAGAAGGAGAAAATCGATGCTTTCCTACCAAGATTATTACTAAGTTAAAGAACAAGTCCACATGCAGGCAGGCCAGAATCCAACTGCCTTTAATCGGCAGACAATAAAGGTCTCCCTTGACTATTTCATGTGCCACAAATCAAAAGATGTGGTACAAAAGAAATAGGAATAAAGAAGCTGAGACAGCAGGATTTATTATGCAGAAAGGACATAATACTGCAATATTAAATAAAGAAAATGGGAACAGTGTTCTAGCTCATGCTAACCAAATAATATCCCAAGGAGAACAATCGGATGAGGAAATGCCTTAAGAGCTGCCCATTATTGATGTAACAGAAGAGTTACTGCATGATGAGATTGCGGAGGAAGAAGTACAGAGGGACGAGGTAGAAGAGGAAGAAGTAGAATAGGACAACTTCCAACGTAGACCCCAACTACCATGTCTCGTTCTCCAATATCAGGGGTCTACGTTCTAATCTCCCAGATGTTGAACCCCAATCCAGGAGACTAAACCTGACTTATTATTTCTAAGTGAAACTGGCAGTGGACAGACTGTTTCCCTAGATGAGTTCGTAATTGAAAATACTCTAATTTAACTTCGAAACCTATCCCCCAAGATCGCCATAGGTTTGGACTATGTGCCTCTATTAAAGATGACTTTCCATGTTGTGAGGACGTCTCTAGAGAAGGTCCTAACTTACCCTATATGTGCTGCTGGGTTGCACTTGCTCACACTACTGCGTTTATATTTACTCTCTATCGCCCCCGCAACAGCGGAGTTACTATTTTTAAAAGTATATCTATGAAAATTGACCACGTCCTATCTGCTTATCCTTCAGCTAACATTCACGTATGTGGCGACTTCAATGTTCACAATGTGGAATGGTTAACCCACTTAAATAAGACCGATGATAGGGGGGGGTCTGTCATGATGTCTTCATTGCTTATGACCTCACTCAGATTGTTTACGAACCCACCTGTGTGCCCGACAATGACGGCCAGTACGCGAGTCTCTCAGACATTTTTCTCACAACTTGCCCTGAACTATGTTCAGTTTCCGTTCTGTCTCAACTTAGATCTTCCGACCACTATGTTGTATCAATTAAGATAAAAATGAAATGTAATGAGTCCTTAGACGTACCTCTCCATCGTACAGTATATCAATACATTATGGCTGACTGGGATAGTTTCCGTACATTTATATCAGATCTATCTCGGCGTCCATGTTTGAAAAGGATGTGCCTTCTATATTATCAAACCTGATGGAATGGTTAATTGTAGGTATAGACCGTTCCAATCCCTCGAAAAAGTTCCAGCAAAAACCTAACAACAAGCCATGGTTCTCTCCAGAATGTGCTGCTGGCATTGCGGACAGTAATCACTTTTTCCACTGCTACAAACGTAATAGATATATTGAGACTAAAGCCGCTTTCAGGACTGCCAGCAACCATTGGAAGA
The DNA here is from genome assembly GCF_053919585.1 of Euprymna scolopes. NCBI lineage: Eukaryota > Metazoa > Mollusca > Cephalopoda > Sepiida > Sepiolidae > Euprymna > Euprymna scolopes. The sequence continues at coordinate 111,269,460 of NC_136505.1, forward strand.
AGGTAATAAAGAACGCAAGAGAGTTGTATGCTCAATCCGTCAAGTCCAAAGTACCTGAGCAGCGGCGTGGTTCCTACCAGTTTTGGCAAATAGCAAATAGGATCCTGAACAGAAGCGTGTGCTCTATCCCAGCTTTCATCAATGGATCTGAGGTAATCTCGTCAGCATCAGACAAAGCTAAACTCTTTGTCAAGAACTTTGCAGCTAATTCCACCCTTTGCAACCAAGGCCGGCAACCCCCAATATTTCCTCCTTTATCAGAAAACACGCTATGTGATATACCAATATATGTACGTAATGTTGCCAAGCTAATCAAAAACCTCCATTCCAGTAAAGCAACTGGCCATGACGGTATTCCAATTATAGTACTCAAAAACTTCAACCAGAACTAGCGTCCATACTTAAAAACTGTTTAAACGTTGTCTAAAAAAATTGCTTACCATCACCCTGGAAAATCTTATCAGTATTTAAGAATTCAGGTGATTGCTCATTTCCCTCTCAGTACAGGCCAATTAGTCTCCGGTGTGACATGAGTAAGTTGCTGGAATCTTTGTTAGATAGAGAAGTAATCAACCATCTCAGCAAAAATAACCTTCTTAGTAACACACAATATGGTTTCCGTTCTGCTAGATCTACAGCAGATGTGCTTACAGTTATATCTCATAATATTAGCGAATCTCCCGACAGAGGAAACCTTTCTGGGGCAATTGCTCTTGACATATCGAAGGACTTTGATAGGGTATGACATAAAGGTGTACTTCACAAGATCTCCAGCTATGGAAATGTCTTCTCAGTATTAAAGCATTTCTCTCTGAGAGGTTCATAAGAGTAGTAGTTGATGGGCAGAAATCAGAAACTCATAGTATTAATTCTGGAGTCTCTCAGGGGTCCATCCTGGGCCCAATTATTTACCTGATCTACATTAATGTTTTCCAAATCACATCCTTACATAATTGGTAGACATTTATGCTGATGACACTACCATCTATGTTAGCACATCTAAGACTGTAAACGACCAAGTTCGCTCCGATTCTTTCTCCTCTGATCTTGAGCACGTGGCACAATGGGGAAAGGAGAGGCTGGTTACTTTTAATGCATCTAAAACCAAGCTTTTATCTTTACATCAATAACGCTCTGATCCTCATCTAGCATCAATTGAAATGAATGGTTCTCGTCTTGGGGAGGCCTCATGTTTTGACACGCTTCTCGGCTTGACCTTTACTCCTGCCCTGAAATGGAACACGTACATCAAATCTGTTGCCAAGACAGCTGGAAAATGGTGGGATCCTTCTATCGATTCAGTAGATATCTCACTGATTATGCAATTCTCTATCTATATAAGAGCCAGGTGCGTCCAAGGATAGAGTACTGTTGCCAAATCTGGGCAGGAGCTGCAAGAAGGGACTTATCCTGCCTTGATAGAGTTCAAAAAACAGTTCGTAGCCTCGGAGTAGATGTATTTTTCTCTTCTCTGCAACCTCTATCTCACAGAAGAGATGTTGCGAGTTTTTCTCTGCTTTATCGCTATTTTCATGGCAAGTGCTCGACTGAGCTTCAATCTATGGTTCTCCCTCGCCATAACAAGAAACAGTCGTCTAGCTGAAAACACTATCAATAATTCTCCCACTCTTTATCTGTGTCTAAACCTAAACGTAGATTCCATGAACGAAGCTTCTTTCTTAGAAGTGCACGCCTGTGGAACTGTCTTCCGTTTTCTTGCTTTCCAGCTGACTACAATCTGATTGTCTTCAAGTGCAACGTAAACAATTTTTCGATGAGCCGTTCCACTTAAGTTAACAAATTTACCGAATTTCCATTACTAACGATTACTATATTGTCCCATTGACTACAGTACACGCTTAACCCTCATCCTCGAGTGATCTCTGTGCCTTGATAAGTGGTGATGCCTATGTAAAAAAAACATGGCAAAAGAGAAAGGTCAGAATAAGCAGAAGGAACACTGCAGTTATAGGGAAATACGTGATAGGTCTAGATCTCCAAAGAAAAAAAGAGAGATAAAAAAAAGATGTTCAGAAGGGCACGAGAAGAAATTCAAGAAGTACTCGTGGCATAAAGCCCCTCCGTTATAGGGAGATGTGGTGATATGCAAATTAAGTATAATTTACATATGAGCAGATAGCTCATATTTGTAAATCGAAAAAAAAACTAGAACAGGTGTTTGTTGAACGTTTGCTTAGCGTTATACATGACATATCAATTACTAAAATAAAAATATCGCGTTTTAGTTTGTTAAATTTACAGCCAATAAACATTAAAGATTATCCAAACCTTGATTAGGTTTTAAATTATTTAACTGGTTTTGTAAAATATTTTAACATTTACAATGAATTCTTGTACAATCGAGCTGAAACACATCAACATTGCCCCAGTGAAATTTCTAAAAATACAAAAAGAACACGCATCTTTGCTATTTAAAGAGTTAACTGAGGTTTCCCTATTCAACGTATTACAACGTTGCCTCCAAATATTCAGTAAAATATGTTGCAATTCCTTCATATTTACAAATAAATAAAGAAGAAGAATAAATAAAAAATGTATTTCTAACGAAAAAAGTATAAAATTAAAATGTCAAACAAACCATACACTAAGATATTTTCTATTTGGATTTTATTAATTATATTTTATTGTGTAAACTTTTGAGTTGTTTATTTCTTGTTTTCTTTTGAAAGCACTAACCATACTTCCACTGTATGCGTGCGAAAGAGGCTGGGACCTCGAGAAAGCTTATTGTCACCTAAAATCTGGCCCAAACTAGTGGCCATTGCTAAGGAACAGCCGATAGCAAACGACTGTTGCGATAACGCAAAAGCATCTGCAAAGGTTATCGAAACAGGTTAAGAGTACTAGTAATCTGAGGAGATTTGATGTCACTCAGACTTCACGGAACACCATCGATTTTTGCCAGTAAGCAATCTATGATGATGGCCAGCGTGAGTCCCTAATAGCAATAACAATAAGAATATAATAACAATAATAACAATAAGAATATAATAAAAATAATAATAATAAGAAGAAGAAGAAGAACAACAACAACAACACAAACAACAAGCATCAAAGGAAAGATTAAACCATACAACAAAGCGTAATGATGAAGACACCTGAAATTTTAAGTAAAATCTTCGAATGCGGAAACCAATCTTCACAAACTCCGAAGATTAATGAGCCACATGTAAATTGTAACAGAAATTAACAAAAACATGGAAGAAACATGATGTCAACTTGAGGAAACTGAAACAGCAAGAAATCGTACAAACTACCTCTTTCATCAACGAAATGTTGCATTCCTCTGCCTACAAGTATTTTAATGGTGGATGGTTTGACAAACTGCAAGCACTTGTACCCCCTCGACGAAAATACTCCCGACAAACCCGTCAAGCAGCAAAGTCTCAACCCTTCACAGTTGAGATCCCTAGATGTAAGAAAGCCTAATAGCTTCTTCCTCAGAACTGTAGGACTTTGGAATTCTCTTCTGGTTTCTTACTTTCCCAACTGTACTAATATGCAGAAGTTCAAGTGTAATGTGAACAGACATCTTGCTGCTAAACTCCCTACATAGTACCCCTGAAATTTAGGTCCCTGATAGAAGCCTCCTACGTCAAAGTGGCAATATGCCTTGTTTGGGGTGAAAATGTAATAAAAATAAAATATTAAAAAGAAATATGATAACGCCGGCGAATACGTCAGACCATATACGTAAAGAATCGAAGAAAATGCTGAAAAGTAATGACCTAACCAGACTTTCACTTGTAGTATACATAGCGTACTAGGATCTTAATAGAGCTCTTTACCATTCATATTCGAGGGAAGACCAACAGTTAGAAATCAATGGTGAGCGGCTTTTGCGATAATGTAAAGTTATGTGCAATTATTAATACGAAATATACTAAAAATCTGGAGAGATTTACCGTAACTTAGACTCTAAGCGTACACTATTGATAATTACCGTATTAAATCCCTTATAGAGTAAACAACAACAACAACAACAACAACAACAGCAGCAGCAGCAGCAACAACAACAACAACAACAACAACAACAACAATAATAATAATAATAATAATAATAATAATAATAATAATAATAATGCTGTTCCAGAATACTACAGGGTTAATATCAAAGGAAAGGGGAAACGGAGCAAGCTCACAGAGCTAGCCACAGAGCTGGAAGGGATATGGAAGATGAAGAAAATCAAGATAATACCTATAATAGTTCGATTACAATCCCGAAAAACTTAGAAAAAAAGAATGGGAGAAATTTAAATCAAAGGAATGACTGAAAAAATACAAAGAACAACAATAATGAAAACAGCTGAAATATTAAGAAAAACTTTGAATGTGGAGCAACAAGCGCGAGTCAGACAAACTGCTGCAAAGGCAAAAAATGAAACACTACATGGAACCAAGAACAGCCGCACATCTATAAGTTCTCTAATCCAATCCAACACCATCCTCCCATTGCCACATCACTGCAACCCCACAAAATGAGTGAGACCAAATAGGAAAAAAGGGTCAAGAATGAAAGACCGAGTAACTGACGACCTCCGCCGAATAAATGCGAAGAGAACTGGGACCTTGGGGAGGCTTATTGCCACTCAAATTCCAGTGAAGATAATAAGCCGCTGCAAACGGGAAATCAATGGCAAGCAGCTGTTGCGATAATGCAAACTCATTTGCAAATGTTATCGAAAGAGGTTGAGAGTACTGTGGATCTGGGAATACTTGTTTTCACTCAGCTTCCAGGAAACACCACATGCTGTTTTCCAGAAGAGATCTTTCATGACCTGTGTGGAAGCTACTTGTGAGCCAATAATAATAATAATAATAATAATAATAATAATAATAATAATAATAATAATAATAATAATTATGCTATTAAAATGATATGGTGTTCTTGGAAGTTTGTTCGGACGCAATTAGAAATACGTAATTTATTTAAAAAAATAGACTCCACGTTACTAATCTCGTAGTTTTCTGCGATTCTTACTCGTGAAACAATACCTTTATTGCTCAGAATAAAACATTATACAATTATCTCAAACTAATTGCGTTTGTTAAATAAATTGAAGGAAATGTTGAGCAATTATACCTTGAGAAAAATTACACAAACTCTACTCGAGTTCGAATCCCCCTTATTTTAAACCATTTTCATCTATTTTATGGATACAATGGAATTAATAGTAACATAATTAATAACAGTATATAGATTTTTTAAGAAGGTGATCTTTTCCGCACATAGAAATTCATCGCAGTTTTTTCTGCGAAATTTCGCAAATATATTTATTCGTATACTAGAAAGTAGAAAAGAGGTAAAAATGAAAATTGACATACCCCTAGAAAAGTGCAAACAGCGTACAACGATCGACAAAGTAACATAATAATTATAATAATAGTTATAGTAAAAGTAGTAGTAGTAGTAATAATAATATTAATAGTAATAATAATAGTTGTACTAATGATAATAGTAACGATAATAAAATTAGCAGTTGTTAACAATAAGTATCAGCAAAAAATTAATCATACCATTAATAATAGTGCAAACACAATAGCATTGATTATGATAACAGTATCGTAATTAAAGGATTATAATAATATTATTCATAATAATAATAACAACAATAATACTAATACTACTAATAATAATAATATACGAGTATATATAGACGTCAAGTGATGATTTAGTTATGCACTAATAATTTGCTTAAATATGATAGCATATTTAATAGAAGTGGTGAGAACACAACGAGTTACGGGTACGTGTTTGGCGTTAAGAGAGATTTGAAACCAGGGGCGAGAGTCTGAATCTCTACAACTCAGCGAACTCCCGTTAATTCTGAAATATATTACGTTTTTGTAGATGTAATATTTTGTTTTATTTTGTTTGTAAAAAATCAATTATTATTTAAACAACATAATTCTTCCGTTGACCATTGTAAATATTATTCAATTTTTCTGATTTTCTGATTGTAACACAAATACAAATTTAAAAAAACACAAATAGGTATAATTAAGAATAAAATTCTATTATTTTTACAATGTTTGCTAAAATATTTACATATAAACATATAGTATACATATATATATGTATATATGAATATATATATATATAGAGAGAGAGAGAGAGAGAGACAGAGAGAGAGAGAGACAGACAGACAGACAGAAAGAGAGAAAGAGGGGGGGGGAAGAGCATAAAGAATAAAATATCTGCATTTACCGACATACAAAATGTAAACAAATATGATTGTGGACTGATTTCTTTAGATAAAGAAGCATATATATATATATATATATATATATATATATATATATATATATATAAATATATATATATATGTATATATATGGGGGGAGCGTTTGTGTGTATGTGTGTGTAAATGTATGCGTGTATGTTCCATGTTTGAGATATCTACTACACGTTATAAGTTATATATATACATACGTGCATATATATATATGCACGTATATATATATACATATATATATATATATATATATATATATATATATATATATATATATATATATATGCGTGTATATGTTTAATTGCTTTTGATATCTAATACACGTGCATACGTTAAATGCGTTGCGGGCGCACATGTTGTACAAGTGGATAAAACGGCAAGCAGTGAACGGAAGGCAATATGAACATTAGAATACGATAATAGTTTTGTTTCTTTTGATTTGATTGTTTTAGCTTCCATACGTAAATCGAGTATGACAAACAGACAGACATACGGACGGACGAGGCGTGGCGAATTAACGTTTATGCAAAGGAATGAGATCAAAATTTTAAGAAGTATAAATAATGAGGAAAGTAGGCGGAGCTTCGGTTGTCATCCGAAGTATCCGGCGTGTACTACTATTAGAGCGTCGAGGATATTCATTCATGTAATGCCGCCACGGAAGACAGTGATTTTTTTAGAGGTTGCGCTATTTTACGTTGGCGACGTATTTTGAATTCTTGGCGAGAGTCATCAAACGGCAACGTATTTTAAGCACGGAGAAATGGCACGACGAAAATCAGTCAAATAGGCGCAAGCCTTGAAAATGAGTCCACGGATCTCTATGGCCAAATTTTCCCTGCATTAGGTCAGTCGGCCAGCCGGTCACTCGATTAGATATATTTCAGTATATAACAGGTGCTTCACTGAGCACTAATATAGGATGTAAGCAGCACCTCTGTAAAAGAAGAAATTGCTCCAAGAGTATAAAGATGTATCTTTTATTGTTCTGTGTACCGAAAAAAAAAATGGAACGTTAATTAACAAAGTTTATTTCCAATATATTTATGTATCTATATGTGGAGCACAACAGTGTGATGTTGCTTCCTTGATGACTACAACTTGATCGTCTTCAAATCCTATTACAATACTTGTCAAGCTGTCCTTTTTAGCAAACGAACCTTGCCACGGCACCAATTGTTTCCAATTCTTTCAAAGTACAATCATACAATCTAAATAATATTTATCTGCGAGTGGTTTTTATGAATGAAAAAATAGGAGACATTACTTTTAGAACCCTTTTTTATATATCGGTGATCAACACTGAGCGAGTTGAGTAGGTTTACTTCTTTAAAGGAGGAAGATTCTAAGGAAATAGTTTTCAACAGTTGCACATGTATCCAATATATAGTCGATGCTTTTGATTGCGCAAGTTGTAATGGTCCGTCCTCATACGTCTCTTTTTTTCCACAAGGTACTCACCACTTATCAAGGCCCGGAAGCCACTGGGGGATAAGGGTTATTGTGTGTACAGTACGTTAGTATTGGAGATTTGATAAAGTGTCTTACTTAAGGAGGCGGTTCATCAGTAATTTGTTCACATTGGAACTTGAAGATATCCAGGTTGTAGCCAGGTGGGAAACAGGCAACCGCAACAGAGTTCCACAGGCGTGCACTTCTAAGAAAGAAGCTTTGTTCTACGTTTTGATTTTGGCACAGATAAGGAGTGGGGAAAATTTTTGATAGTGATTTCAGCTAGACGGGTGTTTATTCGTGAAAGATTGGCGAGGGGGGACCATTTTCCCAGCGATTTATTGATTAATGATTTAAGTATGTGTTTTAGGGATGATTGATGTATATCAGGAAGAGAGTTGGGCATAGGATGGATCGCTGAGGGACTCCAGCATTAATATTGATGGCCTCTGATTTCTGCCCATCAACTACTACTCTTATGAGCCTATCAGAGAGAAATTATTTAATGATCGAGAAAACATTTCCGGTTATACCGTAGCTGGAAATCTTGTGAAGTAGGCCCTTATGCCATACCTCATCAAAGGCTTTTGATATGTTAAAAGCAATTGCCCTAGAGAGGAAATCTTTGTCAAGAGATTCGCTAATCCTATGAGATATAACAGTTAGCACATCTGCTGTAGATATGGCAGAACGGGAACCATATTGAATGTCACTAAGAACAGTATTTCTGCTGATGTGGTTGACTACTTCTCTATTTAATATGGATTCCAGCAGCTTACTCATGACACACAGGAGACTTATTGGTCTGTACTGAGAGGGAGAGGACTTATCACCTGAGTTCTTAAATACAGGACATACTGATCGGGTTTTCCAGGGTGTTGGGAAGCATTTCTCTTTAAGGCAACGCTTAAAGAGTTTTGTAAGTATGAAGGCAAGTTTTAGTTGAAGCTTTTTCAGCACAATGATTGGAATGCCGTCAGGGCCAGTTGCTTTACTGGAATCAAGATTCTTGATTAGCTTGGCGACATCATGCACAGATATTTGTATGTTGCAGAGCGTGTTGTCCCTCATAGGAGGAAATTTGGAGAGTTGATGGCCTTCGTCGCATAGGGTAGAATTAGCTGCAAAGTTCTTTGCAAATAGTTTGACGAGATGGCCTCAGGTCCATTGATGATGGTTGGGATAGAACGCACACTTCTGTTCAGGATCCTGTTTGCTATTTTCCAAAACTGGCGAGAACCAAGCCGCTGCTCAGCTACTTTGGATTTAACGGACTGGGCATATAGTTCTATTGCCTTTTTTATTACTCTTTTGCAGTTGTTGCTGGCAGTCCTAAAGGTAGCTTTAGTCTCAGTGCATCTATTACGTTAGTAGCTATGGAAAAAGTGATTTCTGTGCGTGATGGCAGCAGCACATTCTGCGGAGTACCATGGCTGGCTGTTAGGTTTTTGTTGGAATTTTTTGGATCTTATGAATCGGTCTATGCATACAGTTAGCCATTCGGTCAGGTCTTATACTATGGAGGACACATCTTTTTTAAACATGGAATACAGTGGTAGATCGGATATAAGTGTACGGAAGCTATCCTAGTCAGCGGTAGAGTATCGATATACAGTACAGTGGAGAGGTACATCTCCAGATTTATTGCATTAGGTTTTTATCTTAACTGATACAACCGCGTGGTCGGAAGATCGCAGAGGAGATAGAACGGAACTTTAACATAGCTCAGGGGAAGTTGTGAGAAAAATGTCTAAAAGGCTATCATACTGACCGGAAGTATAGGGCACTCGGGTGGGTTCGTGGACAATCTGGTTGAGGTCATAGGCAATGGCAAAATCATGACAGAACCTCCCCTCATCATCTGTCTAGTTAGAGTGGGTCAGCCATTCCGCATTGTGGACATTGAAGTCACCACAAATGTACATGTTAACTGAAGGGTGAGCAAACAGGATGTGGTCAATTTTTTCAGATATGCTTTTAAGGATAGTAACTCTGCGGTTGTGGGGGCGATAGAGAGCGAATATAAATGTAGTGGTGTAAGCAATGCAACCCGGAAGCACATATAAGGTAAATTAGGGTATTCTATGGAGATATCCCTACCACCCGGAAAGCCATATTTAATGTATTTATATTTCTAGTGTTCCATCTCGTATTAACCTTTCTTAACGCTGCTTAGCTTCGGTTTCTCTCTGGAACAACTGTGTCAATGTGACTTATCTCCGATAACTTTAAAGATACCAGTGTTGAAATGTAAGTATGCCGTAATACGTTTTAAACGACTTTATGTGACTTTAATCAACCTTAATGCATTGTAAATTCAGGAACTTTTTTGGGGGAGGGGGGTAATTTTCTTAAGTTGCTACTTCTCATGGGTCAATTACAACCAGTACTTTTTTATGGAAATTGCTCCAGAAAAGGCATGAAGACACTTGGTGTAAAGGACTGCAAAATACCTCTTTAGAAAACAGCAACTCTTCACTCATTGTCAGAACCATCGCTCGTGGAATACGAGGTGCCTTTAATAAGTTTCCAGACTTTTTCGTATGGGCACTTTTATTAATAGTACACACATAAAACACTATTTCCCATATAAATTAATCTTCTCCCGATGCAATACACTTCCTGTGCCATTACAGCAATTTCTGAAATGTCCCATGGAAGTCCTATTGAGTGAGGGTGTCAGTGACCCTCGTTACAGCCTCTTTTATATCCTCAATTGTCTCATAACGACAGCCTTTAAGGTTTTCTTTGAGTTCAGGGAATAACCAAAAGTCACGGGGAGCAGGTCTTGAATATACGGAGGGTGAGGAATTGTTTTAATGCCCATCTTGGTTAAATAGGGTGGAGTTTTGGACGAGTGCATTATCCAAATCTTTCGCATTTTCAATTACTCGCGAATAATTGTTTATATGGTTCCACACTGGCATCAACTTCTGCTATATACATACGACACACGCCGGTCCTTATCCAGAAAATTCTTTATTACGCCAATCAACTCTGGTTTTCTAACTTCATTAGTCATTCCATACCTCCTCATCACCCCTCACATACTTCCTGCCTTTCTTGAATCTCTTATGCTACTCAAAAGCTGGTGTACGATTCATGCAAGATGGTCCTAAAGCTGTCTTATGCATTTCACACGTTTCTGTATCATTTTTTAAGTTTAAAACAGATTTGTTCTTCTTAAGTGTCCTCACGTCCAGATTGCATTTTTGAAATTCACTAACTGTGACAATCAAACTTTAGCAGTGCGTAATCTAATTCCGGCTGTATCTGTTCATTTGAATCGAAATCATAAAATTGCTCGGTCATCTCATACGATGTATAGCAATAAAATACTGAATTTTCTAGAGCCTGCTATATGTTTTAATGCCTGTAAAAAAATCTGGAAACTTATTTAAGTCACCTCGTGTTAGGACTAAAGAACAAAATAAAGGGAAGCGAAAGTTACGAGGCTGCCGATGATGAATCTATGATCCACTTCCTTTGTAGTATCTGGTAGTCTCTCGTCTAAGTATATAAATTAAAAAATATCGTTTACAGATTATGTTTTGCTTGGAGCAAAGCGTATTATCTGTTCTGATAAAACGCTTCAGTTTTTCTGCCCGAAGTCGGTGAATGAGTGGTATATTAAGACTAAGACAACTTTTATTTGTATCTCAAACATTTTCTTTTTATAAACAGGGGTGTGTCCAAAACGAATGTCTATTTCTAGAGCAAAACTGAACCATGATACTTGAAATTTGTACGCTTAACATTAATTCAAGTAATTCATGTAAAAACATTTTAATAAAATCAAGAGTTTGTTCTTCTGTAAGAGAGATGCGCGTTTCTAACGAATATTTCTAGTAAGAGCACGACCGAACCATCATAGTTGACTTTTGCATTTTAAATTTTAAGAGAAAAAGTTATTCAAAAATATTTTTATAAAATCAACAGTAGATTATTAACAGTACAATGTAGATTACAATGTATTACGAACTAGGTCACTGCCGGAAGTCAAGTAGTTTTCCCCATATTCAAAATCGATCTTGTGCCTAACCCTACCCTCATCGGTAGGTAAGTAAATAGGGAGTATTTATTGAAGAAACATGGGCCTGCGACAAAAAATAAACTATAAATCAATCGAATATAAAAACATGTGTTCGATTTCAGCAGACAAATAACCTAACAATATTTTGTAACGTTATACACGTTACACACTCGTTAATACATACACATATCAATAATAAACACGTTGCAGTTGAGCAGGTTGCAAGGAATATAGGACAAGTAAAAATTCGACTCCTTCTATCATTTTCTCCCGCCACGCGTGACTACTTGTTACGGCTGTGACGCCACCCACGTCTCTAACGTGCTTTCCTTCCTTTTTATAGGCTTCTTTTTCCTTACCGTGACTTCATTTCGCACACGGTTTCTATTTGGTATAGCCGCGCCAGGCGCGTCCGCGCTCTGTTCCAGTTGGCGTGTCTTAAATGCAAGCAATCTGAGAACTTTTATTCACAGACATCGCTCGGTAAAATTCAAAATTAGTCCCCCCTACCCGTTGAGGAGAAACGATTTTTTTATCTGTTATTTAAATCTCTGCAAAATACCATCTGTTTTATTCGAGGATTTTATTTAATGTTTTCTTTAATAGTACACGAAATCAGATATCTGTTTCATATTATAATAAAAATATATTTTGCTTTTACTTGTAAAATATTTGTAATAAATAAACGAACACAAGTATATTTTAAAAGTAGTAAACATCAAAAATAGTCTTTATTTGAACTTTATAATAAAAATATTATTATGAAACAAGGTTCACTAATTCCATTCACTGCCGTGAATTTAACTTTATCAAGACTCTAGCTAATTTCTTCACGATTTGTGTAAATAGTAGGATCATTTGGATCAGTTTGGGGAACGGGACCATGGTCCTCGATGGTGCCTGGATAAACGGAAGACCAATCAAGTATCCCAGATACAGCGTGCTCAAAAGCCGTCGGGAAACGCCACCGGACCATCTTCACAAAATAACAGGGTGACCCTATTAAAAGGACAGGCAGAATGACAGTGTTGGCAATGTCAACAGATAGGGCACCCAAAGAGGGATTGCCCAGCCAGGAGGTGAGGTGTGTCCCGAATGAGAAGGGCCACGGACAAGCAACCCACACGGAAAGAGATTGGAGTAAGGGGGATCGTGGTGATTATTCCCTTAGTAGGCAGCGACTGCCAGCTCGGTACAGACAGGATGGACGCAAGGAGGCTTACGAGGAGCTACTTTTGCCGGCACCTATGGCCGGTTGGGCCCTAAAAAGAGAAACAATGAGACGGCAGGTGGGTCCTAATAGAAAAGCCCACGTTTGTATGGTGCTATCAGAAGCCAAAAACTTGACCTGCGAAGTTGAAGTGAAGGGAAGACAAATGAGGGTCTTGTTGGACATAGGAACATCAGTCTCGTTGATCAGGTCCGATTTGGTGCAAGGTCTGAGGGGTAAGACTCGAATGAGAAGGCCGGACTTGGGAAGACCAGCGAAGTGACCATAACCCGATCAAGATGGATGATTACGTTGGTGATTGCTTTAAAACCGTATGAATTGTTGTTGGATGATTTAAGAACGAAGTACTGAAATTGCGCAACATTAAAGAGCAGCTATCTAGACAACATGAGACCGATGGAAAATACGAGAAGTTGTTGGATTCATTCGATCGAGAAATTTCGATAAGTTCCCAATCGAGGAAAATGAGTGGGTGTCTAGGGGGCATCAAACTATTAAAATCCCGAGGAAAGAGGACGGTGATTCCCATCGTTGGCAAGGCGCTAAGTGTACTATTCGGGACTATGACTATGGAGGACATGAAGTTAATTAAACGGAAACTTACGGAGGTCGAAAGGGGGCAAAGACAGTTAGCCCAGGTAGCTAGGAAAGCGTCTCCATACTAAACGTTACCTGGTTAGAATTGGCCAAAAATCGGGCCAGCATAAATGCGTTGATATTTAATATTAACTCGCTGCCGGAAGAGGTAAAGAATGTGATAACGGAGCTAGCAGATGACTTGCGAGCGCTGGGTGGTTTTGTACAACAGGTTCTTCAGTTACTACTGGTTACAAATAAGGTGCGCCAAATGGGGCAAGCCTTACTAACATTGTTAGAGCACGTAAGTGCTCAGTTGGACTATCGCTGGGACATTTTTCCCCGAGTATTGTGGCCCCGAATCATCTCAGGGAAGTATTACTAGGAATACAAACAGAGTTACCTCATCATCTGAGGCTGCCGGTTGATCCCGCTGAGGGGCTGTGGAAGTATGGGTGTGTCACGTTGTTGGAAGGTAGAAAATTACTGGTAGTTACATCCTTACCGTTGTTAGATCGGAATGGAGTATTTGAGATTCATCAGGTGATGGATTGGCCTATACCCTACCCCCGAGTACAGGAGAGGATGGAGGCGGTTGCTAAGTATAGGATTGAGACTGAATATATCGCCTTGAACCTAGCGAGAACAAAGTTTATGCTTCTCACACGAGAGGAAGCCATAAAGTGTAAGTGGGGTGCTCTAGAGGCATGTAGTCCACAAGCCCGATTTATGTAACAGGAAATCACGATTTGTGTGTCCTAGGGTTGTTTAAGGGAGAAGATGAGAAAATTAGGAAGCACTGCCAAGTAGAGGTACTGACAAGCGCAATGCTGCCTCGAGCAATCAGAATAGCCGATAGAGTCTGGGCGTTAGCCACGCAGAAGGAGCTGAGGTTAACACGTGTATGTGAAGGACAGCCTTCCAAAACTATAAGAATAGCACCCCCTTAAACGATTATTACCCATGAGTTGTTCGGCGTTTGGGCAGCTATCTCCCTCCCCCCATATTATCAGATGGAAGGAAAATTCGAGGAAAGGAGGACGTTTAAGAGGCTACACAGAAGAATGGGAGTGTTTGGACAAAGTTATTGGAACCCATAGTTAAAAGATTTCCAGAAAGGAAACTAGAGAAAATCCCGGAGTTGTTGAGACCGGTTGAGAGGATCAATATAGATCGATTAAGTGATAGACTAGACGGAATGGGAGTTGTGGAATCAGGAAATTGTACTACGAGACATGTTATCACTTGGTCGGAAAGGCTTGGCGTTCTCGCCCTCGTATTATTGATTATCTCGGTAGGATGTTTGCTGAAGAAGTATAGGAAATTACCGGCTAGGAACGGGAGACTGGTAGCAAGGGCTAAGAGTGAGACAAGGAAGCCAAGGGGTGTTCTCTTTCCCGACAGATCCGACGAGACTGCCAGCGAGCAGGCCACTGTATCTCTGGAAGAGGAAGCGAGCCCAGAGGGAGAACCACGTATTCGTAAGGAGAAACCAAGCGCTGTCCCGAGCGGAAAAAATGACAACGAAAGACAGTAACTGAGAGAGTGATTAGGACTCCCAATTTGAAAAGAGGAGCGGCTTTCTTTTTGAGTGCTCTATTTAAGTAAGGAGTAGTTAGGGCTCCAACATTTTGAAAAAAAAATGAAGAGAAGAGACATTTATATATTTTTTTAGGTTTTTTTCTTGGACGATGAAGAAGTGAACTTTTTACATGAATTGACCCGGACAGGACTGTCTATTTCCGTTTTACCCTCAGCCCCTCATGAACGAGGGCAGGGGCGGTGCCATTTACAGGTAACGAACAAAAGGGGGTTTCATGTAATACTGTAAAGCGTCTAAGTTAAAAGATTTGGAATGTGCGGGACGAGAAATCAAACTTGACTAATGGGTTTTAGAATTACTGATAATAGTTGGTAGATAAATAACAGAGTTAAACAGAAACAAGAGGAAGTCAAAGTTTTTAAACAGAAAATCATCACTAAAAATAGTACGGAGTAAACAATAGAAAAGTTGAACGGCTCGACATTTGATAGGTATAAATACGGTATTGAATATCGGTCGAGCGACCCGAATAATTGACAGGTTGAAACACTTAATACGTATGAATGGAAGATTAATATCTTGCGTATCAGCAGCCTCGGGTCAAAGGCGATGTGCGACGGGCTAGCCAAAAATATATAAAACACGGTTTTTTTTTGCGAGAAGCAGTCAGAGAGAAAAGCGGGAGAGATATAGACGCGCCGACCGCACCTACCGCCCCGCGTCTACATGCCGCATCTACCACCACCACCACATTCACAAACACGGACTTTTATAGTGTTCACACTTAAACGACTTGATGTAACAATGTAAATTAGTGTTTTATTGTATCTTTTTTGTAATACATTTAGACTTATTATTTATAACAAGTCGTCCGGTTTTTTTCTTTGTCTATCTCTCTCGTCTTGTGACGTCATAATAAAACATCATACCTGGTCCCGTAACCTAGGACCGACCCTATGGTGAAAAGGTCATAGATATTCCCTTTTTACAACTGCAAGTGCTTGCTGATAATTTGTATTGACACAACTCAAGTGATTAATCAGCAGCAGAGGTCTCTCTGAAAGAGAATTTTTTTAAAAGTTCAATTTTTCTGCATCATTTGTCATGCCTGCAGCACAATTTTCAAATCTTGACAAAAAATTGTAAAAACTGATTCTATCGTTTTCCATTTCACAACCACTGAACCTTGGTCCAGTGATCTGGACCTGAGGAAGTCTAACAAAAAATGATGAATGAGCTCTATCCATAGAAGGTCCAGTCGTATAAGGAAGGGAAGGTTGCTCCAAAAAACAACTAGCCTTCGGAGGATGTAACTGGAGATGGAAATCCTCTAATTCTTTCCGTATATTCAGCTGGTAACTTAACCAATCGGACTCCATAAGCTCTCTTTCCTCCTTTAAGACACAGGAAAGTTGCAACTTGCAGATGGAGATTTCAATTTCGATGATGTACTCCAACATTTCTCTGTGGAATACAGAAAATATAGCAGGAGTAATCTCTGTGCCACGGGACAAACGAAGCCTACCCATGATTTTCATCTTCCGATTGAAAATCCGGTTAAGGTGCCGCTCCCTGTAATCTGCCACAGTTGAAGTATCAGAGGTCCCCATATCCTTGTAAGGGTAATTGAATAATCTCCAGAATTGTCACTAATTGTTGTTACTAATGACGTACAAGGTTCCGTTAGGAATTGTGTTGAACTGATGTATTTTTTCGAAAATTATTGGAAAAAAAATCATATAACTGAGAGTAGCTAACCTGAAGTGAGGTTGGGAAAAATACAATCTTCTTCGCGGCCTTCTTCTCAGTTCTGGTAACCACAGTAACATACAAAAAAAAATGAATGAATTTACTCTTCACAAAGGAGGAAGGTTTTTATAACAATTTCCTTACTCTATTAGTATAAATAAGTACAAGGCTATTGTTCTTCTTGGCTGTTGGAAGAGACTCCTCACCTCCGGCAGCCATACCCAGGTAAATTAGGTATTATTTACTACAAAAGTTGTATCTGTTTTTTGCCAGAGTATGGTTTAGAACTCACAGTAAAAATCCCGTTTCCTTTTTATTTAATGTAACTATAAAAAAACAACTTGTATTTTTTATTAAGACAAAAAAATGAAGACTTTTTTAATAATTGCTTACATAAAAATAGCCTTTTTTTAAATAAAGATATAGTTAAGTTCACCTAATTTTCATTTTGTAGTAAATAAATACCGTCGTTTCCTTTTAGTAAAACACCAAGTTTCATTTTAAAAATTTTTAAAATATGTATAAAAAACAGAAGGGGCTTTTTGGACTTTTCACGGGTCAACTAACAGACCTGCAGAAATAATTTATCAACCATGGGTAAAGTAATTTTGAATTTAACCGATCGCTTCAGACAGAGAACGAAGCCGCTTAATTTCAGGAGCTAAAATATTACTCCGATGGTTAAAAATTAGCTAACACTAAGTATTAGATATATTGATTCTGGCCGAAAAAAATAGTACTTATTTTACTCCTTGTCAGAAACGTCGTTTTCGGAAAGTTCTAAAAGGGTAAAATAAGTTAAACGATAAGTACAGGGCTTCGAAAAAGTCCACCCTCTATTCTCTTCCATACTTGATTGAAAACGTTGAAAACAGTAGAAATGTTTATTTACGTCAATCGTTATATAAGCAAGAAGATTAATTAACAGACAGACAGATTAAAAAGAAAATAAAAACTAGTGGGTGAATAAACTACAAACTATCAATGCTATATAAAAAAAAGATTACTCGAATAAATCGGTTAACATTGGTGCATTAGCAATTAGTGTACTCTTTCCTTTCTTACATTTTCAACAGAATCCATTAAGAAATAGATTGGTTCGAAAAAACAATAATTAATCTGCATTATCGTTTCAAAAGCTTTCTTCTCATTCCTTTTTGTTAAATATTTCGTTTCTGATGTTTTCCATCAAATCTTGCAATGACCTTTTGAACACCCTAAACACTGACAACATTGACGGAAAACATCAGGAACGAGATAAGGAAGTTAAATCGCAATCAAGAAATTTTGCAATCTGTCATGAATAACTTTATAAAAAGAGCAAAAATATGCCAAGCTGAAAATGGGTAACATTAAAATATACTATTTTTCATAAATAAAGATTGCTTGAACTTTGCATTTGTAAACAAAATTTCCCAATATCTTAGTTAGACTTTGTTTACATTACAGAAATTTATCATCAAAAATGAAGATTATTTTTGGTTCCAAACCCTTCAGTGATTTTTTAACATACTGTATATACGAGGTCTGTATTATTGTATGTTTGTATAATTGCATATATATATATATATATATATATATATATATATATATATATATATATATATAATATAAAGCTGAATGTCTGTGTGTGTGTGTCTGGTCCTGAATAGGCTCCTATATTGTTGACTCTCATAGAAAACTGGTCACATATAATGATAGAAGATGTATCGAGACACGGGAATGGGTATGTTTGATCTGGCAAATAGTGATTCATTAAAATTCTGGGGTCTGCGTACGCGCCTGGTCCACAAAGTAGGGAAATAAAAAAATTTTAAATTAAAAAAACAACGTTTACAAGTGTTTTTGATATAGATGTACATAATAATATTTTGATAAATATGTTTTAACTTAAATAGGGATGGTATAATAAAATTGTGGGGTCTGCTTTCGCGCCTGGCCTCCATAGAATAGAAATAGGCACAAACTTTAATAAAGACTTTTCATATCTTTCTGCGTAAGTATACTTTTATAATTATATTTCAGTTTGAAGAAATATGGTATAATATAATTATTGGGTGTTCGTTCGCGCCTGACCTCCATAGAATGGAAATATGTCACAAAGTTTTACAAGGTGATTTAATATAGATCCAAAGAATATTGTGATAAGTGTTTCAGTGTGAACAGGTATGGTATAATAAATTATGGGGTTCATTTATTTTATTTTTACTTTCATCATATTTTGCTTTGGTTTTGATACCCCCAAATTCGAAGCTATCTCTTTACAACCGTTCCTTTTCATAACCTATCATACTTTCATAAATCAGAGTCCATTTTCTGTAGGCTGTTTTTAAACCCAGTAGACGATGTGTACTTTTGCTAATATATATATATATATATATATATATATATATATATATATACAAGGTGTATTGATTCAGTTTTCAGACGTTTTTTGTACAGTCATTTTAAGTTGTCGTAGACTCTTACATATTCATAATGTTATTGCTATACTTCTTGTGTCATGATTGACCAATCAGTATGATTACTGGTTCAAATGAACAGCTTGAGCAAGAATTGGAATACACACTACGAAATTCTGATTGATACAGCTGGTTTATTTAAAAAATGCAGTCTGGACCCGAGGACAATTTAGAAGAACAATATGCAATACAATTCTGTTTTAAACTTGGAAAAATGAACTAGACCACAACCCCATTCTTGTCAGAGATAATTTGACCAAGATGATTATCAAGACAGTTCCTCACACTCCCCATAGTCCAGGCTTTGCTTCCTGTTACTTGATTATTCTCTAAGCCCAAGGAAAATTTAAGAAGCTGTCATTATGAGAAAATTGAGGAGATCAAAGAGGCTGTGACGAGGTTCAGTCACACACTTACACAATAGGGCTTCAATGGCGCCTTCCAGAAATTGTTTAAACGGTACAATCGGAGAAAATTACATCGAAAGGGACTAGAGTGTTATGTGTTTGGAATCAATAAAAGTGGACACACGAAACAGATCTTGAAACTTATTGAAGGTACCTCGTATATGCTGGAAAGTTACATTCTGATGGCCAAAATAAAGTATCAGTCCACGATCATGTTTTTATTATTCTTTCATTTATATATATATATATATATAAATATATATATATAAATATATATATATATATATATATATATATATATATATATATATATATACGAGCAAACAGTTAATAAAACATGTTAAAAAACACTGAAAAAGAGTTAAAACATATTTAATCTTAAAAGGAAACACTTGATAAGTGGATAGTCGTTACTCCGCGGAGTTTTGAAGAAATACTTTCCTTCTCATCAGAGGGTAGGAATTAGCAAAATGCGGGAGCGGATTTTGCATACAAATGTATTTGATGAAACAACAAGTAAGTCAAAGATCTTACTTGATAACAAAAAAATGTTAAGTAGAGGGAATATGGTGAAGAAAAGGGTGATTACACGTGAATGGATATTCTGGTGAAAGATAAATAATCCAATGACGGTAAAATCCAAAAATATAACTTCAAGAAAGTTAATTGAATTGCTTTATATATATATATATATATATATATATATATATATATAATTGAATTTGTTTATATATATATGCATATATATGTATATATGAATGTATATATATATATATATATATATATATATATATATGTATATATATATGAATGTATATGTTTATATATATATGTGTGTGTATATATATATATATATATATACTTTTATTGTTTTTACATTAACACTGAGGTATCGCCACACAATTATGAGTATGTGTCATTCACCTAGTTACTAGTACCTAGAGATTTCATAAGACGATGTAGCTTTTTCCAGAAGATCAGACATTAATGGATTTTAGAGAAAGTTAACTGAAACTCAGATCATGCGAGTAGTAATATGATATTAAACATCAACATAAAACAAAAAAAAAGAAATAGAAACCTTTAATGAGTTAAATATAAACACATAAACAAAACAATTAGACAACAAACAAAATTGAAAGCACAAAACATAGCAGAAATACGGAAGTAGATTGGAGAAAAAAGCAGAAAATGAGAAAAAGATAATGGCGCAACGGGAGAGGAAAAAGGAGGCATGATGGATACAAATTTATGAGCCCACGCAAAAGTGCGAGCAAGGGTTATAAATTACATTATACTTATCCAACAGACAGATTACAACGCACGGCTTTGACAAGACACCTATGTTTATTTATTCATTTAATTTATTTAATTGTTGTGTCTCACTGAGTTATATTTAGGCTAGAAAATCATTTAAAATAAGTGTTTATTTATATAAAATGCTGTTCTCAATAGGGAGGTAAACGTGCAGTGTAACTATCTGTCCACTAATAAGCCTGTCTCTCATTCTTTCTCTCCCTCTCTCTCTCTCTCTCACACACTCTCTCTCTCACACACATATACACACGCACGTACACATATATGTAAAAAGGCATACCTCTGCGTGACAATGTACGGATTGGCCAAAGACTTATCTGGGGTTTATATTTCTATATTGTATAACGCATTCCCGAAGTCATTTTATAGAAACTTTTATAACCCAAATCCTACTTGGTTTTAAATTTTCATTGTGATTACTGCATTAAAGTCTGTCAAATTCACATACCAAAATTGGAAACATCGTAATTTAAAATAATTATTAGCTAACTCTTCAAACGCTAGATTAGATAGGATACGAGACCTCATTGACTATAATATGGATCTAGTAGCGTATCTCTTTGAAGAAAGTGTAGTTTTCATTTTTCTGTGCCCATCTAGTTAAAAAATTTAATTTGTTCCAAGTTCTACAAGAATAAATATTTTTATTAAGTTTGATGAGGATTATCCAAACGATGCAGACGCACCAAATAACATAGTCATGTACAAATTCTACCGAAATTAAAAAACCTTCTCTTGTTAAGGTTAGTTAGTTTGTGTCAAGAATAGTTTGTTATCCCCTTACTTATATCTTCCTGTCTCTTCATTACCTCCTTTCCACTTCCTCTAATCTTCTATACTTCTTTGTCATCGCTCTCTTAACCTTTCATTTTTAGACAATTTCTTTCTTCCAGACACTCTCTTTTATTTTGTTTTAGTTAATGTTTGCTTACTCTTCTTTTTTCTATATATTATTTTTATGGTTCTTTTGTGTCTATTTCTTTCTATCACTCTATCGATCTGTATCTTTGCCTACCCCTCTCGCTTCTCTCTCTCTCTCTCTCTCTCTCTCTCTCTCTCTCTGTCTGTCTCTCTATCTATCTATTATCTATGTATCTATCTATCTTTATCTCTACCACTCTGGAGTTCATACTGTATTTTCGATTTCTTTCTTTTGCTTACGTTTTCTACCTCATACTCCCTAACTTTTTCCACCTCTCTTTCTTATTGTCTCTTTGTTTTTTGTTTTTTGCTTTCCATTTTCCCTCACTTTCAACACTCATTCATCCTAACCGTCTTTAACTTTTTAACTTCCTATTTGTTTTTCTCAAACCTACATACTGTCTCTTTACCTGTAGATTCCTTTCTTTCTTCATATATCATTCTCTTTACTCTCGTATATCGCTCTCTTTTATCTCTTCGCTTCTTTCTTTTCATCCTTTACTTTATATCTGTTCCTTTCTCACACTTCTTTTTTATCTGTCTGCCCCTCACTTTTACTCCCTCACTCTGTCTTTCTCCTTCTCTGTATTTCAATATGTGTTTCTATTTCTCTCTTTCGCAGTTACCTGTTAATCACAACATTCACTACCTCTCAATTTATCACTCCTTTTCTTATTACCTCTCTGCCTTTTATCATCTACTTTCCCCTCATTCTCCACAATCTTTAGTCGCAACTCTCTTAATCTTCTTTTTGATCACTCCCTTTCTTTCTCTCATACAATCTCTTCTTTCTCTCTCTCTCTCTCTCTCTCTTTCTCTCTCTTTCCGTAGGTGATATTTTTATTCCTTTTCTTTCTATTAGTATAATTATTTTGTTTCTCTTTAGTTTTTTTTTCTCGTTTTTCTCTTCTCACTTTTTTCAGGATTTATTTTTCCATCTTTTGTACGTCTATTTTATCACACACTTTTCTCTCTCAATTTCTCTATTTCTCTCATCCATTCTCTCACTTTTGATTCAAATCTGTATTTCTACCTCTCTCGTTAGTTTTGGCTTCCCTACCTAATAACCTCTAACTTTCTCCATCTTAACTCGATTTCTTATTGTTTCTCCGCCTTTCTCCCATCGACACACATCTCCCACCCACTTTCCTCTCTTCCCTCGTTACCTTTAAGCCTTCTCATAGTTTTCAAATCTTTCCAATCAATCAGATCATCGATCAACTGGCAGATCAATAAACGCGAGCCTCGATCTGAAGCTGTTTCCTAACCGCATGACGAGAGATCACTCCATCAAATTGTATCGATCTGTCAGGCGTTCAATCATCAAGAAACAGGTTCACAAGAGACGCAACAACAACAACGACAACAGCCTGTCACATAAGCGTATTGGGGACACTAAATGAACACATGAAATTGCTCATTTACATTCAATAGAACTTTTTCAGGCTTCTATTCGTACTGATACATTTAACGCCTATTTATCCCGTAAGTGGGATTGAACTGATTCGTCTCTTGCGTGCTTCATATCGCAGCAAAAAAAAAACACGACCAGCAATTCTGAGAAATGACACATGTGAGTGTTATATAAAAAAGGCTGAAGCTTTGAATAAAAAAAATCTTTAAATTACATTTTAAGGCCATGTGATGCTCCAGAACGGGAATCAACAAGGATTTTTATTCTCTTTTGTTTGCGTAACTTCAAGCACAAATGGTGCACCCAGGTGTTCGATAGCAAGGGGGGGGGTCGTGGGAAAGGGTACATGAAAAGAAGGGGGAGCCTAAAAGAAGAAGTAGGAAATCACAATACGTCAACCCAGAAGAGTTGCTTGCTCTTTCTGCTCTTAGGCATCGACAAGGAGAGATTCTGGGAGACACAGGTTGCTAAAACTGTCTACATAATTATATAAGCAGTATATTTCCCCACCGATTAATACTTCCCTTCTGTATCTATCTCCCTCACTCTCTCTCTCTCTCTCTTTCTCTCTCTCTTCCTCTCTCTCTCTCTCGCTCGCTCGATTGTACGCACACATCTGTTTTTCTGCTCTTGTTCCGCCATAAATAAAACTTTTAAAACCAAACTCGTATCAGCATGGTCACCGATCATCACTCGAATTAAACCACATTGACGAAACCTGGATTATGACCGAAGACGCGCAGGTGTATAATGTTTATGCACCCGCGAGAGTAAGTTGCAACGTCAAGTAAGTAGGTAACATAGGCGCTGCCCCATGCTTAGCTGGGTATAGCAAGGTTGTATACTCGTTTCTCTATCTGTCTGATTCTATCTCTCTTACGCTAAATCTCACAGTATATAAGTAACTTGTTTCTCCAATGTTTTCTGCGATTGTTCTTATCTTTTGAAATATATATTTTTTACATATCAACATCATCGTCCGAGTGATTGTATCCGAAGATGATCTAACAACTTGCATTCACTGCAATGACAAGAATTTATAATGGTGTATAGAGTCATTGCAACAAGAGGGCATATCATTCACGACCCCGTCGCTAAAGAACAATTATTTGTGGACCAGTGAGCTGTAAATTTGGCAAAGATAATGTCTTTTGGGTGTTTTCTCAAGAGAAAGCATCTGATTTCTTATTTCTTAAAAAATGTTATCGAATTGTTGAACATCCTATAAAAATGTCAACTGGCAGTACTGAGGTATACATAGCACAGACGCCCACCTACATAGAAGAAACGCTACAGGATTGTTCATTGAGAATAAAATAATTGTTGAACAATTCGAGTCCACCTACAAAAGTTACTTTAGGGAGCCAATGAGTAGAAAGAATTATCCATTTTCAACTTGCGTATCCCATGAAATAAAAAACATGATTATAACAAATTGGTAAGTCAGTTCGTATATTAGACTTTCCAATGAAATATGAGCTTTTGAATTTTAAGTATTTGAAATCTCAGCCTCTTTGAACTTTCATAAAATATTGCGCAATATTTACAAGTTTTATCATAAATTTAAAATAATA
The DNA here is from genome assembly GCF_053919585.1 of Euprymna scolopes. Classification (NCBI taxonomy): domain Eukaryota; kingdom Metazoa; phylum Mollusca; class Cephalopoda; order Sepiida; family Sepiolidae; genus Euprymna; species Euprymna scolopes. The sequence goes on from NC_136505.1 coordinate 111,294,396, forward strand.
CGCAGAAGGCACTGCCAAGTCTGCTGCAATTAGTTTACTTTCTCATACATTTCACTATCGCATATCATTACTAGTATTGGGACGAATAATCGGAATCGTGAATCGAAAAAATTTGAAATTTTGGGGGTTTTGGATCATTATCGGAATTGGAAAAGATTGGCTTAATTTCCGATTGCAAAACCGACTTTTTCATTTTGTTTGTTTTTTTGTTTCAAACTTGATTTTCCTTTGCTGACACTTCTTCTAAAATGATAAATGTTTATTGATTTAAAAGTCGATAGATCATAATAACAACTTTAGTTAAAATTGCAAAATAGCACAAGAAAGATAATACGGAAAGAATGACTCGACTTTACATATATGAAAATATACATGAATATTTCATAATGCGTTTATCAAAAAACAAATACAATAAATAAAAGGAAAAGAACACAAAAGTGTTCAGATTAAAGAGAAAATATGCAAATATTCCAAAGTAGATAAGTACTCACCGCTAAACTTCCCTCTTTTTAAATTTAATTAGGTATTTTAGGTGATTTTAGAATCGGAATCGGTAATTGTACCGCAATTTGGAAGTTAGAACATAATTACTAATTGTATCATAATCGGGGGAATAAAATGTTCAATTACTAATCTCTACAAACCAACATCTGGACTGGCCATTAACATCTAGTCATTTAATAATTGTCAGGTCGTAAGTCTGTGTCGTTATTCATTTGATTACTAATACCTACAACAAAAAATGATTGAATAGATTCACTGGGATGTCAGCACAACATTTTGAGCACACCACAGTCTACATCAGAAACACAAAATCATTTCACCACCGTCATACAAAAAAACACTCTCCCATGAGCATCGCCTGGAATATTTGACATGACGTAAATAAACTGCATATATATGACTTTTATATAATGAAATGGGGGCAGATACCCGTGGGCAAGCTGGAAGAGGCAATCACATAGAGGTCATTAGAATACACCCACAAACACGTTAGAACAAGACGATATAGACACGGTTATATAGCGATTATACAAAAAAGGCAAGACATAACATATCAAGAATATACCGTTGATTCTTTCATTCTTGTTGGTTCCATATAAAAGGTTAGTAACCATCTGCTGTATACTCTTTGAATGTTTCTAGACGACGATGATGATGATGACGCCGACAACGACGACGACGACGACGACGACGACGACGATGATGATGATGATGATGGTTGGGGGCTCTAAATGCTTTGATGAAAAAACGATTTTAATGTTTGTAGTTTTCACTTTCCATGAAACAGTTTCTTATTGTTTACTTTTTAGGAAATGTCATCGGAAGTGCTGTCAGTAAGCGTTTAACTATCTAGTGCTGTCTGTTCCAACGAAACATATCACAACGTATCATTTCGCTACCTTGGTAGCACAGATGTCAACAAAAGCCTATTTCTGTTACCGTAAATTGTAATTTATATTTAAACATTGTATGCCCATTCATCACTCTACAATGTCGTGGTGAATCAAGAAAAACGTTCATAGAGTGAATTCTAGAATAAAATAGTAAAATCAGAGAAGTATAATAAATGCGCATGGTTGGGTCACGGATATGACGCTATCTGAGACGAAAGCGAGGAATTATAATTAGATTTGTAAGGAGACCGCTTTAGGAAGTTGACGCAGGCGGCCGCAAAAAAAGTGAGGAGATAGTAGTTAAAGAGTGTCACAGAGCCCTGGACATATCTACTTATCTATCTATTTTTCTAATATATACCCAATTTAAGATTCCTGCCTCTCTCTCTCTCTCTCTCTCTCTCTCTCTCTTACGTAACTAAGTGTAAATTGAATATGTTATTTATTTAACCTATTACTTTTAGTAAATTTTCTCTTACTCTAACTCCACAAAGTTTTATAAACAAGAAGTCATCACCAGAGAAGACACGAAAAGAATCTGTCAATAAGGAGATTTGAAGCAGCGATGAGATATCAACATGAGTGCCGACAAAGAAAAAAGGCCGACAATGCCAAATTTTTGTCTTGAGTAACTGTTTTAACATTAGTATTTTTTATTAAAGAAATAAGTGTTTTTTATCTATAAACATTTGATGCACATTCATGTCAGTAAACATAGTCAAATGTTATAGTCTATAGAATAGTAAGAATAAAACATTAAACATTATATTCTGCATTTCTCTCGGTTGAAAATAGTGCACAAATGATAATAATTCTCCAACTAAGTTTTAGTAATAATAAAAAGATAGTTTTAAATTGCTCATGTTTTTGTTTTCGTTTACTATAAGTTTGATATTAGACATCGCATTCCTTCAAAGAGGTGGTCCAATGTTTTGCATGTCACGATCAAATAAAGTATGCTATTCGATACAAGTAAATAAATCATGTGTTTCGTCTTCAAAACTTGACTATAAGAAGTTAGATCGTCTTTTGTCGTATGCTGGTGGTTAGCTTCTCATAGGATCACATACTCGCTCTGGAATCCAAATTAACACAACAACATAAAAAATAAATAGATTCCGATTTTAGAGAAGGACTATTTTATTAAGTCATTGACACTTTGCTTGTGACGGGGAAAATACCAGAACTACAGATTTCTGTGGTTTGGCCTTTTCATTTATCATTGATTTTTACGTCCTTTCTGATCCTATACATTCGTCTCACTCTTCCAAAGCAGTGAACATGCTCTCCTCCGTTACCTAATCTTGCGTGACGTCCTTTCCTCTAACTACTTCGCCTCTGACATCTACTTTCTGTTTATGCACTAATATTTTCCTGGGAATGTAATTCATCGAATAACTTATAGAGTTTCACCCTTATGATATAAGAGATTGACACAGAGTTTGGCGTTTAATTAATTAATTTATTAAAAATGGGAAAATCTATTTAGCGTGACAGGGGTGTGAGTATTTATTTTTTAAAGTTTAACATGAAGGACTGCCAAAATGCTATTTCGAACTTAGTCATCGTGAACCATCGAAAATTATCTTTCAAACGGATGCGTTGCAGACTATTGAAAATGCTATTTCACACTTGAGTGAGGCAGATCGTCTAAAATTCTATTTCGAACAAACGCAGCCAACTGTTATGGATTTTATTTCACACTAAAGCGTGACAGATAATGGAAAATGTTATTTAAAACTTAGGCATTACTCATCCCTGAAACCGGTTTTTACTAGTTTTAAGTATATCTTACACTGTTTAAGTAATTATCAAATTTTGCTGACACTAATTATGATCACGATTACATTCGCAACGAGAAGTGATCTAAGAATAGATATACTTCGCATTCGGTATTAGTTGACTATGATAATGTTTTAATAAATTCTATTTTTATGGTTGTTTTCTTAGTACAAATAAATCTCCATTTTCTTCCTAATATAATGTTAAAATTTCATTAAGGTGCCATAAAAATAAGAATCTATTTCAGTTTCAAAAACTCAGTTCGACATCATGTACACATTGTACAACTAATTCCATTTCTGTGGAGGCCGGTACACACACCTTAAGAAGTCTGGAGTGTAAAACAGTCGAATCGTTGTTAATATGACAAAAAATCTGAATCATGCAAAAAAAAAAAAAAATAATGAACTCATAGCAAACACGCTTGTCCGATTGTATAAACAGACACTAACTTATCTTCGCTTTTTCCCGGGAGAAATCATAATCCTCTAATTTATATAAACAGCATTTTGAATGGAAATTTACCTTTGAGGATTAAAGGTATTCAAGTAAGGTAATTAACCCGCAGAGGTTTATATTTCGTTTAATAAAGAAAATATAAGTTTTCTCCAAAGGCAAAACCAGTGTCTACCTATGGTATAGAACATGGTTCAAATAACAAACTTCGCCATTTGGCTTTTGATAATTATGCAAATTCCATTCATATGAAACAATGGACACTCTCTGTACAGTTTGCTTTTAATATCTACCAAGCAAGATCTTTTTATTTCAGTTCTATTTCATGTGCAGGATTTTCTCCAAATACTATGGGAAATATAATAGCAATTAACATTTTAGTTCGTGTATTATTTATTTTTTAAATGTGGACTGATTAAACATTCGTGCATAGATACTTATATACTTTACTTATTAATGTTATTGTTTTCAAATCTTTACTAAAAACATCACTATGTACGATAAAATCGAAATAGCAGCTTCATCTGAAATGTTTATTCTACGATTGTCGTTCCAAAAGTAAAGTCTCCTATTTTTTAACTAAATAAGTTGAAAATCTATGAAGACGAGAGTGGGATGATTAAAACGAGCCACATTTTGTGATCCGTAATTTATTTTTTACATAGTCACAACCATCCTAAATGCGCTGTTGGCAACAATGAATTATGGCCTTTCATGGGCGCCCGGACCCGCTTTGTCAGACGAGGGGTGTTCCAAAAGTAAAGCTCCCTATTTATAGTAACTCCAAAAGTTGATCGTAGACTTTGTTAAGGAATAAATCATATACATACAAATATATTTATACAAACATTCAAACATAACTTATATTAAAAGGATATAGATATACAGTATCTGACAGTACAATAAGTATGATGTTTGGACACATACCCTTAAATAGCTTAATTATGTGTCTTCAACGTAACCTTTTTAAACATCAATAACCGACACAATCTCGGCCGAGAAGCGTTGACATTTGCTGCTCAAGTGGTCCTTATACATTTCGGACATAATCATGGCTAGGGTGACCTTCTATTAATCTATGCTATCGCAAATATCCTGAACCATCTTCCTCCGTGTATACATTGACGTTTAAATGGCATGAATATTCCGAATTCGGTGACGAAATAAAAATTAGTCTTTACTTTGGATATGTTAGGAATTAATTATTCGTGTTGACCTCTGAAGAAGGCAAAAGAGTTAAACAACAGCACATTAGGACTCTACGATTAATATGTATTTTTATATCTGTAATATCAAGTGTGTTTATATATTTGTATGTACAGAATTCACACCTACATTGATTAACTTATCTTATAAAGTTAAGCTACATGTAATTTTATGAATTTTTAATGAAATGAGTAGAAAATACCTCCGATTTTGCGTAATGTTTACCATACGTATATAGAGAGTAATTAATAAAAGTTTTGAAAGAGTTTTTAGAGAGCAAAACTCTATTCGATTTGAATTACTTTTATCATAGTTATTAGACTCCATTAATAAAAATATTTGAGTTTCAATTTTTTCCTATGGCCCCTTAAACTTTAGATATTTTATAGAATTAAAATCATGGATATTTATCCAGTTTATGACCCAATCTCCGATAGATTCGCGTCGGAATTTTCTTCTAAGTTACGTAAACAGCCGAACCACAGACAGCGAGACGAGTAATTCAAAACGTGGCGTTTGTCGTTTTCAATATTAAAGAATATATTTCTATGTAGGAGGCTATTCTTAACATGGGGAAAAGGGAAGTTTATGTTTACATTGTATGTTTGAATTTATTTTTTGTTTTAAAACATTTCTTTATCTAATTAATTTCACTCTTTTATTGAAATTCTTCACTTTCTGATTACTGATTGGTTAATTGTTTCAGCATCTCCCGACTAATTATGTAACATACCGGAAGATGCCGAAGTTGCCAAATCGAGTCGTAAACCATATAACTACAAAATTATTTTATAGATTTTAATCAAAATTTCTGTGAGAACTCTAGATATGAAGATGATTCACATTCTTGCTTGATTTTTATCTTCTTAAATGGACATAGAAGTGGCGCAAAATAGTTTGGGTTGACAATTAATTTTTCCCATGTTAGACCTATATTCTTCTAGCTATGTATATCGGAAAGTAGGTCTTGGAAGTGTTGCATCATGGTATTTTTCGTTGTTTATGGAAATCACTCCAGACAAGGCATTAATCCACTTCATATAAGGCGTTAAAATAGTAATTAAAGCTCTAAAACTAGTCAACGATATTAGATAAATAGATTTAGACCCAGAAAACAACAATTTTCCCCATTTTGTCAAAAACATCGCTCATGGCATGTGAGGACTAAAAGAAAAATAAGGGAAGCGTGAGTTTCGAGGTGACCGATTATGTCAGTTTAGAAAGATTTATTCTCCGAACTTTAGAGTCACAAACATCCATAAATCCTACTTCTAATAACAGCAGTTCCTGCCAAACAGAATACGTTTTTTTTATTTAAGTGTCAGACTGATAAGATGTGACAAGCCAAGCAAAATTACATAGTAAATTATCTTTTATACGCTTGAGTCAATCGAACTATAATTGCAGGTACTTGCTCTCATATACTGTACAATAAACGCACCAAACGTGTGTATTTTCATTTTCAAAGTTCATTAAATACACGTGAGCATGATAAACCAACAAAACATCTATTTCAACCAAAGCTTGACCAGAAATTTACCATGGTAACGTCAGAAACTCAAATTGTTCAATTCTCAGTGTCTTCGATGTATTATCTGTCTTCGTATTAGTTATATCATCTATAACGTCACAATTCTCGCCAGATGAAATATCTAGAGAATTGAAGAGAATCTTTTTACAAGAACTATTCGCGTCTTTCGTCATTCATAAGGCAAAAGGCATCGACGCCATTAACAACATCGTGTAATAGAAGTGTACGTCAGTTAAATATTTAACCTCGCGATGATCAAAGCTGACTAGCAAGTTGTAGTTAGCTCGCGGAAAATTTTAAAGCAATATTTATTTATTATTCATTTATTTATTACATTTTCACCCCAAACAAGACATAGTGACACTTTGATGTAGCGGGGCTACTATCTGGAACAAAAATTGAAAGGATACTTTGTAAGGAGTTAACCAGCAAGATGTATTTTATATTATACTTGAACTGTGAGATATTATTATCACACGTTTTAACTCAAAGACAGTGGCAAAAATAAGATAAAGTGCAACAAAGGCCTCCCTTAAAATTTAATACAAATTTTCTTAGTACCTCGTTGCAAAAATGGAATGCCTGTTTTGCTTATAAAATAAAGCTGTTAACAAACTCGAAAGGTATCTCCAACAGGAACTGGATACAGTTTCTTCTGTCTTCGAATACCCGTGATTACAACCGTTTGAAGGGGATAGGTATAATGCCTTCTGATGAAATGGTTCAATTCTCGTCTTAAATCTAATTTCTGAAGTTCATAATTAATGTTCATTCGAAGGGAAACTCCTCAATTGCTGGTTGACAATTCAAACCTTGGAGTCTCTGGGAAACACATAATAATTACTGAACCTAATTCTTTAGGCTTAAAATAAAGAAGACGAAGGTTAGAGGCACACAAAACCTCATATGCGGAGAGTGAGTTCCGTAGATGTTTTCTTCTCGGCTGTTTTCTGGAACTAAAAAAAGAAACGGATGCAAACAAAGCCCCCTCCCCTAAAAAAACGTTAAAACGAATCGTTCTGCTGTAAACCAATCGACCAATTTGATTGGTCTATGCTGCAATTATAAAATTTCTGACACACTGCCAAGAAAAGGAGAAAATAGTAATGCTTATTCATTACTGTTTTCTAATTATAAGGTTTGTGCAAAAATAATGTGGTATTTTGACTTCAACTTCAAAACATCATAACTTCTTTTATATTACACTTTATTAATATAAATAAAAACAATTAAAATCGACACATTTTTTCCAAGGGGAAGCAAGTTTATTTATCCCATTAGAATAGAAATTTTAAGTTTTGGAGGCGATGAAGCAATTGAAGGCCGACTCGGTATCATTAAGGCTTTTGAAGCATTTTTTTGCGCAGGAAGTTGTCACGATTCTTGAAAAAAGTGATAATCGAGAGGTGAGAAGTCCTGGGAAGCTGACACATGAGGTAGAATCTCGTGGCCCAATCTGTTCAGTTTCGGCAGGATCAGCTGAGCAACAAGCGGGCGAGCATTGTCATAGAGGAGAATTGGTCCCTTCATATTGACCAATCTCGTGCACATACGTTGGAGCTTCTGGTACATTTCGTCAAGTAAGGGTTCAATTATTCCACAGTCTTCTTATTCTCTGAAAACTTGCAGATAATCATCATACAAGCCCTTATTATTTAAGGTTTCTGCCACCCTCTACATTATTCACAGAGAGTGCATATGATTAGATTCTACTTTAGAAAGTTTTTCAGAGTCGCACAGCAAATCAATATATTTTCTGTCCCTGACGACAATAAATTCTTTAAAATTATTTATTTTATTTTCAGTACCGGGCGATAACATATTTTTCTCATTAATTCCATGGAATCTAAAGATAAAAAATTCCCGATTCCACGCTCTACAGATGATTCATTAAAGGCTGGTTGTAGTGCATCATCATAAGTAACAGTAAGATTTAGCACGTTATTAATAAAATAAAAATTGCATCTCAGGGAAGCGTTTAGCACCTTATCAAAGATATATAACTCTTCCTTAACATTTGAACTAAAATTAAAAAATTTGGACACTTTACGGAAGGGAATTGTGTACTTAGAAATCTTCCAAGCATTACCTCCAAAACATTTGATTAAACGGAGGGTATTTATCTGTTGAATTAGATCCAGACCTACTATTCCATGAATAACACAACCATTTAACTCTGTATTCTGGACAAAGACGGAACCCCTCATTAGTCAATTCTGACGGTATTTCGTCAAACCCGCCCACGTGAAATTTCACTTTCAGGTCGTTAGCAGATAGAGCAGAAGATAGAAAGGGTTTTTGAAAACCAAATTTAAGGGAGACTTCAACCTCCTAAAATTTCAAAGAATAACACCAAATAAGAGTTTTTACTGGCATCTCAACCATCCCTGAATTTTATTATTCCCGGGACTTAATTAGGTGAAAACTGCCAGCGAATAGAATGACCTCTGACTACCTGTATCAAACAGGTAGTAGAAGTAAACAGAGTGGTCCTTTAGTCTCTTAATGAGATTTTAATTACAGGAAAAATACATTTTTCCTGTCCCATAAAGGATTTGGGATTGTAGGGCACATAATAGAATAGTGGTTCATTAGTCCACAAACAGCGCAAAAATATGGAAATCCCTGAATGCCTTTGCAATTAATTTCAGAGTGCCTACGAAGACACCTGGCACACAATTTGATTTGTTTGCCCCTTTGAAATTTATTATCAAAATTTTTATATTTGGGACAGTCTTTAACAGAGTTGTCTGTAACCCTACATAATTTACAAATTTTACTAGTCTCGCAATTATTAGCGAGCGTTTTGAAGGTATTTTTACTCTTCTGTACATTAAAAGGTTTGGAGTAGGAACCGGCCGTCATATTGGACTTAAATTTCGATGATAAACAAGCCGTTATTTTAGGTGGATTACTTTCGCGGCTTGTGGTACCAATTGATTCGTTATTATAAATTTCAAAATGTCGAAACTATGACATTATAAAGGTAAGGGAAGGGAAACATTTATTCGTCCTGTTTATTATTTCCATACGTACGTTTTTAAATTTCGCGAACAAGATATGGGCTTTCTTAGTTCCAGATGTAGGATTCTTCAAAAAGATGTCTGTACTAAATAATTTATACATTTCGCGTAAGTCTAGTTTGATAGGCCCGAGGAAAGCCCTCAGGTCCTTTTACAATGTAATACGTTCTGGCTGAGGAATAATTTCCTCGAAAATTCGACTTTTAATCAAAGTAAGATTAACGAATCTCTCCTATAAACACGCTAATCACTGATCGCAATTATCAGGATTTATGTATAAGTTGGAAACAAGGTTGAACGTTTTGCCCATTATTTTTTTTTTTAATATAAGCAGCTTGTCTGCCTTCCCTATGTTGAACGAACAAAATTCAAATCTCCTAAAGAAACTGCGAAATTCCATTTTATCCGCTGAGGGGGGCCCGCTGAATATAGAACACTCCAATTCCAATATCATCGGTATAGCAGTATTTTGTTTGAAAGAAGATTCTTCTAAGCTAGACATCACACCGCGTATTTTATTTCTCACGTTAGACATGAACTGCGCCGATTCACGACACAGCATTTTATCTTTCTTCAGATGGAATTTTAAAATCAACTGATAAAAAAAGAGTCGAACTCAGTTTACTATTTATCAACATTTGAAGAGTTCGACTAGAGAGAGGTCAGCCAGTAGTATTTTTAATCAGCCCGTCTAATGTGCTGGTGATACGAAAGTTCTTCGTTTCGATATGGAAGATTAGGTCGTTCAAACACGCCATAATTAGCGGGTCGAACCAAAAAGGACGTAATGGGTTGAGAAAACTTCCTAAGCACCCTTCCAACTTATAAGAAGGAAAGAAAAAATGAACGGCGAAGCTAATTGTTGCGAATAACTCTAAACCTTTCCAACTAAAGTAAAGAAAAACAAAGGTCAAAGAAAAAGAAAAGAAACGACCGTTATAATTAACGACCCAAGAAAAATAACTCTAACGCCATTAGCATATTTTTTTAGAACTGCGTGTGACCAAATAACGAGAAGGAAAGAAAAAAGAACAAACAGTATTAAAAACGTCCTAATATTTAGAACAGCAGACAACACAAATATTTGATAAAATGTAGTTTAGTTCACTACAAAAAAACATTAAATATACTGAAAGGGAATTATTAATAATGCTTCCTTTTATCATAAGCGAACATTTTTTTTTTAATGAAAATCAGGAGCAAGAATTGCAATATTAAATGGAAACAAGATTAAATAATTTGATTAACTATCAGCCATAATGTGGCAATAAAATTTAATTTTAATGTTATGATAGAACGTTTTTTCTACTAATTACGACAATAATAACGAAGGTTGTTTCTCAACTACAATGTTATTCGAAACTGTAAGTTAACAACTTTAGCAAAATTAACTGATTTAAAGGTGAGTTTTTTTCAAACTTAAATCAAATATTAAGATAATATTAAATGCGAATGAATTAATTTTAATCTGCAAACTTTAACTATCAAGGTTAAGCGTTAAACTTAAATAATTTAACAAGCGTTAGGACTACGTGGGCTTTACAAATTTAATATCGTAAGAACAATGTTTGTTTGTTTTTTGCAATAAACAGTTTACTAAATCCTTTCAATTTTACAATGTTAAGAGTTTACAAGTTTAATATAATCTTTCCTTTTTTTTAATGAAAACAGTATGAGATATTATTCACTCATGTTTTAACTCATAGACAATGGCAAAAATAAGAGTACAACAAAAGCCTACCTTAAAATTCAATATAAATTGTATTAATTCCTCGTTGTAAAAAGGGAATACTCGTTTTACCTCTGAAATAGAGCTGTTCATAAACTCAGCTCTTTTATTTTCAACAGGAACTGGAAACAGGTTCTTCTGTATTCGAAGATTGCTGATTACAGCCGTTTGAAGGAGGTCGGCGGGATGCCTTCTGATGAAATGATTCAATTCTGGTCTACCTATCTATCTATCCATCTCTGTCTCTCTCTCTGTCTCTCTCTCTCTCTCTCTCTCTCTCTCTCTATATATATATATATATATATATATATATATATATATATGTCTATGTATATCTTATAATTTCTTACAAAAAAGAACACTATCTTTGTTAACTTTTACAATTTTCTTCTTTTTTTTTTGAACACGCGAATTTCAATATTTTTTACTTATTTCTGTTTTCCTTTATCGTTACCATATATGTGTGTGCAGTTCGAATTTTTTTCTTTCGTATGTAACTAGTTTTTTTCTTTTCTTTGCGTCTATGTGTGTGTTTCTCGTTTTCTATTTTCTTTTACTATCTATATGTGTGTTTCTTTAATTTCTTTGTTTTTCTTCTACTATACTGTTGTAATTTGTGCATTTCTTTCCTCTTCCTTTTCTACTACTGTCTCTCTTTTTCTTCTGCGGCATATTGCACTTTTCTTAATTGTGCTTAAAATATTTTTCGTGTGTGTGTGCTTTCTTTTTCATTTTAGAATGTTTCTTTCTATTTATTGTCTATTTTTCTTTGTGTCTAGTTATATTATTTTATTAGTACATGGATTTAAGACCATTTCAGGTTTAGAATTTGATTGAATAATAATAAAACGATAATCTATAAACATTACTTGCTACTAATACGGAACTAAAACTAACCGTAACATCTTTACAAGGTTGCTACGAACATAATATAAATATAGATACAAAATTTAAAAAAATTCTTTTTACAAAAATCAATCATCGGGAAATAAAGGAATTTAGGAACCCAACAAATAGGATATATATATATTTTAATTTTCTTTTTAAATGGTTTAGGGCTCCCCGTAGAAACTTAACATAACTCTGTTCTTAAATAAGGATACGAAAATTAGGCGATACATTAATATTTAAATGGGCTTTTCCGTAACCACAACCAAGGTAAATGTTTCTCGCATGTTTTTCCCGTTAGGGATCCCCCCTCTTTTTTCTTTCTATTAAAAAAATGCTACATTGCCAAAAGTGTGTTCATTCATAAAGTCTGAAGAAATGCTGTTTTTTTTTTTAATTTTCAAACGATATAATGCTTGAAATTGTCGAACTGGACATTGAAACAATTGTACCATAAAATGAAATACACTTTTCGTTGCCATCAATACCTTGTCTTGAAGTATTGATTTGAACACAGTATATTAATGCTCAATTATGAAATGTGATAATTTTGTAGCTTAATACTTAAGTCAATCTTTTTTGGCTTAAAACCTATTGGTATATGAAAATTTACTCAATTACACGAACTCCGTATATTACTTATAAGTTATATATATATATATATATATATATATATATATATATATATATATATATATATATATATAACGATATACCTGCTGTGCTATTGTTTATTTTCGCAGTTTCTTCAACCATCATGAGGAGAAGGATCTGTATTATGGGAGACGCTTCACCAGACAGACCAAGACCATGTGTGTTTTTACATATTCATTTCACGATTTTTTGCTTGGGTTTTCTCTGTCTCCATTTATAAACTGCCACTCACTAAAGTGGGGACTTGTTTAACCCTTCTTGTCTTTTTGGCGTCTCAAAACCGAACTCACCGATGGTTGTGCAGACGGAACACGCGACATGCGACAGGTTTCTTCCTGTAACCTATAACATTAGATCGTTAAAAATCCCAAATATTTTTTTTAATCTGTAAATTTATCAAGTAATTATTTTTTTACATTAGAAAAACATATTTGCTTTGTTTTTGTTTGAAAATACTTCCAACTTGCTATGAAAAATGCAAATAAAATAACAATAAATAGACAGAAAAACCTAGTTTTTCTTTTAAATTCAGTTCTAGTTTTAATCACGCACAATTTAGGTAAGCGATTTTTTTTTAAATACGTAGGTGCATCTGAACAATAAGAACCGCTCTTACAATTTTTTCCGTTATTTATTTTCAATTATTTCTGCGGATTAACGGATTAAAAATAAATTAGAAATCAATATTTAAAGATTTGAAAATGGGTTCAGTTTTACATACAACGTTTTAGTGAATCAATCACTTGTTTTCAGAACCGATTTACAGCTTACATTTGACGTTGGTTCCTTTAGCCCCCCCCCCCCGATATTATTATTATTGTTTTCTTTTATTTTCGACTTTTCGTGTTGATGCAAAGTTCGGTCTATCCCCCAAGTTATTATTTTTTTAAAATTTATTTACGATTTTTAAAAGTTTGTTTTGCATTTATTAGTACTAGTCTATCCATTGATCATTAAAGGGTTAGATGTAAAAAGTTCAAAATAAAAAGGGATTTTGAGATCGTATTGTTTTTTTATTGTCTTGAGAAAACATTTTTAAGTGATAAGTGACACAAATAAAACTCAGGAAAGATCCAGATCACTACTGCAAGCACTAATAAAGATTAAGAAGGGCCTACTAAAAGCACTACTAAAACCAAGTTTCTACGTGACCCTCTTTGAAGAGAGAATATTTTTAAGTAAGGCCTGAAAAAGAATAAATCGTCAGAATCTACAGGATCGCTACTAAAAGCAGTAAATATGGTTATAAATATGATAATAGTATATATATATATGTATATATATATATATATATATATATATATATATATATATATATATTACACACTGGTCACCACTTATCAAGGCCCGGAAGCCACTCAGGGATAAGGGTTATTGCAAGTACATTACGTTAGTGTGGAGATTTGATGAAGTGTTTACTTAAGGGGGTATATTGCATATTTGTGTTTACTTAAGGGGTATATATTGTATATTTAAATCGGTTTTGTTAAACAACGGGGTTTAATTACGTTTACTTGTGAGAAAAAAATATTAAAATATATTAAAATACAAAAACAAACATTAAATATAATGTGTACAAACATCAGGCAGCACAACTCCCTATATAAGATTCTGATATAAATCTGTACCCTAACATTTTAGTGACAATGTGTCTTGTTTAGAGTGAATAAAGGTAAAAAAAAATAAATATCACGATACATTAAGTAAACATCGTTGACTAAACGATTAGTACCGCATAGCGACGGTTAATAGAAGAACTGAGAGTTTCTAGGAACGTTTCAGCTTAAGCTACAATTCAACAGCATATTTCTTCGCGTTTTCTTTCAATTTTGCCAAATCTGTTTGTATGTGTCGTTCGACCATTGGTGAAGTTCTGTCTGTTTGTAAGAAATGCACACGATCTAGCTTCCTTTTTTAGGTGCGTATCTTTTGAATGAATACGATTAATGCGTCTGCCAGACCAGCCTCCTCTCCGCGTGCACGCCGTACGCACACAGACACAGAATGGAAGGAAGAGTTTAGTCAGTCTGATCGAGTTATGATTTTAATACATGCAGATATACACACACATACATATACACACACATATATATACATACATAGACACATACAAAAACTGAAAAATTCCAGAATAATATTAAGAATTGTAAAACTAATTTAACTGCAGAATGTTTGCATTAGGTAAAATGAAAATCAAGAGAAGAATTCTCCAGGCCGATAGTTTTTCTCTTTGCTTTTTATCATTAGTTTGATGTTGATGGCGCTTTTCATTCCGAAATATCAATGCAGGTTATGAACTTGGCAATGGATTTCTATACTCAGCTTCTCCCATGAGAAAAATAATAATACAAGATAATACGATTAGAATAAACTATATCAAAACTAAGACTGACAATACACAGAAAACAGTAAATGCAGACATTGCGGACAAACAGACGAATAGATAAACCCCGTAATAAGTGAATGCAGCAAACTAGCCTAAAAGAGATATAAGAATAGACACAAGCAGGTGGGGGAGGCTCCACACTGGATACTACGCAAACAATTGAATCTTGAGCACCAACACAAATGATACAAACACAAACCGGTAGCAATACTTAAAACGGAAATCATTGAATCGTATGAGACATAGCGGTACAAACGGATAAACCAATCAAACGATGAGACTGGGTGTCCTAATAATTAACAAGAACGTATGTCCAGCCAGATCATAGATTTCGCCGTTCCATCAGACAACGAGTGAACATCATTGAAACAGAGAAGGGAAGCAAATACATTAAACTGGTCAGAGAGCTAAAAAGGATATAGAACACAAAGAAAGTCAAAATAAGACCAATAATTGCAGAAGTACTAGCGACAATCCCGAAAAACTTCGAAAACGAATTGTAATCATCGGAAAAGCTGAGAAGATTTAAGGGATAGCAATAAATAAAACGGCTGAAGTTTTAAGGAAATCTCTCGAATACAGAGACTAACAGAATTTTTTAAAAAATCGAGGAATATTACATAAAACCAAGAAAATTGAAACTGCAAATTTACGTTGAACTAAGCCCCCCAAGTTTTACTGTCGGTATCAACTGACACCACAGCAAATAGTCGGGAAAGATGTAAAAAAATCTTTCAACTGGATGAGTGTAAATGGACTGGGACCTTGCGGAGGATTATTGCAACCCAAATTCCAGTGAAAACCAATGGTCATTTTCAGTTAGAAATGCATGACAAGCGACAGTTGCGATAATAAAAATGTGTTTGCAGAGGTTGAAAATCCTGGAAACTAAGGACACTTACTGGTTGTTACCGGCAATCTTTAATGATAACCTATGTAAGAACTAGTAGTGAGTAAAATACTACAACTACTACTGAAGCATTTTTGTAGCCTAGAATATATATCACCTCAGTCGCATGCTTTTGACAACGTACCTGACCTTGCGTCTAACATTTTCACGGGGGGCGGGGGTGAAATAAATAATATACAAAATGGAATGCAAAACTAGAAAAGAAAGAAGATATTGAGAAATTGAACAGTGATCAAGGATTTGTATTGAGTGTACTAAACATCTTGAGAATGAAGCTAACAACAATTGAAAAGATTAAATGAACCTTCGATAGAGCATTTAAAAATCAAGGGAATGAAGCTGACAACAATGGATCGTCATAGAGGCTGGGAATCGATTAAAAGAGGGATAGGGGAAGGTTAGATGTCAAAGTACACGGGAAACTACATTACAACGGCTTGAATGAGGTTGAAGTTAGTTTTTTTTATTTTCAGAGAGAGAGAGAGAGAGAGAGAGAGAGAGAGACCGAGAGCCAGTCAGCGAATTTCAGTATGCGCTTCGTCCTCCTACCAACCTATCATCCGGTCCCTTTATCGGACTCATCGTCGCGTATCACCAAAACTCACAATGAATATATTCTTTTATAAATCCAGTGACAGTCATTCGCCCAAATACGGTAGTAATAGTATACTTGACAAACACAATCTCTATAAAGATTGTGTAAGTCTTCGAAACATATCATCAGTTCTCAGGGATTGTTTATCACCTGATGCACTCCATCCAGAAAATATAGGCGGAGCTGTTCAGGCCTTTTTGAAGGCAAATGCGCACATCACATAATGTGCTAGCTTTTTAAAATCTCATCCGATAGTGTACTGAAGTTGCAGAAGATTTAAATAAACATCACTAATTATCAGATAAAATACTTTAGAAGAAATCCCCGATAAACTAACTCGTATAGTAAGAACCTAATAATTGTAATAAATATTTTGATAATATTCCCAGTAAAATATCCCAGAGCCTTCATAAACTGGACGACAGTAGATTTCAGTTACCTAGACTTAAGAATAAGGAAACTAATGCAACCCATGTACTGTATGTCGAGGACTTCTACCCCACAAGACTAGCTAGTATGACTTACGATACGTGCTGGCGTTCAATGTGAAAATAATCCACAGATTCAGACAAAGAATTAAAGCCATAACCAAGCTTCTTCCTCTGAAAAAAGACCCACGCTGGCATCATCACCATCATAAAAAGCAAAATAGATAATGGAATCCTTGGAATGTGCTGCGTTCGATGCCAATCCTCCCAAGCACATCAATGTTTGCTGTCAGAAGAGATTTTCATTTAGATATAGTGCTCTCTATAATCCTGAAACATTTCTAACAACCTTTATCATCTATAGTATTTTACGGATCAATAAGTGAAAGACTATGTCGTACGCCTTCCTGTAATTGATTCATGCTGTACTCAAATTCTTTCCCTCCCCCTCTTTTCATTCTGCAACGCTGCCTTGTCAAGCATTAACTGATCCTTAGTACCATTCGATCATCACCGACATCCTTTCTGTTTATCTGGGAGAACTGTAAGAGGAAGAAGATCGCTATAAGCTTTGTCTGCAAGGATTCCGTTCAGCAGCTTCCACATTAGTAGCAGATACCTCATCAGCCTGTAATTGCTGGGAGTTGTTCCCATTGTAGGCTCCTTCCCAATCAATGCCGTGCTTCCCTAAACAAGCCAATCAGGAACGTCCCTCGAGTCAACCACCCCATGCAGGGCAGCATCTATTGGCGAATAAATACAGAGCTCTATGAACCAGAAGTCACTCACTCCATTTTCAATGAGCGATCCTTCGAATACCGGCGTTAACATTATTACGATTTATCACAACGTTCTCTATTTCCTGTGTTCATGAGAACATTGCACTGACATCGCCCAACAAGCCAACGCTTTTCTGACAGATAAACTCCCACATTAGGACAATTTTGCATCATTTGCATTAGTACCAACCTTCTTAGTACCACTTAGTTCTTTAGAGAGCTGATACTATTTGTTAAGGAACAGGGTGTTCTGCCGGAACCAACAGTTTTCCCAACAAAGTTCCCAATCTATACATCACTAGTACGTTTATTTTTCTTAATATTGATAGAACTGCCATCGTCCCTCTTTCCGTCAAACCATACCTCCTTTCAAGCACGTCCTTGGTTTTATGCCCTAGCAGTCTTACCTTTCTTGTATCTTCAATTTAGCTAATGTCATTCTACCACCGTTTGTAATACTTACCTTAAGCCAGTTAAGCCAGCATGGCTTTATGTCTTACTTGTCTTAATTTATTCTGCATCAAGACGACCCACAACAAGGTACGAGGCCACGTAAAGAACTCTGTAAAGTTCCTTAATAGAAATGTTCTTTCTCAGTACGTTGTTTATTACGCCTTGAACTATATTCACCTGGCCTTCTACCTTCCACATATCAATACTCTTCGTTTTTGGTTATATATGCTACCCAGGAAAACCTCTCCTGACTTCTGAAATAACCAAAGTCAAGTCTCGTACTTCATCATTGCTTCTCTATATACCTGCTCTTCTTAGAGGCACTACTGTCTTGGGGTCATGAAACTGCCTTAAAGCCTTCCAATGCCTCGTCGTCACTTTCCCCAAAAAGAGCATACCATTTCTTCTCAGTCAACCAGATCACACCATCACCTATATTCTTATTTTGTACTTCTACACCCTAATGCTCTCATCATCTTGTCTTTTTCTATTTATTTTATCCTTAACTATCTCTGCAATCTGATCCTTCATCATTACTGTGAGCAGGTTGTTATTTTCAATTTGTTTTGACTGAGACAATGATTTCGCCATACTTCTAGTATCATCCCTTATAGATTTTCAGTTCTTTTCGCGTTCAGGATATATCCACTAAATTTGGTACTTCCACTTCTTAGAAAGCATCCCAACAGCATTCTTTTTTCTCCATCTGTTTACAATTTTGTTTTAATTCCCTGTTCCTGCTTCCTTTGTGTCTTGACACACTCATTGGCAACCCCCTCATTTCTACCACCATTAATATCCTCTGAATTTCCAACCGTTGCATGATGGCGACCAGACTATCTCTGCTTAACAGTGCGTTATTTGCCGGACGCGGGACCCTTGCAAGATGTTTCACCCCTATCTACGTCGCTATCTTCAAAAATGTCCCATATTAATTTAAGGTTAGACCACTGCCGAGAGTTTTACCGAGCCAGTATCACTAGGTGGGTTATCGAGGAAGGTTAAAAACATCCCTCTGACTTTCTGTAAGGTAATGTTCCGTTACACTCGAATCGTGTTGTTACATTTCTAACCACTCGGATCCGCACGTTGTCTAGTACTGTCGCAGAAACAAACACACAAGGAAGAACATATATAATACGACTCAGCATTTTCCAGGTGAATACAAAAAGCATTTATTCCACTAATTTCCGTATACTGTACTGCGTCTCAGAACATCACTCACTCGTTGAACATGCCTGCCGAGACGTTCTTTTACGCAGGTGCTTTGTCCTCGTTGGTCTTTCCGCTTTTTCGACCACGTGACGCATTTTTCTTCTGTCGTCCAAGAGTTAAAACATGTCCGATCACCATCTATACTCAACCACGTGCTGTCGTTTTTATTTTTCTCTCTTTGTTTTCCGTGACATCAGCGCAACGCCTGCTGAATTCTCCTATATGCTAAGCCAACTAATGCTAATATTCTCGCTATTCAGCAATTATATGTTGCTGCTGATTTTCTCCAACGCGCCTATACTCGGTATGTTACCATAAGAGCGCACCGCTTCGTTACACTTTCTTTTAGCCGGTTTTCATAACATAGAGAGACTGTAGTTGATATGACTTTTAAAAAAGTAATATAACGAGAAAAACACAATCTCTAATAACAGTCGCACAAGATAACGCGATTACAACCAAACATATCAAAATAAAGATCGACAGAACACATGAAAACAGCAAATGCAGCCTATGTGGACAAATACACTAAACAATAAACCATATAATAAGTCACTGCAGCAAACTAACCTCCCAAAAATATAAAAATAGACATGATCAAGTGGAAAAGGCAGTACGATGAGAATTATGCAGACAACTGCATATCGAACACCATACAAATATTACACGCACAAGTCTGCAGCTGTATTGTAAGTGTTATCTATAAACTCTTATAGGACATCTATGTGAAGACATATAACTCTATCCAAGTAAGAACACAAGATGTTATAATAATAACAACAAGAAGAAAAGGTCTTGCAAGACGTTCAATGGCGCAGTCCAGCAGACCAAAAATTGAATATTAAAATGACGGAGAAGCGGAGCAATGCATAGAGCTGACCAGAAAGTTGAAAGAGATATGAAAGATGGATAAAGTAAGGATAGCACCAATAATCGTAGAATCACCAAAATAAAATCCCGAAACATTTTGAAAAAAGATGGGAATCAGAGGAATGTCTGATAAGATACAACAGATAAAATAATAAAAATTGATGAAATATTTAAGGAAACACCTTAATTGTGGTGACTAATACATATGAACTATAATTAAAATGGTTTAAATATTTCAGGAAAAATCTTGAATGTGGTGACATGAGCTACATGCGCTAGCCGGGCATATAAAAACTGCTACAGAAGTAAAGCACAGAGAAACACCACGGGGAATCAAGAAAACGTAAACTGTATAATTGTAAGTAACCCCTACCCCAAAAAGGGTCGGTTTAAACACAACAAATAACCCAGGAGAGTAAAGGATGACGGAAAGTCTGAGGAGAGAACGCACTAACTAGACCTTCATTTGATTAGTGTGAAAAGAACCTTGTGGGGGCTTATTGCCATCAAAATTCAAGCAACAACCAATAGTCGCTAACAAAGAGAAACCAAAATTCAAGCGACGACTAATAAATGCAGACTCTGATGACAAAGAGACAAAACGATAAACCATATAGTAAGTGAATGTAGCAAACAAGCCCAACAGGAATACAAGAACAGGCACGACCAAGTGGGAAGAGTAGTACATAGGGAATTGTGCAAACAACTGCATCTCAAACGTACAGACAAATGGTACAAACACGAGTCAGAAAAAATAACTGAAAACGAGAATCACAAAATCCTATGGGGCATGGATATACAAGCGAAATAATCCATCCAAGCAATAAAACTTAATGTAATAATTAACAAAAAAGAAAGAACCTGCCAAATCGTAGACTTTGACCACAGGACAAATATCCAAAAAAAAAGGAGAAGCGGAACAAATACACAGAACAAGCCAGAGAAAGGGATATAGATGAAAAAAAAACATGATAGTACTTATAATAGTAGGAGCAGTAGGAACAATTCCGAAAATTCTTGGGAAAAATTGGAATCAGAGAAATGGCTAGAAAGGTACAACGAATAACACTATTGAAAACAGCTGAAATATTAAGGAAAACCCTTGAATGCGGAGACTAATAGACATGAGCCACACGCGCAGACCAGAAAAACTGCTGCAGAGACAAACCATGAAGAAACGTTACATGGAACAAAGAACATTGAAGATACATATCTATAAGTACTCTATGCTTTCCCTTCCCTCCCATCCTCTCCCATTACTCAATCACCGCCTGCCACAAAACAATCATGCAAAATAGTCGAGGAGGGTCAAGGAGAATGGAAAGACCGAGGAGAGAGCACTGACCATACTTCCGCTAGACAAGTACGAAGAGAACTGTGACCTTGAGGAGGCTTATTGCCACTAAAATTCCCGTGGAGACCAATGGCCGCTGCTAACGAGAGATTGATGGTGGGTGGCTGTTGCGATAATGCAAATTCATTTGCAAATATTATCAGAAGAGTGGAGAGCACTGGAAAACTCTGCAAACGTGTTGGTACCCAGCTTCCAGAGATCACCACAGGCTGTTTTCGGGGAGAGATCTTTATGACCTATGTGAAAGCTCCTTGTGAGCCAATAATAATAATAATAATAATAATAATAATAATAATAATAATAGATAACATAACTAATAGTAGGAGCACTAGAATCGACACAGACAAACATTAAAAAATAAATGGGAAAGATTGAGATCAGCGAAATGATTGAGAAAATACAACGCATAATAATGAAAACGACTGAAATATTAAGAAAAAATCTTGAATGCGGAGACTAACACACATGAGCTCCGGGCACTAGCCAGACATAAAGAAATTTCTACAGATATAAAACACATTTATTTATTTGTATCTACTTTCTTGTCTTATTCGTCACCCCCCCCCATGCTACAAAGTAAACTAGCGATAAAAAACAACAAAATGGCAGGAATTATTTTTTTCTATTAGAGTAGATAAAGTTAGGACTTTATTTAAGTAATATACTTAATATATACTATTACTGCAAGCTTGCCTATATTGAAAATGCTTGCTTCCTTGCTAGCCAATCAAACCATCTAATATAGTTAGTCTTATTTTCTATTATATTCGAAATATAATACAGTGACATTAGCAAACTCGAGATAGATAACGACAAACATCCACCCATTAATATGGGAGGGGAGATTATCATCAAAAGTGTCCTGAATTGATAACTTAGCACCAGACTTACGACTTAGATATAAATAAGTAACTTGTACCTATTCCCCTCCTCCTCCACTTTTTTAATGGAGAGTAGATAATACAGTGGATGTGTTATCGGCAGTTCCAGTAACTCTCGCTTCTCCTTTTTTGTCCCGCAGTCCTCATTCAATGAGTGATTTTTCTGACAAAGGGTGAAGAAAAAGCTGCTTAAAGGTCTGTAGTACTTGGTGAACAGTAGTCTGAGATGTCGGAAATTTTTCTGTCTCTATATCTGTCCTTGTGGCCATGTCACTAGTAAGGATGCTGGAGGTAAACGTTTTGTCTGGGTTGACGTTATCCGCCTGATAGTCAGGGACCCGAACCTTGGATTAACCACTAAAGAGGCTGTCCTATCAGCAGGCGCAAAGTACTGGGACTGCTGTATTGCCATTTGGTGAGTGGATCTGGACCATGCAGTAGTCTCTGGTGGGGCCTCTCGATGCCATACTAGTGGGTAATTGTTACGGCCTTACCTTTTCGTGTGCTACAAAAAAAAAAGAATTCCTGTCTTTTTCTATCTTCCTTTCCCTCTCTGTACTGCTCTAATCAAATATGCCGACCTGTTCCACAAATCCCAGAACCTCAACATGAAATATCTCCAGAAAAAAACTCGAATAAACCTAGAACCCCATCTTCTAACGCAGGCCCCTGCTACCAGGTCTCCTTCTCCAACATCAGAGGTCTACGTTCCAACCTTCCAGAGGTGGAAACCCAATTACAGGAGACGAAACCGAACATATTATTTCTAAGCGAAACTGGAATAGGGCCGACCACTTCCCTAGATGAGTTCTTAATTAACGGATACTCAAATTTAACAGGTAAATCTAACCCCCAACATCGCCATGGGTATGGAATATGTGCCTACATTAAAGATGGCTTCCCGTGAGGCAGGGATATCTCTAGAGAATGTGCTTCCGGGTTGCACTTGCTAACACCACTGTATTTATATTATCCCTCTATCGGCTCCACAACAGCGGAGTTACTATCTTTAAGAGCATATCTGAGAAAATAGACCACATTCTGTGTGCACATCCCTCGGCTAACATCCACATCTGTGGTGACTTCAACGTCCATAACGTGAAATGGCTGACCCATTCAAATAAGACAGACGATGAGGGCAGGTTTTGTTATGATTTTGCCATTGCTTATGACCTCACTCAGATTGTTCGCGAACCCACCCGTGTGCCCGATACACCCGGTCAATATGCAAGCCTCCTAGACCCTTTTCTCTCAACTTCCCCTGAGCTATGTTCATGTTGCGTTCATTTTCCTCTAGGATCATCCGACCACTCCTTTGTATCAGTTGATAAAAACGAAATGTAATAAGTCCCCAGACGTACCCCTCCACCGTACATTCATATCTGATTTACCTCTGCACTCCATGTTTAAAAAGGATGTGTCCTCTATAGTATCAGATCTGACTGAATGGTTAATTGTAGGCATATACCAATCCATACCATCTAAAAAATTCCAACAAAAACCTAACAGCTATGGTTCTCCCCAGAATGTGCTGCTGCTATCGCGCACAGAAATCACTTTTTCCATGGCTACCAACGTAATAGATGCACTGAGACTAAAGCTGCTTTCAGGACTGCCACTGTAAAAGAGTAATAAAAATGCAAGAGGGCTATATGCCCAGTCTGTTAAATCCAAAGAAGCTGATCAGCGGCTTGGTTCCCACCAGTTCTGGCAAATGAC
Organism: Euprymna scolopes; assembly: GCF_053919585.1. Lineage (NCBI taxonomy): Eukaryota > Metazoa > Mollusca > Cephalopoda > Sepiida > Sepiolidae > Euprymna > Euprymna scolopes. The sequence continues at coordinate 111,318,652 of NC_136505.1, forward strand.
AAATAGGATCCTTAACAGAAGTGTGCGTTCTATCCCAAGCATTATCAATGGACCAGAGGTCATTTCCTCAGCGTCAGACAGGGCCAAACTATTGGCCAAGAACTTTGCAGCTAATTCTACCCTATGCGACGAAAGCCATCAACTCCCCATATTTCCTCCTGTAACACAGAACAAGCTAGGTAACATACAAATATCCGTGCATGATGTCGCCAAGCTAATCAAGAACCTTGATTCCAGTAAAGCAACTGGCCCTGACGGCATCCCAATTAAAGTGGTAAAAAAGCTTCAACCAGAACTTGCTCCCATACTTACGAAACTGTTTAAGCGCTGCCTTAAGGAGAAGTGCTTTCCGACTCCCTGGAAGACCTAATCAGTTTTCCCTGTATTTAAGAATTCAGGTGATAAGTCATCTCCCTCTCAGTACAGACCAATAAGTCTCCTGTGTGTTATGAGTAAGTTGCTGGAATCCATATTAAATAGAGAAATAGTCAACCACCTCAGCAGAAACAACCTTCTTAGTGACACACAATATGGTTTCCGCTCTGCAAGATCTACCGCAGATGTGCTGACGGTTATATCTCACAGGATTACCGAATCTCTTTACAAAGGTTCCCTTTCTAGGGCAATTGCTCTTGACATATCAAAGGCCTTCGACAAGGTATGGCATCAGGGTCTACTTCACAAGATTTCCAGCTACGGTATAACTGGAAATGTTTTCTCAATCATTAAATCATTTCTCTCCTATAGGCTCATAAGAGTAGTGGTCGATGGACAAAAATCAGAGGCCTGCAGTATTAATGCTGGAGTCCTTCAGGGGTCAATCCTGGGCCCAACTCTCTTCCTGATCTACATCAATGACCTCCCTAAACACATACTTAAATCATTCGTTGACATCTATGCTGATGACACGACCATCTACGGCAACACATCAAAGGCTGTAAATGACAAAGTTCTCTCTGATTCTCTCTCCTCTGATCTCGCGCGAGTGGTTTAGTGGGGGAAGACGTGGCTGGTTACCTTTAATGCATCTAAAACCAAACTCCTATCCTTACATCATCAACGCACTGATCCCCATCTGGCATCAATTGTGATGGATGGCTCTCGTCTGGGTGAGGCTCCGTGTTTTGACAAGCTTCTGGGTTTGACCTTTACTCCTGATCTGAAATGGAACACGTACATCAATTCTGTTGCCAAGGTCGCTGGAAAGATGGTGGGATCCTTCTACCGCTCCAGAAGATATCTCACTACTGATGCAATTCTCTATCTATATAAAAGCCAAGTACGTCCAAGGATGGAATACTGCTGCCATATCTGGGCAGGAGCTGCTAAAAACAGCCTATCCTGCCTTGGCAGAGTACAAAATAGACTTCGTGGCTTAGTGGGGGGATGCCCTTTTCTCTACCCTGCAACCTCTCTCCCACAGAAGAGACGTTGCGAGCCTATCCTTGTTTTATCGTTATTTCCATGACAGGTGCTCGTCTGAACTCCAATCTCTGGTCCCCCTCGCCAATCTTTCACGAAAAACACCCGTCTAGCCGAATCGACTGTGAAAAATTTCCCCCACTCTTTATCTGTGCCTAAATCCAAACGTTGATTCCATGAACAAAGCTTCTTTCTTAGAACTGCACACCTGTGGAACTCTGTTCCGTCTGCCTGCTTCCCACCGGACTACAACTTGGATGTCTTCAAGTCCAACGTTAACAAATTCCTAATGAACCGCCCCCTTAATTAAACACTCCATCAAATCTCCACACTAACGTAATGTACTTGCAATAACCCTTATCCCTGAGTTGCTTCCGGACCTTGATAAGTGGTGACCACTGTGTAAAAAACAAAAAAAAACATACACAATAAACATAAGACAAAATCATGAAAACTAAACTTGTATAATTGTAAGTTTACCCTACCTTTATCCCAGGCTTTCCCACCCCTTTGTTTGTGTCTATGTCACCATAAAATGATGCCACTTCAAATAAGTGAGGAGGGGCGAGGAGGATGGAGGGATTGAGGAGAGAAAGCACTAACCGGAAGTTTATTAGATGTGTGACAAAAATAATTGGAGATATTAGAATTAGATAAATGGCTGAGAAGATATAATAAATAACAATAATGAAAACGGCTGAAATATTAAGGCAAACCGTTGAAATCAGAGACTAATACACATGAGCTACAAATGATAACCGTCATAAAGAAACTGTAACGAAAAAAAGATAGCGGAACCTCACATGGAATCAAGAAAACTAAAACCGTTTAATTCTAAAAAAAATAGTGTGGGCATCAACAGGCACCATATCAATGAGTCATAAAAGAAAATCCAAAAACCGAGGGAATTAAGCACTAATCACACTAGAGCAGTGCGAAGAGGACTGGGACCCTGCCACCCAATTCCAGTTAAAGCCAACAGTTGTCGCCAGCGAGAAATGAATGGTAAAAGGCTGTTGCAATACCACAAATTCATTTTCAAAGCTTATCGAAAGAAGTGAAGTGTAATGGAAATATGTTAAAATTTGTAACACATACTCTCAGAAACACCACAGGTTGTTGACAAAGAAATTTTTTATGGTCGCCTGTGCACTCTTAGTGAGTATAAATAATAAGAAAAAGAAGATAAAAGATGTCCATGAATAACCTTTATCCCGAGTGGTCCCCGGGCCTTGATAAGTGGCGACTTCCACGTAAAAAAATCGAACTCACAGACAAATGGTGCAAACATAAATCGGCAAGAGTACTTGACAACGAGAATCACAAAGTCTTATAGGACATGGACATACAAACTGATAAACCCATCCAAGCAAGAAGACCGGATGTCGCAATAATTAACAAGAAAGAAAAATCCTGTCAAATCGTATACTTTGCCGCTGATCACAGGGTGAATATCAAAGAAAAGGTGAAATAGAGCAAATACACAGAGCTAGCCAAAGAGCTGAAAGGGATATGGAAGATGAAGAAAATCAAAATAATACTTATTAAAGTAAGATCACTGGGAACAATCCCGAAAACTTTGAAAAAAAATATTGGAGAAATTGGAATCAAAGGAATGACTGGAAAAATACAATGAACAGCAATAATGAAAACAGCTAAAATTTTAAGAACATCCCTTGAATGTGGAAGCTAACACACAGGAGCAACAAGCGCGGGGCATACAAACTGCTGTTAAAGCAAAATATGAAGTGATACATGGAAGCCGCATGTCTATAAGTTCTCTAACTCCACCCCCATCCTCCTCATTACCACATCAGTGCCTCCCCCAAAAGAGTGAAGCCAAATAACTTAGTAAAATCAAGAAGGAAGGAAAGACCGAGGAAGCTACCAGACCTCCGCCAGATAAGTGCGAAGAGAACTGTGCCCTTGGGAAGGCTTATTGCAATTCAAATTTCAGTGAAGACCAATAGCCGCTGCCAACGAGAAATCAATGGCAAGCAGCTGTTGCGAGAATGCAAATTTATTTGCAACTGTTATCGAAAGAGGAAAAGAGTATTGAAAACCTGGGGAGACTAATTGTCACTCAGCTTCCAGAGAACACCACAGGATGTTTTCAAGGAGAGATCTTTGATGACCTGTGTGAAAGCTCCTTGTGAGTCAATAATAATTTTATGAAGATAATGATGATGATGACGATGATGATAGAAGAATTGAAAGTGAGACGAGGTTAATATTTAAAGTTAAAAACAATCATCTATTTTCTTTAATTGCAGATTTGACCAGTATAGCTTGGTTTAACATTTTATCATGAGGACACTGACAAACGTGTAGCGTTTGCAAATTCAAATGATACCATCAATTAACTGAGGTAAACATTTTATGAACGAATAATTTTACGAAATGGACCTTTCAACTGGCTACCTTTTTTGTGCGCTTTTACTCCATTAAATTATTTTATTTGTGGATAGGTAATGTGGAATGCTACGTTGATAAACCAAACACAATAGATCATTTGAGAGACAACATTTGAGGTGCTATTGCAGAAATATAGCCTAATTTTACAGAGTTGTAAAAATTGGACATACATGCGTGAGCCGTGAGCCGTATGCCCGAAATTGTATTAAAATATAAATGCCAAAAAAATTAATATTTGCATAAAATGACATACTTGAATAATAAAAATATTTTTTCTGTCATTTATTTTAATTTAATTTCACTGTCTCTAAAAACCTCTGTTATGTATATGTATTATTGCGTTAGGCGTTTTTTTCTTGTTTGTTCATTCTTCTAATTCTTTGCCTTTACCTAGCGCTGGTCTGTCGTTTGGGTTTTCAGGTGCGTAAAATGGAATGTGCGCTGTGTACACACGAGGAGGCTGGGCTAGGCAGCAGACACACAGACACACCGTCGAAGAAATGCCATCATCATCTTTTGCAGTCTCCGCTGCATTGTTTTTCGTCTTTCCCGCTCCCGTCTTCGTGCGTGTGTGTCTCGCTAGCATCCCCATACGTTCGCTCTCACGTGATGCGGCTCACGTGCAAACTCCACTTTGCCAGTTTGAAAGCGAAACGCACACCGACTACACCGAAGCGCGTAACAAGGGACGAATTGCAGTTTGTAAAAAATAACGCCTAATCATAAAAATATACAAGAAATATATACAAAAAAAAAAAACATATAGAAATGAAACAAACCTGCCAATTTATAAAAGACAAAAGAAATATATCACCTTGACATTAGTATATATATATATATATATATATATATATATATATATATATATATATATATATATATATATATATATATGTACAAGGGATACAAAAACAAGGTTCTCTTTTAAAAAAAAACAGCGTTTTCGGGGGTGTCTATGGATTTATATTTTACGGAGCGGAGCAGTGGTTGTCGTTTAGTCCGTTGCTATTAAAAGTATAAAAAACACAACAAAGCACAAGCACCATATACAATCAAATATTTTTTTATCCGTCTTTTTTTCTTTTTTTTTCTTTTTTTTTTTGAGAAATTCAAGAATTTAATAACAACAGGTCAATGCAGGTGTGGATTGCTTTAAATCAATTGTCGCCAAACGAAGAACCACACGAACGATGCTTAATGTCGATCAGAAAGAATACGCTTGCGAAAAAAGGGGCTTGCTACCAGCAACATTTATCATTAATCAGGTAAGTGTATAATGCGCACCCATATATGGACATTCATCTTAACGCACACACACTCACATACACGCACATACATGCGTATATAGATATACATATGTATATAGGTTGCGTGTGCATTTACCTTAACCATAACACAAATACACATACATAAATGCATGCAAATAAATAAATACATATACGTATATATGTGTGCGGCTATATTATATATATACATATATCGTGTATGCATTAACCCTAACCCTAACACAAACACACATATACACACATACATACACGCATGCGAATATGCATATATATATATATATATATATATATATATATATATATATACATATATATATATATATATATATATATATGTATGTATGTATGTATCGTCGGACTCGATGTATAAGGTTCTGAAAAATATCTCTGTTAGTTATATGTATAGTGTTGTCATTTGTATGTACCAATAAATTACCAACTGGGAAAACAAAATATTTAAAATTAGAGAACTATTATATATATATATATATATATATATATATATATATATATATATATATATATATATATGTATACATATATATACATATATATATGTATATATATATATAAATATATATATATATATACGGTTCCAGCTTGACGATTCACTATAGGAATGAAATGATTCGGTTTAGCTTAATAGGCATATATTTTCAGAACTTACGACCAAGCTCTACTCAGGAATTGAGCACTCTCGAACTATATTCTGAAAATTGATGCATAAAACAGCATATATTTCTATATACACTCTCATGCACAAACATACAGATAGATAGATAGATAGATAGATAGATAGATAGATAGAAATTGCGTATGAATTTAGGCAGCAAATTTTCTAATTAGATATAGAGTATTAACACGGAGGGCTTCTGCTTTAAACACATTCGTATTTCAATTTTTCTAAATAGTCTATCTAGAGATGTTGGAAAGTTAGGCACAAGGTCAGGTAATGTTTTTAGATGCAAGCGACCTAATGTAAGCGCTTACGAAAATCTTTAGTACCCCTGTCTGCATTCCGCGATAGTTAATTTAGAATAAACTAACTCCTAAGTAATACTGCGACCAGACAATAATATAGTCACTGCCGGACTGATACTACATACGTATATATATATATATATATATATATATATATATATATATATATATATATAGAGAGAGAGAGAGAGAGAGAGAGAGAGAGAGAGAGAGACGAAGGAATTCCAAAAGTAATGCATCCCATTTTTATTCCGCTCGAATGGATCAGAGTGGATTGCAAATTGCATTGTTATGATAACTGAACATGCATTCATGAACTGAAAGTTTCATCTTTCTCTTACACATATTGACGATGTGACACTCAAATAAATCAACCCCGGTTACGGACGTGTGTCAGAAGCAGATATGTATTATTAAATTTCTGCATGGATAAAATGTAAAAGCTATCAAAATTCATCTGCGCTTGTTTAATGTTTGCAAAGCCGATAAAGTTGATGTCAGCACAGTTAGATACGTTCGTGTATTTCAGAGACGTGGGTGATTAACTGCGCTCCGTATGCCAACAAACAGCCACCACCTCACCGCTGGCAAAAGTGCACTGAAAATTGTGGTGAATATGTAAAAAAAAAAAAAAAAAAAAATTCTAGTGCACAAACATTCGCTTATTTTAATAGTATGCCTTTCAGTTTGAAACTTTATTAGTTAAACAAATAGATGCATTACTTTTAGAACAACACGTGTATGTATATATATATATATATATATATATATATATATATATATATATATATATATATATATATATATATATATATATGGCGTAAGATCTTTACTCCAAATTTGAAGATGTTCTCTATTTTACCGTATATTTCTTTAAGAATGTTAAAATATCCAACGCCTGTTTCGCTGTGCAAAATCATTTCTGTACTAACCATGAAAATTTTTTCAATGATTCCACCTAAACGCATAATAAGAAAAGGAACTGATCAATTTTACTAGAAAAAAAAAGGAATATGGTCATGATTACAAAATTCGGAAATCGGAAGAGAAATTGCAATAGTGTTTACTTTTAGTTACGCCACGTTTGAAGTAATTTAACCTCTCTCTCTCTCTCTCTCTATATATATATATATATATATATATATATATATATATATATAAAGAGAGAGAGAGAAAGTGAGGCAGACAGACAGATAGACAGTGTAGTTAAATAAACGGCACAACATCATACGCAAAGATGGTAGATTATAAATTTAACTTCGATTTCTACTTCGATGCAGTTGCATGGCATTATAAATCCTTATTACTTACCTGAGTGCTCTTTAGCATCTACCATTACGTTCAAGATCCATAGATTTATATATCATAGCACTGGCAATGTTCTGAAACTAAAGCACAGCTTTAAGCTAAATACCATAACATTCATTTAATATTTAGGCAATATAATAATATAAGCACACCAATCAGCGCTATTATCTCTAATAATAACAATATCTATTATGTATATACATATTATATATATATATGTATGTATATAGATAGATATATTTATGTATATATATATATATATATATATATACATATATATATTTATATACATGTTAATAGTTCATGCATCCACATAATGTGTTAAATGAGATATTATACTTTCGTATAATTTTTCAGTGTTTACTTCAAAAGTACTCAATATGTAAGTAGAGATAGGTATTAAGTCATGAAAATATATAACAAATTACATAGAATATTCCGCGTTTTATCTCTGTATGATTCCAGTCTAACGATATTCTATCGAGATCAAACGCAAAAGAGTATATGTAGCTTTATTGTACCAAACACACACACACACACATACACACACACAGATATATATATATACATATATATATATACATATATATATATATATATATATATACATATATATAAAGCAAGTTGAACAGAAGAAATAAAAAGAACTTAAAGTTGTTGGAATTAATTTAAGGTATTTACATCTGTCTTGATAATGTATGTATATATATGCATATGGATTATTTATACATATATATATACACACACACGCACACACACACATACACACACACACCCACATATATATATATATATATATATATATATATATATATATATATATATATATATATATAAGAATTTACAAAAATATATACATATCAGTCGACTGGAAGAGTTTAAGAAAAGTGATTTGAACAATGCGATATAATAATGACTTCGTTAATGCGGTGACTGCTTCCCCTATGCCTAATCTCTTGCCTTGGAGATGAATAAAAACAAAAACAAATGAATTACACAACATTGCGACTGACTATTTTTTATTTTTTTTTTTTACTTTATGATAATTCGCGCCACGTTTAAATGCTTTGTATTTTTTCTTTTGAGCAGTGAGAGATGATATTCAAAGACCGTCGTTCTTCTTCGATCAATATGAAAAATGAAATTCTTACATTAAAGAAGCTTATCTCCCCGCTTACAATTAATTGTAAATTCTAGCTCAGTTGACGAACATTTACAAAAACATAGCAACTCTCCTTGGATTTCAAACCAATCTTTTTAATGACATTACAATTATACATTCCAAAACCATTTTAAAAATCAATTATAAAAAGTTTAAATGTACTGGAAGCTATAAATATCAAAACTCAACAGCCTACAATTAATAATGCTGCTTATGAAACCAATTCTAATATTTGAAATGCTTTACGTTATGTAATGTTATACTATGAGGCTAATTCTGGTACACAGAATTTCTCTCCTGAACAGTCTGAAAACGTTCTCCTGGCAACATACTGTCTTTAAACGCCGGTTTCACACTTATCTTTTAATTTTTTTCACTAGCATTCCTGTTTATTTGTGTTTTTACTAAATAATGATTGGAAGAGGGGTCGAAAACGTTCGTGATACCTATGAAATTTGTATTATTATTTTATTATTTTAACGACTATAAGATTATATAAGAATAAAAAAAACGAACAAAAGAAAATGCATGACTATACAAAAGTTCTTTGTTTTTTCAAATGAAAAATCTTCTGCCTCAATACAGTAAATATATATATATATATATATATATATATATATATATATATATATATATATAGTCATCCACCTACAGTACAGATTCGTTGTCTCACAATTCATCAGTGCGGCTACACGTACACCTTTTCCCAGCCGTGGATCAAACCCACAATCATCGTGTTGACAGTCGGCAGTTCTAACCATCGGACCATTAATAAGCACCCGTGAATATTTTTCTTCAAATGCCTACTAAATTAGCATTTGCCAGTCGCACAGTGCTCAAACTGTCGGTTTGCTTACAAACAAACAGTGGACTTTGCAATATATATATATATATATATATATATATATATATATATATATATATATATAAATATATATATATAGTAAGTTATAAAATACATATGGCGATTAAGCTACACTGAATATTCCGCGTTTCATCCACTCTAGGACTCTTTAGGCTTATGCCCATAAGCCTGAAGAGTCCTAGAGTGGATGAAACGCTGAATATTCAGTAAATACTTAAAGTTTACACATAAATTTATACTTTCGTACATTAATTTTATGTGAATGAATAAAGTAGTTATATATATATATATATATATATATATATATATATATATATATATATACAGAATACTTCCAATGAAATTGGAACTGAGCCAAACCAAAGCAGTAAACATTGCACGTAGAACGAACGAAATATTCGATTCAATTGGAGCTTGATAAAAACAACAAGCAGTAAATGTAACTTAAATGTTTGCTGCAGCTGCATGGTATCTTCTATGTTTGGAAATATTTTGATAAATTCATGAAAAGTCTAAATACATTTGCATATAAATATATTTGCATATATATATATATATATATATATATATATATTTATATATATATATATATATATTTATATATATATATATACATATATATAATTTCATCTGCATGAACACATTTTTGGAATTTATTACAACACCTTTGAATACAAAAAACACATCGAAACCGCATTAAAATATAAAGATAGACCAGAGCGAACAGAGGAAGCAAAAAAACAGGGCGAGCAATAGAGATAGATTTTGGATATTTAATTATTTTCAATCATTGAATAATAATAATAATAATAATAATAATAATAATAATAATAATAATAATTTGGGTTAGTGTATGTGTATAGGGGGTGCGTATGCGGGTGTGTGTGTTTGTAGTACATAGGAATATACCTATAACAAGTAAGATAGAGAGAAATATTTGTTTTATACCACGAAAGAATTCTTTTTTCTAACGAATTCATTCGTGGAGTAACACGAAAAACCTTTAATACAGCTTGAGTGCTATAAGTATGCTATTCTACTATTGTCACCTAATGTATGTATAATGTGTATATATATATATATATATATATATATATATATATATATTACTTTATAAAAGGCATACGTATGTATATATATATATATATATATATATATGGTTGTACACACATACACACAATATATATATATATATATATATATATATATATATATATATTACCATTCACGTCTTTCATTTGCTTCAATAAAGTCAGATGTTGACTTTTGTATGTACGGTTTAACCACCCTACGCTATTTTCCTTATATATTTATTTGTTAAAAGCCAAATGCAAAATTCATACGATCATTGAATTTCCAATCAAAATTTACTTGGTTAAAGAATTTATCTCTATCCTCACCTAGGCTTTATTTTAAATTTACACCCGCCCACCAGAATTTTAAATAAGAATAAATAACTCAAGCTTACTGACCTCCAGATGAAAAAAAAAAACAGTGTCAAATGTGATTGATGATGTCATAAAATCCATTGAAATATTTAACCCGGATTGAAGATTGAAGTTAATTTAAATTTTAGTTCGTTTAACATAACGATTTAGATAACAAACCGATATAACATCGTACAGATAGATAGATAGATAGATAGATAGATAGATAGATAGATAGATAGATAGATATCAGCTAAAATTTCTCTGAGTTTTAGGATTTAGCTATTATTTAATGTTTAATTAACAGCAATTTACAATTAATTATGTAAGTTACGAATCACTTACAAAGGTTTATGTATAACTCTCGCCCTCTCTTAGTGTATTTTCTTTGTGTCCTCGGCCCTTATTTTGTATGGCATTTTCTCTTTCTCTAAGTGGTCAAACGTATATATATATATATATATATATATATATATATATATATATATATATATATGTGCGTGTGTGTTTGTGTGTGTATTTGCGTGTGTTTTTTAGTAACAGTCGAGATAAAAAAAAATTAGTGAAAAATATAATGATCGGGATAGTTTACTAAAAACAAATATAGAGTATCAGTGTGGTAGTCCTAGTATTCAAATGGTAGCTGGAATATGAAAAAGAGAAATGAAGACAGAGAGATAAATAGAAAGGGAATATAACGAAAAGACATGAATTATAATGTGTATTTTTCTTTTTACTTTTGCTATATTTAAATGTGTGGCTTTTTCCACTAAATTCAACCTGTGTTAAACACTCTCAACTCGAACTCAGTAGGAGACTAAACGTGTCACGTTTCATGATCAGAAAAATTCAAACAATATCATTTCTTTTTACTTGTCAAGATGGTGTTTTCCACGATCCGCAGTTATTGTCAATATCAAGATTTTAATGTCCAATTCAATGCGCTCGCTCAACAGCAAATGTCACACACACACACATATATATATATATATATATATATATATAATGCAATACGTCAGTCTTGACGCTGACTAGTTAGGGGCCTCAGCGCTTTATCCCTCAGTGTTAGCGTAGTCTCACTCCATCACCATAGGACTTCCCACCTTGACTCAAAACTTGCTTGCGCAGTTTAGGTGCAGTATCTGTTGCGCATCAGATAGGCACCCTCTGAACCTCCAATTCTCATGTCCAGTGAAGCGAACCCGCGACGACTGGCAACGGAGGCAGCAATTTCTGGCCGAAAGTAATTTCAGTGAGGTAAACAGTCGTCCTATCGTGTCCGCTACTACGCTTTTTCTTTCTGGATGAGGTTCCATAGCCTTTTAAGGAAAACTGCTAGGTAGCAGTAGGATTTGAAGTCAGAACTCCCATCTCTTTTGTTGTGGTGTTTTATTTTGGGGTTGGTTCTCATAATCTTCGCCCAACAAAGGGTACCCCCAAGACAGTGGGTTAGGGATTGGTAGTGTGCCAAGGCATGTCCACACATCGGTGGGTCATAACGCAATACCTTTTGGATCCCCTACTACTCTGAGATCTCCTACAAGTTTAGACTGGGACCGCAAGGCACCCAGTTACCGTGTGTGAACAATGTGGAGGCACTATAGGAGTCTTTATGGTGGAGAGGTTATGTACTGGCAGGGAATACTTATGCATAGCTGCTCCCTTTTCACTGTTAGCCAGTGGTGTTATATGGAAGCGAGAAGACATGCAAGCATGAACTTAACACTTAATTTAATCTAACACACTAAACGCATCACATCCCCCTGCCGAATTAAGAATGCAAACGCGCACACACACACACACACATATAAATATATATATATATATATATATATATATATATATATATATATATATATATATATATATATAAGAAACAATCAATACAGCAGAAAATAAATGTTTACTCATTATAACCAGGTGTAAATTTTCCACTTGCTTCATTAATATTTTTAACTGAGATTTTTTACAATTTATGACTAAATATCATAAATTGCTGTTTCATTTAATGCATCAAGCAGAAAATTCTAACTTTGCTACGATTATAATTTGCTAATTTCTTAATGCCTTCTGATAACAAGAATAACAATGGTTGTATTCTTTGAAACTCCGCGGAATAAGGAATTTGAAAATTATTTTTGGACTATTCTGTTTAATAATACGAGGGGCGTACAATAAGTAATGCCTCTGACCCACTTCTAGTTGTTTGATCCAGCTGAAATTTTGCATGTGCAATTATTTATATCTCTTCTGGTAATGTGGCAAATTACAGCTCTGAACTAGTTGTGTTTTCTGTTTTACAAGTGTTTGAACTGAGCCAGGTGTGAAATTGAGCCTGTTGAATGTTGAGCAGTGATCCGATTTTTGTATTTGAAAGGACGCACACCACAGGAGACTTTCGATGAAATGAAAGAAACTTATGGTGACAATGCCCCATCATATGACCTTGTAAAACGCTGGCATCGTGAATTCAAACGTGGCCGGAAGTCTGTGGAAACAGCTTCCAGACCTGGTCGCCCCCCTTCTGTCATTGATGAGGCATCTGTCCGTCAAGTTGAGGCTGCCATTTTGGAAGATCGGCGCATTACTATTCGCTAAATAGCCCAAGATGTCAAGATTAGTACAGGGTTCGTGAAAACTATCATTCATAACAATTTGCATATGCATAAGATGTCTACCAGATGGATTCCCAGGTTGCTCACACCATTCCAGAAGCGAGAAGGCGCCGAGTGCTCGAGGATGAATTTGGAGATGTGCCAAGAAGATGAGTCAAAGTTTTTCAAAAGACTGATTACACAGGATGAAACCTGAGTCCACCACTATGATCCAGAGACCAAAGCCCAGTCAATGCAGTGGAAGCTCTTGGACTCACGACCTCTAAAGAAGGCAAGGGTGCAGCCCTCCGCTGGCAAGGTCATGCTCACAGTCTTCTGGAACCAGGACGGAACAGTGATGACAGATTTCCTGGCAAAGGTACCACAATTACAGGAGCCTATTATGCTTCGCTTTTGAGGAAATTAAGGGAAGCTATCAAAATCAAGAGGCGAGGTAAGATCAGCTAACTTACCCTCCTGTAGGACAACGCTCCGGTCCACAACTCGCATGTCGCCAGATCAGAAGCACGGGCGTGTGGTTATTAAATCCTTCCCTATCCTCCCTACTCTCCTGACCTTGCACCCTCTGACTTTCACCTCTTCCTAGCCATGAAGTTGTTTTGTTTCCCAGATGATGCAGTCTTGATTTCTGAAGGTACGTCGTGGTAGGAGGACCAACCTGGGGTGTTCTACAAAAACGGTCTCCAGAACTGCATCAAACGATGGGAGAAATGCATAACTGGGTAGTTCCTATGTAGAGAAAGACTAATAACTGTGCCAAGTTTCGTTGCTCTACTACTATTGGAAGTGGGTCAGGGGCATTACTTATTTCATGCCCCTCGTAAATTTGATTATACATTTTAATTTACAGTTTTCAATTACTTTATTGACACGAAAGTTCTTGCGATTTAAAATTGTTCACACACGGTAAATTTTAAAACTTAGATAAACATATCACTACTGAAACAAAAATGTATTGATAGAAATAAGCACCGTCAGAATCAACACACTTTTGCAAACTTAAAACAAGTGTATTCATATCAGTAACGTAAAAATCTTGCGTTCTGGTGTCGATGAAGTCGCTGAAAGGGGGGTTTCATATCGCTTAAGTTTTTTAAGCATTTCTTACGAAGAAAGTTTTCGAGATGCATTGAAAAAGCAGTAGTCAGTAGGTACGAGGTCTGGAGAGTATGGCGGATGAGGCAGAGTTTAGTTGCCCAATTTGTTCAACTTCTGCAGGGTCAGTTTAGCAAGTGCGGTGGAGCATTGTCATGAGGAAAAATTGGGCCTTTTCTGTTGATTAATGTTGGGTGTTGTTATTAAAGTTTCTGAGGAATTTCATCTATTTGTTGACAGTATTTCCTGCTGTAATAATTTCACCTGCATTATAAAAGACAGACCACAAATCCTCAGCAACTCTAGCTTCAGGAAGTGTCGTAAAGCTTTGTCGACATCTAACCACTGAGCTGAGCGTCACTGGTTGTTGTAAAGAACCAACTTTTTATTACACGTCACAACCCAATCGAGAAACAGCTCGTTTTTGTTGTGTAACATTAGAGAAAATGACATAACGTTTTTTTGGTTGTCGTTCGATTTGTTAGGCACCTAGGTATCAAGTTTTGATTGTCTTTCCAATATCTCTCAAGTGGTTGGAAGTCGTCATATACGTTACAGCTAATTTAGCAGCAAGTTCTTGAACAGTTGTGCGTGGATTGACTTCGATTAAAGCTCTTAATTGATCGTGATCAAGATCCGATGGCCGACCACTCATCATCTTCAAGACTCATCGTCGCCACGAAATTTCTTTAACAACCATTGTGCCGTGCATTCAGTAGAGGTTACTTCGCCAAACGCTTGGTTGATATCGCTAGCTGTTTCCGCAGTTTTTCGGCCTAGCTTAAATTGAAATATGAAAATTGTACGAATTTGCTTTTTTTTTTCCATATTGAATTTAACCTTAAAAAGATGATATAATTGTTTTAATACGATCGTACTTTAAACGATTAGACAGAGCGAAAAGGCTATAAAATTATAGATATAGTAAATGTATCATAAGAGAAAATTTATTTGAAAACACGCCATTTAAAATCAAAATTTTAAATTCTGAAAGAACTATCTTCCCTATATATATATATATATATATATATATATATATATATATATATATATATATATATATATATTGAGTAGATAGTTCTTGCAGAATTTAAAATTAGAAAATACGCCATTTAAAATCAAAATTTTAAATTCTGCAAGACGTATTTTCAAATAAATTTTCTCTTATGATACCTTTACTATGTCTATAATTTTAAAGAGCGTTTTCGCTCTGTCTAATTGTTTAAAGTACTACCGTTTTAAAACAATTATGTAATCTTTTCTTCCAAAATTTTCATTAAGCAATAAATTGTAAATACTACTGATATATACTGATACTGATGATATATATATATATATGATTTTTATTTATTTATTTATAATTATTAAAACAGCAATCAACATATATTCATGTTTCGATGCCCTACCTCTCCTCAGCTTAGCTTGACTCTCTCTCTAGGAATCGAAAAAACATCCTCAAAGTAAAAACGCTACTTAACCGTATTATCGTTTAAAAAAGCTCAACGAAAAAAAATATATATATATGATCATACACATGAAAATAGTTTTATTTATACCAACATTATTTTCCTATATATTTCCATCAAAGTAATAAGGCTATGGCTAATTTTTAAAATAGGTTTTTAGATAAGGCTGGCAGATAAGTTCGAAACGATTTTTATTATCTTTCTCTAGAAACGTGTATATATATATATATATATATATATATATATATATATATATATATATATGTATATATAGACAGGCATTGTTGAACAGACCTGAGTGTTTCTGCTTAATCGTCTTTTTGCAATTTCTCCATTTTTCGTGTGGTCGTTCTAATATCCCGGTCGAATTTGTGTAAGAAAGCTCCATAGTTGTTTTTGTCTATTTGCTGTTTTTTTTTGCAAGTACTTTCAACTGATTTTCTTCAGTTGTCTTTAGACAGTTTTTGGTAAGAATCTGGATGATTTTATATGCTTCGGTTCAAATTCCACTTAAATTAGTTGAAATAGTGAAGTGTCTCGTGTGTAAAAAAATATATGTTTTAACGTATCAAGAATGTGGCTATAATACCAACACATTGTCCGGACGATTAACCCAATACCTTTATCGAGCTCGATTTGCCAACATCTAAAACAACATTGCTGCCCACATTCCTATTTAGAAAAATCTTAGTTGAAAACACGAAAATAATTCCCATGGATCCAAACGTGAAAATAATGGAAGCACTGTATATGAGAGCGAAACAGCCAAAAAAAAAAAAACAATGTAAATTTTGAAAACAGTAATAACATTTAAAATGCCTGGATACATAACTATCCAATATATATATATATATATATATATATATATATATATATATATATATATATATACATTTATTTTAGCCACGTGCTTAACACATGTAAACATATTTTTTACACACAAGATGCTTCACCATTAAAAGTAATTCAAATGTAATTTGAACTTAAGCATATAAAACATCCAGATTTTCAACGAAACAGTAATCAAAAACTGCATGAAGACGGCTGAAATAAATCAGTTGAAAGTACTTGCAAAGGACCAAAAATATATAGACGAAAACGACTATGGAACTTTTTTTACACAAATTCGACCAAGATATTAGAACGACCATTCGAAAAATGGAGAAATTAATATTAATTTATGCATTTTTTGTTTCATTTAACAGCAGGGATAATTCCTGTTGGTTACACTTGCGAGCCGTTGTTTCCATTTGCCGGGCCAAAGTTCGAATATTTTGTTCGAGGGTAAAACGAAAAATTTACATATATATCTATATATATATGAAAATGTAACTCTTGGTTCGTTCGTAATTTATAGTCTAAACAACTAAATAAATGATTGCTTCGACATTTTGGTATAATATGTTTACTGTACCCATGCGTGTTTTTATATATCTCTTTTTAATTATAGCATTATAGTTAATTTTTCTATAATAAATAGGTTTTTCTTTGTACCGATAGGCCAGTTATTTTTTATTTATGGACAATTATTTATCACCGCTTGCCGTCACGTGACCAGTGTTTTCAATTTAGCTGTTTTTCCGCTAGATCTGGAGATTTCGTTTGCAATCTAGCGGGAAATTCTAGAAAATCTGGAGATATTTCGTACTCACACACCCGCAATTTTAGATTAAAAAATAAAGAAAAGCGTTTGAAAATACTTTAAAACATAAAATAAACTCATTCATGTAAGTAAAAAAAGTAGAATTTATTGCCTTTGGTAACAATTATTTATTGATTATTTGTTTTGTTTTTCACCTTTTTTTTCGGCTAACCATTCTTAAATATCGCTATAAAATCGATTTTTCCGAGTACATTTTAGCGGGGGGCATTCCAACCTCCGTAGTTTTGTTTAAAATACGATCTAAGCAACTCCCCTAAGTCAAAAATTCTAAAAATCAAGAAACAACAGCAAAAATATTTATACCAAACACAGTAGAATTTAATTATCTACCAACCTAAATACTTTTAACATGCTAAAACAAACTTTTTTTGGTTTTTTTTATTTTTCTAATTTCCAAATATGTTGTTCAAAGTGGATTTTACACACTGAATAAAAAAATAATAAACAAATGTTCGCTTAACCCTTAAGGAGTAAGGAGGCTTAATTTCTCAACAGTTGTAAACAAATGACACGGTGTATCAGAATTTTTGTAGGAATTTTTGACACCCCTCACACGAAACTGCGAATAAAATATAAAAAACTCGTAATTTCTCTTTTAAAAGTGGGTTGTTTATTTTCTATATGGATTGCTCTTCAAAAATAAACTATTAAAGTTGTATAAAATGTAAAAGAAATATTATTTTTTATTTAAAAAAACAGTAATGAAATTAATTGAATTTTACGAGCTCAGTATTTTCAATTTTTAAAATTTAAAAATCTATCAAAATTTTTCTATTAATTCAATTTTTACGATATTTTCAGGGTCAATGTGAAATTTTATGCTCTTTCCAATAAATTGAATATAATATTTTAGACAAATGTTTTTTATTCAATCCCCCCTCTATTTTCAAATGTCTATTAAAAAGTAAATAATCAATTTACTCAGTTTTATATATCACAAATTGAAGATAAAAGATCAATAAATAATATATTCAAATGTAAAACAAAAAAGTAGTGTTTTTTTTAATTTACCTGTAAAGTCCGAAATTTAAAACCTTCTTTTTTTTAAACACGTTGTTTGTTTGGGTTTTTTTTGTTTTTTTTTTAATGAAACCTTGGTCCTTGCTTCTTTAATTGAAAAAAAATTAGGGTTTTAATTATATTTTTTGAGTAGTTATAAGCTTGGAAATACAGGGGGCCGAATTAATTCACGCCTTCCATTTTGAAATGTCTATTAAAAAGTAAATAATTAATTTACTCACTAAAGTGTTATATGTCATAAATTTAAGATAAAGGATCCATAAATAATATATTCAAATTTAAAATTTAAAAAATAGTGTTTTTTAGAAATTTACCTTTAAAGTCCGAAGTTTAAAACCCTTTTTTATAAAAAAAACACGTTGTTTGTTTTGTTTGTTTTTTTTTAAATGAAACCTTGGCCCTTGCTCCTTTAAGTGAAAAAATTAGGGTTTGAATTACATTTTTCGAGGAGTAATAAGCTTGGAAAACTGGGTGGAATTATTCAATATTTTTCACGAAATTTCTGACACACCTAACAAATTACTTATCTACCACTAACCCTAATTTCGAGTTGCACTCCCAAATTTAGAGTTAGTGATATTCATAGATTTTGTATACAATTTTCCAAGAGTGAAGTCCCTATTGTTAAATGACATGTAACCAGTGAATTGTTGGAAAAACAACTTTTAATAAAAGAAATGAAATAAAAATAACTTAAACAGTTTCAACACGGATAAAAGATACTTGAATTTTACTGCATTTGGTATCAGGTATTTTTATTATTGTTTACAATTTCTCGAATATTAATTATTTTACACAAATGATTGTGTTGTTCCTACTTACTTGCCTCCCCCCCAAGAGCCGTTATTCATGAGTTTACTCATTTCTACTAAATTTTAGACGTTTATTTTATTTATTTGTCAGCATGAACCAACTTTTTAAGATGCAGCATATGCTAAAACTTCAGCGAAGTTTACTGTGTTTATTTTTTAGCAAACATTAATAATAGAAAGTTTTCCACTTTATTTTCTTTTCATAATTAACGATGGAAGTATGTTTTCTGTTTTTCTTAACATCTGTTGAAAAAAAATAATTTGTACAGTCTCTTGAAAAAAAATCAAACTTTTCTCTACTTTCAACTAACTATTTACAATGTTCATATAAAGCATTCATCTGTTCTTTATATAATAAAAATTCCGTTTTCAAAAAGAAACGTTTACTGCCAAATTTCTTCTTTAAAAAAGTGCAAGTTTTCCTAAAAAAAAAAAAACAACTTTCACCTAACAATTTTTGGTAAAAAATTAATATTTTGGGGGAAAAAACAACTTTTATTGATAAAAAAAAAATTGCAAAACATAATAAAAAGTATATAAACGAACAAAATGCAATTTTTCTTGAGGAATGTGTTCCATTTTAACAAACTGAGCCACATCAACGCGTGGCCGGGTACAGTTAGTATATATATATATATATATATATATATATATATATATATATATATATATATATATATATATATATATAGTCATCTACATACAATACTGTTTCGCAGTATCATTGTTCATCTGACTAGCAATCATCTCAAGCCAGGTTTCAAACTCGACCGCCTGGGCGACAGTCTGTGCTCCCAACGGTTACGCTATTCGGCTGCTACTAAGGTCGGTATGCTAATTAACAATGTTCAAGCATTGTCAATATATATATATATATATATATATATATATATATATATATATATATATACTTGTGTGTGTGTATGTGTGTGTGACGTGATGATATAAAACTTATCATATGATAACAGCCATTCAATCTACGCATAAAGATGAAGAGAGAGATGGGGTATAGAGAAAGAGAATACAGAATAATTACGTAAATATACATAAAATACATGGGTAATTTATAAGCATGTATGTATGTATGTATGTATGTATGTGTGTGTAAATTATACTGAAATGATTACAGAACATGCATATAATTTCACAGGCAAATCTGATCAGATCACCAAATTGAATAATCGAATTGAAACTTGATTATACGTAGCACCTTTCATAGTTATCATATAATTTTAAATTTATTATTATTATTATTATTATTATTATTATTATTATTATTATTATTATTATTATTATTATTTAATCACTAGGGGTTTTCAAACAGTCAGTCATCCAACGATTCTTTTTGAAAAAACTTGTGGTATTCCATAAAGTCTGAATGACAACAAATCTCCCTATATTTCCATTACTCTGCATCTTTTTCAATACTATTTGCAAATTAATATGCGTTATCGCAACAACTGTTTACTATTGATTTCTCGTTGGTAGCGGCTATTTGTCTTTACTGGAATTTGAGTGTCAATAAGCCTCGCCAAGGTCCTAATCCTCTTCGCACTCATCAAGTGGAGGCCTGGTTATAGCTTTTTCTCCTCGGTATTATAATTCTTCTTGACCTTTCGACTATTTGGTGTGGGGTCAGTCGTGCTGACGCCAGTTTTTGGAGGGGGAGAGAAAAGGAAAAAGGAAATGGAGTGGAAAAGGGAGGGAGAGAGGGAAAGGGAGGAAAATAAGGTGGGATAGGCACTTTTCACTTTTGGGTTACCAGTTCTTTTGGTTGCGCCTTTTATTGCAGTTTATATATACCCGGTTAGAATTTGTAACACATGTTGACAAGTTTCTGCACTCAAGGATTTTCGTCATAAATTTAGCTGTTTTAAGCATTAGCCTTCGTTGTATAATCTCAGTCTTCTCGTCGATTCCGATTTCTCTTAGTCGTTTTCCAAGTTTGTGGAGGACTGTTTTTAGTGCTCCTACAATTATTGATATTATAGTGATTTTCTTCAGGGTCAGTATTCTTTTAAGTTGTCTGACAAGTTCCACATATTTGTTTCGTTTTCCTGTCTTTTTGATCTCCACCCTGTGGTGTGCTGAGACGGAAAGATCTACAATTTGACAGTTTCTTTCCTTCTTGTAATTTATTATGACATCTGTTCTTTTTGCTTGGGTGGGTTTTTCTGTTTGTATCTCTGCATTCCAAAGTATGTTGTTGTTTCAGTTTTCCTATACTGCCTCTGGTTTGTGTTTGAACAATTTATCTGCAAGTTCGAATCTGTAAAATTACTAGTGCACTACTTTTCCCATGTAGTCGTACCTACTCTTATGATTCTTTTGGGCTAGTTTGCTGTCTTCACATTATGTGATTTACTGTTTCCTCTCTCTGCCCACAGAGCATACATTTACTGTTTTCTTGTGTTTTAACTATTTTAGCTTTAATTTGGTCCTAATTGCGTTGTTCTGTGTATCTGTCAGTATGGAGTCTATTTTTCTGTTCATGTACTCTTTTCTTAGCCAAACCCATGTGCTTTCATTGTTCTTTTCTTTATTATTCTGATAAATTGTCTCTATAGTTATTTTCCTTCCCACTTTTATTTTCTTGTCTTTTTGTTTTTGGTATCATCCTTTCCTGTATTGCTGTTCCTGATGGTGTCACTCGTTGCGATATTCAAATGCTTCTGTTTTCTGAATTATGTACTTTTCCAAGTCTATTTTATGTCTTCTACACGCTTATAAGTCCTTTTACTCCTAGACCCCTTTCACGTCGGTCAGCATCCTCTTTTGGGTGTAATGAGTTGTGCATTGTTATTAATTTCCTCTGATCAAGGTTTAATTTCTTCCTTAATCCACCATATCAACGGTTCAGAGTAATTATTAGCGATATTGCCAAGTGTTTATTTCTTTAATTACATTTCTACTGCATAGCTTTGTTTCTAACAGTTTGCTCGTTCTTCTCAAGACCCTTTATTATTTTTTTAAAAAATTATTATTATTATTATTATTATTATTATTATTATTATTATTATTATTATTACTACTACAATTATTTCTATTATTATCATTATTATTACTATTATTATACAACTGATATTCACCTTCTGAAGAAGTACTAAAATAAATTGCATAAATGAAGTGTATAAAACCTTGAAACACATACTGAAACGTAGGTATCTTCAATGTACGCCTAATTCAAATTTCATGACGCATATATATATGTGTGTGTTTGTGTGTATGCACATATATATATATATATATATATATTACGCAGGCACCACCACATTATCAAGGCCAAGAGGCCACTCAAGGATAAGGGTTAAAGAGTGTACAGTAGAAATTGGAAAATATAGTAATCATTAGTAATGAAAATTCGGTAAATTTGTTAACTTATATGGAACAGTTCATCAAGAAATTATTTACGTTAGATTTGAACACAACCATATTGTACTCAGCCGGAAAGCAGGAAAACGGAAGACAATTCCACAGGCGTGCAGTTCTAATAAAAAAGCTTTGTTCATGGAATCTACGTTTAGGTTTAGGCACAGATAAAGAGTGGGGAAATTATTGATAGTGTTTTCATCTAGACGAGTGTTTCTTGCAAAAGTTTGGCGAGGGGGGACCATAGACTGAAGCTCACTCGAACACTTTCCATGAAAATAACGATACATCAGAGAGAAGTTCGCAGCATCTCTTCTGTGAGATATAGGTTGCAGGGAAGAGAAAAAGATATCTCCTACGAGGCTACGAAGTCTATTTTGAACTCTATCAAGGAAGGACAAGTTCTTTCTAGCAGCTCCTGCCCAGATGTGGCAACAGTATTCCATCCTTGGACTTACCTGGCTCTTATATAGATAGAGAATTGCATCAGCTGTGAGATATCTACTGGATCGATAGAAAGATCCCGCCATTTTCCAGCGGCCCTGCCAACAGATTTGATGTACGTGTTCCATTTAAGATCAGGAGTACTTGTCAAGCCCCGAAGCTTGTCAAAACTTGAGACCTCCTGAAGGCGAGAGCGATTCATTTCAATTGATGCCAGATGTGGATCAGAATGTTGATGATGTAAAGAGAGAAGCTTGGTTTTAGATGCATTAAAGGTAACCAGCCACTCCTTTCCCCATTGTACCACATGCTCAAGATCAGAGGAGAGAGAATCAGAGAGAACTTGGTCGTTTACTGTCTTAGATGTGCTACCATAAATAGTAGTGTCATCAGCATAAATGTCCACAAATGATGTAAGGATGTGATTTGGAAGATCATTAATGTAGATCAGGAAAATAGTTATATATATATATATATATATATATATATATATATATATATATATATATATATATATATATATATATTAGGGTATTGATTTTAGACAGTTTTTAGGCTGGTGACTACCCTCTTATTTAAATATACATCTTTCTTTCGTTGGAAATTCTTAACCCATTTTATATATATATATATATATATATATATATATATATATATATATATATGAAATGATAATTACATGGCTATAAACCATCTATAATATCAGCTCTTATCAGGTCAATAACATTATATATAATATTTTCATTAATATAAACAAATATTACATTGTCGCTACACTGAGCATTCTAATGTTTCGGACAAATTGGTTTGCAAGAAAACAAAACTAATTAGTCAGGCGACGTAAATGTTTATTTCAATGGATTTTTTACGTTGCCTGACGAGTGACTTTTGGTTTCTTGCAAACCAATTTGTCCGAAACATTAGCATGTTCACTGTAGCGACAATGTAATATTTGTTTATATTAATAAAAATATTATATATATATATATATATATATATATATTAAAAATTGTGGTTAGCCCTAACTCGAAAAGTTATGTTTTATTTTTGTAGATTCCCAATTTTTTTTTATTTTATGGCATATTTTTTTTATTTTCGAATATGAGCAACGATAAATAAATGTTAACCATGATTTTTATACCCACTGGCACTAGTATTTAATGCCCACACAATTATCAGTGGCGTAAGGTATAATTACTGTTTTTTGGGGGAGATTGGAGTTTAGTCACAAATTACTTGGACTTCGTAAGCTAGCATCTTACCTTAAGATCACTGTCAATTAAAAAAAGAAATTAAGAACATGAAGTACGTAAAAATGCTTAATCTAGGAGCACCTAGTAGTCAATTAGAGAATATCCAACGACAGGAAGTCGAAATGTGGTAGAGCTGACAGCTTTTGCTAACTCACAGAACAGGGTTACACTTAAATGTCATGAAGGGGTTTAGAACTATACAACTTTATATATATATATATATATATATATATATATATATATATAGAGAGAGAGAGAGAGAGAGAGAGAGAGAGAGAAAGAGAGAGAGAGAGAAAGAGAAAGAGAGAGAGAAACATTGTTTCCGTGTGTGCAGAACGATCTTTACTAGTCTATCAATTTTGTATATACAGACTTGAAACTTGATATATAGGAGATTCAGATCCACTGAACAACTTCGACTATGGTTTTAGCCGGAAAAATAACTATTAAGTTTTTAGCCGACAAAATAGCTATTAAGCGGCAAAATTGAAAAATTGGAACTGGACAAGCGTAAGTCTACTACACTTGTAACGTTTACGCATGCACAAATATAGATGTAAACATTTAATTATGTTAATTTTTAAAGTTTTGACATACATGTGGATTTATGAATAATCCTGGGGAGCTTTCTCACTCAGAAAACACTATTTTAAGTCACTTCTATATATTGGTACAATATATTAATCGAGAAAAACATTAGCTATATAACAATAAATAGGAAATCTGCCTGACTTTAAATGTCATGTACAAGCATAGTTTATGACAAGGCGGTCCAATATATATATATATATATATATATATATATATATATATATATATATATAATCAGAAATAATTCCGAAATGTTTTGTTTTTTGGTTTTTTGGTTTTTGTTTTTTACTGTAAAAGAATGGCTCAAACCGACATCAATACATACAAGTAATGTTTTTTTTAAAATTATTTTGTCATCTAATTCTAACCAAATTTGTTACAAATACGAGCAGAAATAAACCGTGTTATCTGGAATTAAATGAAAAAAAAACTGTCTCTATATTGAAAGCCGATGATACTTTTATTTTTTATTCGTAATATAAAAATTATGTTATTGGTTTTTACAATGTACTCACCATTTTCTTCATTGTGATATTTTTTAAACGGCATTTATTAAAATGAGATTAATCCTATTTCATATTTTTATAAATAGCTACACCCACCGAGTCATAATTGTACACCAAGTATATATATATATATATTATTTCTCATAGTTTAGCTCTCTGTCCGTTCCAGGTTTTTTTCGGAAAATACTTACTTATTTGACTGAAATTTAGTATGGACCTTTTCTATTATATCGTGGAGGGAATTACATATTATGGTATCCATTCTATACACAGGTATTGATATGGATTAATATTTAATGCTAAAATGACCAGTTTAGAATAAAGTACTCATTGTAAGTCACGGGCTTACAAAAAAAGACGGGCAATAAGTCTAGTATATATATATATATATATATATATATATATATATATATATATATATATATATATATATATATATATATGTGTGTGTGTGTGTGTGTGTGTGTGTGTGTGTGTGTGTGTGTGTGGAGGATATCATATAAGCCGACTTTCTAGTCGTCTATGTTCTCGTCTTAAATGTATGTCGCCATTTCTTTATTATGGAATTATATGAACGATATCTTACTGATATTTTCCACCGCATCTGTTTTAATGGCTGACGTCATACGACATCAGTTCTGAACGTCATATCTTCTTCCGCTGTTTTACTGGACTTCATCAGACTGACGTCACACATGGGGTCTTACTATCGTATATAATATAGTAGATATTGACATTCTATTTCCCACCACGGGAAGATGTGACACAATAGGATAAAAGGTAGTGAAGGGAAAGCAAGTACCTAATAGTATGCAACCTACGGCCTACAAAAAAAACTGAGCAGCTCAGTTAGTATTCTCTGGTAAGAGCATCTCAGGTTAATAACAATAAACTAACCCATTCTTAAACCTGGGAGACTGAACTGCCTAGAACTGCCTGACAGATACAAAGTCATACCCTACTCAAAAATGTGTCTGACTGTCGAAATGGCTGTTGAAGACATATCTGCGACTGGTCAGCATATAACTTACCAGGCCCTGCTGAGTTACTATAGTACATAAATTAATTCCCCACAAGCAGAGTTGAGCACAATGTCTGTTTTTGAGTTGCCGAAAAAACTCAGTTCTCTACAATTGGCAACTTTTGTTTGAAACACAAATAAAAATAAAAATGTAGAAATAAATTCTTGGGTACAAAAGTTCGTTTTTAAAATTCATATTCCGTCTTTATAGCTCTTTACCATTTTTAGTTAATAGCTTTACTTTTAGAACTACTCTTGTAAGTTAAATTATATATGAGTACAGCCTTCGATAATTGTCGTAATTATTTACTATATTCTCCTGGGGAAAAAAAAACTAGTTGGACACCCGGACTCTAGAATCTAGTCCACCCGATATGTAGCATCTCTTCCTTCAAAAAATGATTTAATCACGGCACAAATTTCGTTATGTCTTTAACATATAATTAATAATTTAATGTAGTTATTATAATTTCTTTAAAGAGCCAAGACAAGAATAAAAAAGTAGAACAGGAATGAAATAGTTGATTTTTTTTTTAATATTCGCGTTCGTTAATTTCATGTAAAGAGACACGATTTGTACTAGAAAGTTTACAACCTAGAAATGTCAAGTGTATGGATGACCATTTTCAGAATATACAAGCAGGCAGACACGACGTTGCACGAGATTCAATGTGGCTCACTATGTTTAACTTTTCTACTAAGCTTATAACATTATATTACTTTCTTATAATATCTTCCTCCTTCTCGTTTCGTTCCCTGATGTAGTCAGAAGAAGTGGAAATATGTGAAAACTCTTAATTATATATATATATATATATATATATATATATATATATATATACATATATATGCTTAATTGCCATATATATTTTTTATAACTTACTATATATATATATATATATATATATATATATATATATATATATACTAGCAGTTCATCCCAGCTTTGCTCGGGCCCTATGTACTGTTCATAACTTTATTTGCATATGTATTTATATATTAAAATGTTTGACTCATGTCCAGATAACCTACATCTAAAATTTCAAGTGTTTCGACTCAAAATTGGGGGAGGAGTTTGGTAGAGTCTGCAAAGATAAACCATTTCAATTTTTAAATTTTAGCATATAGATTTTCACCCAAAAACTGATTAAAAAAAGCTTGCTACATGTTTGAATACGCTTTATGCAAAGTTTAAAATGTTTAGATTCAAAATTTACTTAATAGTTTGCTAGAGACCGCAAACGTCAAATCTTTTGAACTTTGATCCTTGGTAGTCAAATTTTCAGCCTAAAACCGATTAAAAAGCTTGCCTTATGTCTGAATATATTTTATGTAAAATTTCAAATCTTTAGACCAAAAATTGGCTGAGGTTATTTTTTTAAAACTTTGACACCAATTCTGACCCCTTAAGATTTATTGTTTTGGGCACAAATCAAGTTAAGATGTTCGATCCATGTTCAAGTAACCTACATCTAAAATTTCGAGTATTTAGACCCAAAATTGGCGGATGAGTTTGGTAGAGATTTCAAAGGTTAAATCGTTGAACTTTGACTTTTGACAGCTAAATTCCTGGTCGGAAACCGATTAAAAAGATTTTCCCAAACCTCAATACCTTTTATGTGAAATCTCATAGAGTAATTTGGTAGGGAAATGTACAAACACAGAGAGACACACACAGACAATTTCACTTTTATAGATATACTAGCATTTCAGCCCGGCGTTTCCCGGGGTGTTTGGAGGTGTATGTTGAACAAAAAAACGTGGTAGTCGTAAAACAAAATTTTCGACCCAAACCGATTAAAAAGCTTAAAAAGAAATTTGGCTGTTAAGGGGTAAAGTTCAACGATTTGACCTTTGAGAACTCTTCCTAACTCCACTGGCCATTTTGGGACTAAACACTAAAAATTTTAAATATAGGTTCCCTGGACATGGATCTAACTAAATAATTTGATTTGAGCCCAAACCCATAAATGTTAAGGGGTCATAATAGGGATAAAACTTTTTTTAAAAAATACCTCTGCGGTCTCTACCAAATTACTCAGACAATTTCTGGTCTCAACATTTGAAATTTTACATAAAGGATAATCAGAGATAAGGCAAGCTTTTTAATCGGTTTGAGTCGAAAATTAGAGCTACCAATATATAAACGTATGTATGTATGCTTGAATATCTACTTAAAACTTTTGATAAAGGTGACGGATTTTCACAAGATCAGTATCGTTTTGAAGCTCGACCCTTCAGACGAGAAGTACCGAAAAAAATGGTTAAAAACATTAATATCTTCACTCTTAACTGGGCACTTTTCCACAGGAAGGGGTCGCTTTTTTGGGCGATATTTTCGAAAGTCATCCCCTCTTTTCGATTGTCTAGCCTTAATTTAAACCTACGTCACTTTCGGTTTGTCAGTCGTCGTAACAGCAAAGACGTCACGTTTTTCCTCTTCTTTTCCTCATTCTCGGTAGGGGTTCGAGCCTGCCTTCCTACTCCCACTTTTTTTCGCCCAAAACACACCTTCACGCTAGTATATATATGTTTATATATACATATATATATATATATATATATATATATATATATATATATATATATATATATATATATATATATATATATACACACAAAGGTGATCAATATTTATATCTCCTGTATCTTCCTGTATCCACCTGCATGGATTAGATTTGGATTGCAAATTGAATTGTTGTTTGTTTGTTTGTTTATTGTTTGTTTGTTTTTGTTTTATGGCTTATCAACCCTTTTCATGTCATTTAATGCTGAATCCCGTGATTTTGAAGAACAATTTTTTTAATAGAGTATATTTGTTTTTTTAAGTCGGTTCCTATTAAACCCATAGTTGGGACCCTAACAGGTACTACCACTTCGGGTTAGAGTGGACTTGGGAGCAATGACAATTAAAGGGTGGCTCCACACTCCCCAAATCCCGCAAGCTGGGGCCTCACCATCGGCTATAGTTTAAGGTCATATCCAGGACCTGAATTATTTTGATGTTTGAACTTATGCATTCATGAACTGAACGTTTCATTTCTCTGTTGTAGGTGTTGACAGTGTGAGACTCTAAGAAAGTACACCTTGTCATAGACGTGCGTTAGAAGGAGAGATTCATCACTGGATTAGTTGCAAAAGTCCATTGAGAATGGCTGTGACTACGTAGAAAATAAATTCTCGAGTTCAAACGGTCACTCGTTTTTCCGGTACCCTTTAGGTGCTTGTAACTTTTTAACACTTTGTGCTAAAAAATAGGAGGTTTTTAATTGCGAACGACCCTGGTATGACGTTTCAGATGCCCATCTACAGCTATCGTTCATTCGATAAAAAAAGTGTATTGGAAATGGCGGTGAGTAATATTCTAGAGTACAAAAGGTCAGGCGTTTTAATAGTACCGCTTCCGTCTTTGTATCTCTTTAACTTTTTTAGTTAAAAAATAGAATGTTACTTTTGGAACGATCTTCGTGCATATGCTTTATCGAATATACTTTTTTGAAGTTTTAGTCTGGCTGTGGGCTAACGATTTACTCAGAAAAGGTGATAAGTAATTATCATGCAGATAGAAAGTATAGTAAAGATTCGGATCACTCCCATCGACTTCTCCGGAGAATTTTACACATATAATATAAATTTCACTAAAATAACATAAATATGAAGTTTTAAAACGAGTTTTGCTCTCCATAGCTCTTTAAGTTAAGAATGCACTAGAGATTCGAGGCCATTTCCATTGTCTTCCACAGAACATTTTCTATCTATGATTTTCATTCAAAAATTAGTTATATTTTGGACTTAAAAGGCGATATGCTCTTCACCGCCCTCGTAGTGGGAAAGTTATAGATTTGAAAACTTTTCTATTGCCTTTCCGTTATTAAGTTTTCATAAGGCTACACGCTTAGAATTAATGTGAATTCCTTAACCTTATTTCTAAGAAATAGTAATAACACAAACTCTATTAGCAGTCACCGAATAGAAATAAGAAAATTAATAATGTAGAGAAAACTCTGTTAACTCATGCACTGTGTCCATTTAAAAACAGTTACGCCACAAAATGTTCTAAATAAAATAACTACGTAAAAATAATCTTCTTAGATTTGAAAACCAGGTATAATAAACATAACGAGTATTCAACAACAAAAACATTTATTACAACATTATTAGCGGATCATTACTGAGAGGGAGAAATATCGAAAAATATTATCGATTATTTGCGCGAAATACCACATGAATATATAATAGTCAATCAATAAAAAATGTCCTCTTGGACTGATTGCAATGATGAAACATGGCTGCTTCTGTGTAGCTTACTTGCCATAAATATATATTGATATTATGTATAAATTCTATCATAAAATGTAGCACATATTTCCAGATAAAGTTGATAATGAAGAGAAAACCTGCAACTTTAGAACTCGTGCACTTTATCCACTACAAAATAACTGTTCAATGAAAGGCATTGTTTACTTAGCCAAAATATTTGCTAAATAAAGCGAGATTATAAAATAATAATAACTAAGAATATTAACTTTCCTAAATTTTAAAAGTAAACATAACAAACATTAAGAATATTCAGATGCAAAACATGACTATTAGGTTATTAATAATAGAAAAAAATAACGAAGTGTTTTGTTGGTCGTATAGACTAAATACCGCATAAACGTATATAAACAAATTAATAACAAAACTATTTACACTTTGACCGGCGATTGCGTGCGGTGTTAATACATGTACGCTTCTGTGTAGCATATTTATCATAGTATAGTTTTATACTATATATATTATCGTAATACGCACAAAATACCCTATTTTCAGATATTGTAATTCAAAATTATCTTAAGAAAATCTTGCAATAAAGAAGAAACCTTCATGCGCTTATGAATAATTATCATGGTGGTAAACCTGTGGGGCATTTATGAATGATACTTCGTTGACAAAGAAAATATAAATTCAAGTTTATTTGTACTAAGTGCATCAGTCTTATTTATAATTTTGCAAACCAAGTTTTCCATTTGAATTGGCAATAAAAACGTTTTCGGATATGAAAGACATGTCCAATAACGTCCAGTTGGCTGTGCGCTAGTATCTTGGCTCCCTTAACCAACCTGTAGACAAGTTTATGGGTCGCCTATTGGCCTTTATGACAACATGAAATGATATCGACGTCCATGACGCTGACCCCTTCTATTCTATATCATCGTTCACACTCAAAGACTTCCATCATCGTCAGACACAATTGACAGCCGAACGAACGGCATAAATATTGCAAATACTAAAGCCGTGTGAAATACCAGTAAGCGCATAAGGATTATAATAGAATTGTAATAAAACATGTATCATATAATAAGTAGTATATACTTGTGTCTGCTTTTCTTCAATTATATTTCACCTTTTATGAATACCAATCTTTTTAGTTTATAAACTCTGTTTGTTAAATATAAAAAACAGAATAAATGCATATTAATATAACTATATTTCATATACCAAAGTGTTATTTTTCTGATCCTTCCGTTCTTTTAACATATCAAAAGTGAAAATAGTTGTTACTGCGTAACGAAACAGATTTGTAAAATGTACGAAAGTTTTGGGGAAAAAAAAGCGAATGGTATGATCAATAAAACTTAATTTTTTGGAAGATAACTATATTGTTCTTCATTTGTCGTTGGAATTTACAATTTCTTGTATAACAAAACAAATAAATGTAATATTAATCTATGTTTTATTCTGTATATAGATTCTTTCGGCTTCTATCACCGACTCAGTTCGAGTCCGAGTTTATCAGGTGGTCCTTATTTATGTTCTCCATTGCTCGGACTATTGCTTCCATCGGGGAAAATTTGGTGGTATGAGGATGCTTATTGATTTTTTTATGTACAACGATGCGGCACTCGTGATAATCTAAAGGATTAGGGTCTGGTGAGTAAGGTGACACGATCAGTAGTGAAACGATCATGAAAGTTTTCGGCCATCTGATCCTGGGTTTTGACAGCTTTATGAGATAGTGCTGAATCTTGTTGAAAAGCATATGCCCTTCCATTAGCTATGTTGTTTATCCAAGGCGAAATAATGGTTTAAAGTGTCTCGATATGAGCATCTGCATTAACGTTAAGGCCTTGTGCAAAAAAATGAGGAAACATGATGTATTATTCACTGTTAACTGTACCAAAAACCATCACTGCCGACTTTTAGGAATCTTGCAATTTCTGAATGCCTGTGTTGTGCTTTTATAGTCACTATTACAGCGTCTCTATTCATTTAATTAGTTATAGTAATATCTGCTATGGAACCTTCTGAAAGAAAAAACATTTATTGGTATATTTTAATTAAACTTATACAAATATGAGTTGTCTTATTAAACACCTTACACACGCTGCATATATATATATATATATATATATATATATATATATATATATATATACTAGCAAAAGTACCCGTCGTTGACTGGGTTCCAAAACAGCCTACAGAAAATGGACTCTGATTTATGAAAGTATGATAGGTTATGGAAAAGAAGGGTTGTAAAGAGATAGCTTCGAATTTGGGGGTATCAAAACCAAAGCGAAATATGATGAAAGAAAAAATAAAATAGATAAACCCCATAATTTATAATACCATACCTATTCACACTGAAACACTTATCACAATATTCTGGTGATCTATATTAAAAAAAACCTTGTTAAACTTTGTGACATATTTCCATTCTATGGGGGTCAAGCGCGAACGAAGACCCCATAATTTTATTATACCATATTTCTTCAAACTGAAACATAAATATCAAAGTATACTTACGCAGATAGATATGAAAAGTCTTTATTAAAGTTTGTGCCAATTTCCATTCTATGGAGGCCAGGCGCGAACGCGAACTCCACAATTTTATTATACCATCCCTATTTAAGTTAAAATATACTTATCAAGTTTATTATGTATATCTATATTAAAAACACTTGTAAACGCTTTTTTTTTTTTTTAATTTTTCAATTTTTCATTTCCATACTTTGTGGACCAGGCGCGTACGCAGACCCCACAATTTTAATGAATCATCATTATGGCAGATCAAACATACCCATTCCTGTGTCTCGATACATCTTCTATCAATAGTCAACCATATAGGAGCCTATTCGTGACCAAACACACACACACACACACAGACATTCAGCTTTATATTACATATATATATATATATAAATATATATATATATATAGAGAGAGAGAGATAATTTTATATGTCCTGATAAACTGTATAAGATGTAATATTTTATGTGTAAATGTTCAGTATTTACTTAAATATTGCTCATTACTTGTGTAAAGATACGTAGTAAGTTATTACGATATAAAGTAATAACTTACTACGTATCTCTGGCAATAGAAACGCGGAGATTCTGCGCACGAAATCGTCATCTAAAATTTTAGATAAAGAAGTGTGAACAGTTCGGTGTATTTTAATTTCCATAAATCTTATGTTATTTTCACTCAGACAGTCTCTCTCTCTCTTTCTCTCTCTCTCTCTCTCTCTCTCTCTATATATATATATATATATATATATATATATATATATATATATAATTGATAGAGATACAAATAATCTTTTACAAACAAAACTATGATCTACACGGTGAAATAAAGCAAACAATAAGAGTTGTGAATACAAAGGTAAATTAAACTTAGTTACACCAGTAGATCAATAAGGAAAAAGAATCACTTTGGGCCGTTTTATTTCGAAGTTTAATGCTTTCCATCAGAATATATATAGCAGTGTACATCCTCCGAAAAATACGGAAGGATATGCTCACCATTTTCGCATTAGCTTTTAATAAAATATTCGTTAAAGTCTCTATATAACTATTGATTGACTAAAGAAAAAAAGAGTTATCACTTTATTTCATGATTCATTTGTAAATTATTTTTTGATTCATTGAAGGTGGCTGATAAGGTTTTATATGGTTTTTGCGACTTGATATTTACTATCTCGGTTTTCATCACTGCAGGAAATGGCGTAATCTTAGAGATGGAAAAGGTAAATCTTTTACTTGCTTAATTTGCGTGCGCGATGTAAGTATATATATATATATATATATATATATATATATATATATATATATATATATATATATATATATATATAATTGTATATGAATATATATACTGACATCCCCGCACAAAAATTAAGCAAGTAAAAGATTCACCTTTTCCATGTATATATATATATATATATATATATATATATATTTGTATATGAACATATATTCTTACAATTCCGCACGCTTCTAAGCGAGTAAAAAGTTTGCTTTTTCTATCCCTAAAATTACGTCATTTCATGCGATGACCAAAAACCGAAATAGTAAATATCGAGTCGCAAAAAACTAAAAACATATATAAAACTATATACAGCATAATGCGCGTTGACACACAGGTTCTCATCAGATAACCGGAGTTAAGCAATGTTGAGCCTGGTTAGTGCCATAATATGGCCAGATGACCATTTGGGAATTCTAGGCGCTGTATATTCTCTCCGCTCATCTCGGCATTTGTTTTCAGCCGTCCTGTACATACATTTCTCTTGCGACTGGTAATTAACAATGTCGACTCTGGAGAAATGTGGTTGGAGATTGCGCACATGCTGCGACAAAGATTTTACGCGAAGGCACTCCTACGCGGATATCTATAGTTTTTCAAAGACTGAAGGGCCCTTTATATATATATATATATATAAAGGGTCCTTCAGTCTTTAAAAAACTATAGATATAAAGGGTCCTTCAGTCTTTGAAATACTATAGATATAAAAACTATAGATATAGCATAATATATATATATATATATATATATATTATGTTATATCATATTATATTATATTTAAATAAACCTTCCAACGATTCCCA
Source organism: Euprymna scolopes (assembly GCF_053919585.1). Classification (NCBI taxonomy): domain Eukaryota; kingdom Metazoa; phylum Mollusca; class Cephalopoda; order Sepiida; family Sepiolidae; genus Euprymna; species Euprymna scolopes. The sequence goes on from NC_136505.1 coordinate 111,354,246, forward strand.
GCAGAGCGTAACACACATTTTTGATGATGCGTACACGAAAATTAAAAACTGCGAACACTCCGAGAAAAAAAATGCTTTGTACATTACAGTCATAGCTTCAATGTATATACAAAAAAGATAATACGAAAAACCGAAAAAAAATTTTTTTTAAAGTTATTACTAAACAGAAAATTTCTGTTGTTTTTAACAATGCCTTTCTGACTGAATCTGCCCAAATATACGTTATATATATATATATATATATATATATATATATATAAATGAGATTGATACTTTACCTATTGAGCTTATTATATATCTAAATTACAACGAGCACTTTTTCTTTCCCTGTATTTTAATTAAACTAGTAATTTTACTATTACATTAAAATACACTTTGCTCTTTAGACTATTGTTCTAATCTCCTTTAAATTATATATATATATATATATATATATATATATATATATATATATATCAATCCTCTGCTCTGTCTGTATCCTTTCTTTTTCTTGGTTTCTTTCTCTCCTTCTCACTCTCTATATATATGTATATATACTCATATATTTCTGCATTCTATTTCCTATCCTTTCCATACTCCTAAATATCTACCCATGTCCAAAGGCTTTTTAGAATCATACTTCTATAAACCACTGCTGCATATATATATATGTATATATATATATATATATATATATATATATATATATATATATATATATATCAAGTGTTTCAAATATCATGTATCTTAAAAAAGCATTATTAGCTTTAAGGCGAAATATCGATTGAAAGTTTTGACTTCCATGTTGTGCTTTTAGATAACCGTTACTGTTTATTTTCGGTTTATTCATCTCTACATACGTATGGTTACTGCAAACATAAAAAGGCAATTCAAAATGATTGCATGTTTTTATTAAGGAATAAAAAAAACAATAGGTATGCTCTTTTCAATAAATATTTGTAGCGCATATAAAATTTGTACACATTACAGAAGTTAGTTTCCAATCGGCTGATAGAGAAAATAAAATAACAAAATGAATGTTCTACGTAGGATTTCTTTTTTTTAACCCGGAAGAAGTTTACCGATTTTAGAAACATGTAAATAAAAATTCCAAGATCATTGTCTCTTTTTCCTTAAAACAATTTTTTGTGGCAACATTTATATAAGAGAATATCAAATGTGATCTAATATTACGTTATGTATACATATATATATATATATATATATAAAGCTGAATGTCTGTGTGTGGGGGGGTTGTGTGTGTGTGTCTGGTCAGGAATTGGCTCCTATATTGTTGACTATTTTAAAAAATTGATTACATCTAATGAAAGAAGATGTATCGAGACACAGGAATGGGTATGTTTGATCTTGCAGAACGTTGATCCTTCAAATTGTGGGGTCTGCATTCGCGCCTGGTCCACAATGTATAGAAATAAAAAAATTAAAAAATTTAAAAAAAAAACGTTTACAAGTGTTTTTGATATGATAATACTTTGATAAGTATGTTTTAACTTAAATAATAATGGTAAAATAAAACTGTGGGGTCTGCGTTCGCGCCTGACCCCCATAGAATAGAAATATGTCACAAAGTTTTACAAGGTTTTTTTTAATATAGATCCACAGAATATTGTGATAAGTGTTTCAGTGTGAACAGGTATGGTATACTAAATTATGGGGTTTATCTATTTTATTTTTACTTTCATCATATCTTGCTTTGGTTTTGATACCCCCAAATTCGAATCTATCTCTTTACAACCGTTCCTTTTCATAACCTATCATACTTTCATAAATCAGAGTCCATTTTCTGTAGGCTGTTTTTAAACCCAGTAGACGACGTGTACTTTTGCTAATATATATATATATATATATATATATATATATATATATACAAGGTGTCTTGATTCAGTTTTCAGACGTTTTTTGTACAGTCATTTTAAGTTGTCGTAGACTCTTACATATTCATAATGTTATTGCTATACTTCTTGTGTCATGATTGACCAATCAGTATGATTACTGGTTCAAATGAATAGCTTGAGCAAGAATTGGAATACACACTACGAAATTCTGATTGATACAGCTGGTTTATTTAAAAAATGAAGTCTGGACCCGAGGACAATTTAGAAGAACAATATGCAATACAATTCTGTTTTAAACTTGGAAAAATGAACTAGACCACAACCCCATTCTTGTCAGAGATAATTTGACCAAGATGATTATCAAGACAGTTCCTCACACTCCCCATAGTCCAGGCCTTGCTTCCTGTTACTTGATTATTCTCAAAGCCCAAGGAAAACTTAAGAAGCTGTCATTATGAGAAAATTGAGGAGATCAAAGAGGCTGTGACGAGGTTCAGTCACACACTTACACATATTTTGCTTTTGTTTTGATACCCCTAAATTCGAAGCATCTCTTTACAACCCTTGCTTTTTATAACCTATCATACTTTCATAAATCAGAGTCCATTTTCTGTAGGTTGTTTTTTAACCCAGTCAACGACGGGTACTTTTGTTAGTATATATATATATATATATATATATATATATATATATATATATATATATATATATATATGTGTGTGTGTGTGTGTGTGTGTGTGGATGTGTGTGTGCGTGTGTGCGTGTGTGTGTGTGTGTGTGCCTATATATACCGTATATTTCGGCGTATAACGCGACCGTCAGATAAGACGACATTGGAGCAAATTTAAATAAATTTATCATATATCGCTTGCATAAAACGACTGCTAAATCATGAAATCAAGTTTTCTTTAGCATAGGCTATAGATTGCAATACCCGGTATCTTATGAAATATTGTTTTTTAAAGATGATTTTTTAAACTTTAAGGGTCGTCTTATACGCTAATATACACTTGTGCCCGATATTATTCATACCCCTCGGATCTTTGAGATTTCTATAAGAATATTGCTCAAACCAGAAGGTAGACAATATTAAAGGGATTTCAAACAATAAATCAAGCATAAGCATTTTATTTAAACTCAACAAATAAATAAATTATGCAAGTTGAAACATTATACAAAGAAAAACAATAATGGCACTAGTTCAAAATTATTCATACCTCTCTTACTAATAGTCAATAGCATGCCCTTTATTCTTAATAACTGCCTGTAACCGTTTTGGATATTTATCAACAAGGTTTTTACAAGCATCAACACTGATTTTTGACCATTCTTCAATGCAGTAGTTCTCCAAATCCCTCAAATTTCTAGGTTTCCGCTTTTTAACCTCAGTTTTCAATATGTGCCAGAGGTTTTCGATAGGGTTCAGGTCGGGACTCTGGCTAGGCCATTCCAAAACATTAATTTGATTATCCTCAAACCATTTCTTGACTATTTTGGCAGTATGTTTTGGATCATTATCCTGTTGAAGGACCCAGTTTGGTCCTAAATGGAGCTTCTCCGCATCCTGTCTAATGTTTTTCTTGAGTATCTCCAAATATTGCTCCTTCTTCATGGTTCCATCTATCTTGACCAAACTACCTGGACCACTAGCCGAAAAGGAGCCCCAAAACATTAGGCTACCACCACCATGTTTCACCGTGGGTATGGTGTTCTTTGGGTTGTAAGCTTCTCCTTTCTTCCTTCAAACGTAAGAAGCATCCATATGGCCAAACAATTCAATTTTTGTTTCGTCAATCCACAAAATACTTGAGAAAACGGACTCTGGAGAATTCACATGGGTCCTAGCAAACTTTAGACGTGCTGCAAGGTGTTTTCCGGTGTGCAATGGAGTCCTTCTTGGTCTTCTTCCTTTCAGACCATTTTCATGCAGAGTCCTTTGCAATGTTTGCCTTGATATTTTTATGCCAGAAGACTCCAGATTTTCTAAAATGTCCTTATTAGTGGTGGTTGGATTTGCATTAACACTTCTTACAATATTCCTGGTGGCTCTAGCAGACAGTTTCCTTTTCCTTCCTCTACCAATCAAGTTGTTTGTTGTGTGGTGGCTCTGGAATTTTTTGATGATGCTCTGTACTGTTGCTGTAGGGACCTCAAATTTCTTGAAAATTGACTTGTAACCTAAACCATCCTTATGTGAATTCACAATTTTAGTCCTAAGATCATTGCTAAGCTCTTTTTTCTTCCCCATTCTAATAATTTTTATTCTTTTATTGGTTTTCAGTTGATATCATTTTAATTTCTGAAAAATGCAAAAAACGAAATGAAATTAATCAAAGGTTGTATAAAAGCATTCAAAATAAGAATCAAACAGAAAACAAACAGTCAGAAACTCGATTAATACTGAAAAAATAAGGGGGTATGATTATTTTTGAACATTGCAGATTTTATAAATAGCTGTATATTTTTTTTATTACAAGTATCCCGAGATTTTAAAATGACGAAAATGATCAGAAGAGGTTTATTAAGAATATGTATCAATATGGACGTAAACAATAAATTCTTACAAAAGTTACACCTAATAAACTCAATTTTCAAGGGGGGTATGAATAATATCGGGCACAAGTGTATATATATATATATATATATATATATATATATATATATATATATATATATGTGTGTGTGTGTGTGTGTGTGTCTATATATATATATACATATATATATATATATGTGTGTATAAAATATTGTAAAAGTATACATATGTTTGTATAATTTACTTATATTTCTTATACGTTGACGTATAGAAGTACAATATATGTTTATACATATATATATGTGTGTGTGTGTGTGTGCGCGTGTGTGTGTGTGTTCGTTGGAATTGATGAATATTAAGGGACATATAATTTTCAAGCAATATTTCGAGAGTTATCTTCCTTTAGCAGATCGAACACTTTTTGAGACTTACTACATTTAAGATATACTGTTCATTTCAATCACATTTAATATTACAGTTACGATTGCCAAATGTTTAAAAATATTGTATAAATATATATTTTATGCAGAGGGTAACATTAAAGATTTAAAGATTAATCAGACTTCATTCAACAGCCTAATTCATATGGATGTTGGAAATTTGATCTTTCATCATCATTGCCTTCGGATATGTAACATCTTACCTGTCTTGGCCAGCTAGCTTTAAACATGTAAAATTACTTGCCCTTCTTTAATATTGCTAGTTGGTTTCATCTTTATGATTCGTACCTTAGACTCTGGTGACTAATGATTTTCAATATCTTACACTCTAAGCAATGCTGACACTCATTCATAGATTATATAATTACGTCTGTCTGCTTACGCATATTCTTTGGATTTATCTTGTTTTGGGAAGAATATCGCATATTAGTTTAGAGAGAAACTTTATTTCAGATCAGAAAGTCCGCTCTTATAAAAATGTATGTTATTTAAATATTAACATACATAGGCACATTTTTGTATTTTGAGGGCTCATAAGTGTGGTGTTTTACAACCGAAGCGTGAACGCTTAGGCTTTAACCTTAAACTTTCAGTCAATAATAACCGTAAGTCGAGTGTTCAAACAGTATTGGCTGGCATGCTAGTTTTTATGAGAGAAATTGACTGTATTTAATTATAATAATTGGTTTTCATAAATTATCGAATCCCATTCAGAGAATAAATTATATGATATTCTACTTGGTTTTTCTTTATTCAGTTCATACGTTACGCTTAAAAATACCAACTAGAAATTTAGAAGGTCAAACTGCTTTTAAAAAAAGTCCAAAAATCACGATATTTGGGCATAAAAATACCAATTTGAAAACTCTGAACAAGAATATGGGAATGATCTCTCTTGATGCATTTTCGCTTTCGAATAGCATAATAATAATAATAATAATAATAATAATAATAATAATAATAATAATAATAATATATGGTCATTGTTGCAATGGTGCAATAATTCCTAATAATTTCGACGTGCAGCGTTTCTTAACTGAACAATAATTCAGCTAAACATTACGTAAAAAGGGAGAATTCGAAAGAACCGGGGCAAAAATTATTGTCGTTCAAGAGGCGCTGAAATGAAGAAGTTGATTAAAAATTATCTCTTACAATGCGATTTTTTAATTATTTTTATTAAACTATGTAGCACAGTATTACTTTTGGAGTATTTATCTCATTTTGGGCAGTTCTATGTTTAAAATCTAATTGACACTATTTTCACTGGAATGTTAAACTCATTTTATTGGGTTTTTTTCTTTAAAAAACTCAGTTTTCTGTGTTATTAAGAAGGAATTTCAGCTTTATTAAAACATCTTTGTTGATCAAATATATTTATCATTCTATCAAGGGAGCGAATATTTTATATGACTACAATCACGTTTACACACCGGATCCCATCAGATAAGGAATAGTAAGGAACATAAAATCTGGTCATTATTAAATGAGTGACTATTTTGAAAGACCAGGTTCTCTATATATAACAAATGTATCATCAAAGTAATCTAAATAGCAAGTGTATACAAAACACATCCTATTTACACAATTATTGATACAGATGTATAGTCAGATTTGATCCAGTTAGATAAACAAATGTTAAGAAACGTTGAGCCTGCCCAGTACTAGATGGGCGACCATTTCTGAAGAGCAGGTGCAGTAAATGACAAAAATATATCCATATCTATATATTAATAACGTAGTATCTTTAACGTAGGTACGTATGAGTAACGGTTTCTAGATTATAAATTATTTGTCTGGAAGATCGTACTTATTAAAACAGAGGATGAATGTCTTCACAGTGAAAATATGCCACAGACTTCTAAAAAGATATTGGAGATACACCTTAACATATATTTTGACACTATTAACAAGAATACTTAGATAAATACTTTTACAGTTTTAACAAAAGGTCTACAAAATTTCGCGCGGTTTCAATTCGCGCTGAACGGCCACAGAATGCCTAGGAACAATATATTACATTTGAAAGATGCCGCTGTAGAATTTCAACTGGTCCCGCTAGTTTAAATTATTAAATTATAGATATGATTATGCATGCTTTTCGTCATAAAATGTCGCAACGATAGTTGATATGCCGTAAAACAAAACAAAAACAACACGAAAACAAAAGCATATTTGTGTCTTCTTCTGTCCCTTCTAATAAAGTAAAAGCGAACGTACAAATGTTCGGCTTGGTTAAATAATTACGCATGATAGTTTATTTGTATGAGCAAAGAATCATAGCCTTACTATTAACTATCATATGACCGATAATAACTGATAGGAAAGATAGATTAAATGCGTATGCCAATTTATTTTACGGGAAAAAATGAAAGGCTTATCTTACTAACTACTAATAATAAGTAAACGAATGGATATTTTTTAAATAGACATAATAAACAGATTCTCCTTTTCGAGAAATGTTCATGGTTAAAATCAGAATTATTCTACAAACAGATAGATGCTTTACTTATCGAATTCAGGAGAAAAGGTGGTGGACAGAAATAGAGAGTGAACTAGATTTTAATGAGTAAATATTATCTTACGTATTTTTTTAAAGTAAGATTTAACTTGCATATTTGTTGAGTTTCGGTTCTTATACAATAGCGGGCACAGGGGAAATTACAGTTCCAAATAAATTAACAGGAAAATTATTTGATACACTTGCATATCTGGCAAAAATAGGTATATGCACGAAAATTACGGAAAAATTATTGAGTAGAATTTTAATTTAAAATAAAAATCAGTAAAAATCGTATTTCACCGATTACCCCGCCATTGATTAAAGAGGAAATCATGTAAAGTAGGGGGAGATAAATCGATCTGTCATTCAACCAAGTAATAATACATGATGGCTTGGCAAAATACTAAAACTGATTTTTTTTATATTTTAATTAAAACTCGATATGTTTTTCTAATTATTTCTTGAATAGTTTTTCTTCGCATAATGCGTAAGTATACCAAATAGTTTTTTCGTACTTGTGCCCCATACTGTACAAATATATTTTTCTTTTTTATATAAGTTTTACCTTAATTAGTTGTTTTACGTTTTTAGTAAAGTGTACATCATGTGAGCTAACAGTAGGAATTCAATAGTTTCTGGGTAAACATAAGTTACTACTTTCCAGGGTAACGGCGTGTAGTCCAGCTATTTTTTTAATGCGTATTCCAGTTGGTCTATCTAAAAGTAATGTTCATTTAACGAATCTGAGAAGCGTTTAATATTTCTATTAATTTAAAAAGCAAATTAATGGACGCCTGGCCTGCGGGTATTCTCAACTGATCGGCTTTTGTTCCTGCGACGTTTAGTATTCCGTTGAAAGGTCGATTTACGGCTTCTAAAAAGAAAAAAAAGCTTGCGTGATTAAAATCGCATATTGATTATTGATATGTAAGTTTTAATTTATGGGTTAATCAATCCCTTGCACCAGCAAACCTTTATTGATCAGATGATTCATTTACAAAACCAACAAGGAAACTCGTAGTTGCCCGGGAGTAATACGTTGAAAATTACCTTCTGTTATTATACGAAATGTAAGTTCAGCATCATTTGATTCTCTAGAGGTTTTTATTTTCCTATATTCTTTAATAACAAAAAGGTGCTGAAGTATATTTTAGTTCTGGGATTAAGTTATGTTTTAAAAGATAGTGTTGATAATACTATTGAGCGAAATTTAATATCGCAGTTACACAAGTACAAATCGCAGTTATAACTCTGATATTCTTAAAAATCTGTCAAAAATAAGTATCTACAGCAAAAGTCAAGGAAAATTATTGAGTAGAATTTCAATTAAAAAATATCAGTTCTAGCGTCCTTAAGATAGCCCCAAAGAAAAAAATCGGAGGGGGGGGGGGCTTAGGTCCGGGTTATGGGGTGGTCACTCAAAATCAGTCTTGAGACTGATCACTCGGCCTCCGAAGTTCTCTTTCAGCCAATCCCGGGACAGGTTTGAGGTGTGAGAACTTGCTTCGTCCTGCTGGAACTAGAACTTGCTCATGAGCGACGGGTATATGGTCTGGAGCTCACTCTTGAAGGTTTTAAGGACCTCCACATACTGCTCCTTGGTGACTGTCACTGCTGCGCCAGATTCTTCGATGAAGAGTGGTCCGATGATGCCTCTGGCCGAGATTGCAGCCAACACCGTGCACTTAGGAGAGTGCAGGGCTTGGTGGCTACTTCATTGGGTCTGGAGGACCCCCAGAAGGAATTTGTCTTGGAGTTCGCTTTTCCATCAAGATGGAAGTGAGCTTCATCTGGGGTCCAAAGGAGGTTAAGGAAATTTGGTGTCTCCTCGATCTTTTCGAGCATCTTGACTGCCATAGCCCTCCTCTGCTTCTTGTCTGAGGCTGTAAGGGTCTGAAGCGTATTTATTCTGTAAGGGTAAGCCCTAATATCGTTCACTAGCACTCTCCTGCAAGTCTCACGGGACATACCGAGGGACTGACTTCGCTTACGCACAGAGCGTTTCGGACTTTGCTGAAGAGACCCTCTCACTCTTTCGACCAGCTCGGCTGTTCGCTTCTTGGGACGTCCCGAGTGGTTTGGACGGTTCTCTCTGGCAGCGTTGAGGTTCTCCACGGTCCCATACTTCTCGAAGAGGTCCACATAGTTCTGAATTCTTCTTTTGGATGGAGCCTTTTCACATTGGAACTGACGCATGAAACAGTCCTGGGTTTTCTTAAACGAGCCTGTCTTGTAGTAAAATATAACACAGTGTATTCTTTGGCCCAGCTCCCACTGGGTCTTTGTGTACTCACTGTCGTTGATTCTGCCATGTCCTGTAAAATAAGGTAAATCGGTGAATAAATAATGGAGATATCACATAAAGTGTACACGTGGCCCGCTTTTGGGGGGTCACACTGTATATATATATATATATATATATATATATATATATATATATATATAATCTCTAATATTTCTTAATGTTCCTATGAAAATAAGAAAGAAGGTAACTGTATTTTGTAGCGTAGTTATTTAATTTACATACGGGTGTATGTACATTCCACAAACACGTATATAAGTAAGACAGCAAAATAACAAGTGTCTATTCTACAAAAGAGTAATAAAAATAATATTTCTATGTAGTAGTACTAGAAGTACTAGTATTACTAGTAGTAGTAGCAGTAGTAGTAGTAGTAGTAGTAGTAGTAGTAGTAGTAGTAGTAGTAGTAGTAGTAATATTGATATGATAAGGAAAAATATTGAATTCGGAAACCAACCATTATAAATTATGAACACTAACAAGGTACATTGCCATTACAGAAAAAATAAAACGAAATCATGGACAAGGCTGAAGCTTTTAAAATATCTAATAAACTGTCTCTACGTACAAACATACCATAATCATTGGCTGATATGACACAAAATAGTTATGAAAATCAAGGAAGATGGTAAGACTAAAATGAAAGCAATAATGACTTCCATTGGAAAAATGTAGATAGTACTGGAACCTTAGGAAGACAAATTACTATCAAATTTCAGAGTAGATCAACGGTTGTTACCAGCAATAAATCAATAGTAAGCAGTGTCTGTGATAACAGAAAGTCATTTACACTTGTTATCGAAGGAGGTGCGAATACTGGAAATCTAGGGAACTTGTCACTGACACTCCAGGGAGAACCAAAGGGTTTATCAGTGAACAATAAGTGATGATGACTAGTGTAACAACTCATAGTGCGTACAAAGTAGAAAAAAGACGAAGCTCAGACAGACGAAAAAGAATAAGGGTGTTAATACAGAAAACAGACTTATCACTTTTAGTTATGCAAGAATGATGTCCTATATAAGATGTCATATTTTATGAATTTTCGAATGAAATCAGAGTATAATTTTAAAAAGTGTACTAACAGGAAACAGGTACGTCTAGTATTATACTAAAACTGATGTAATCATTTTTTTCGATGCTTAGTTTTGAGATTGAGTTTGAAAAATCTACTTAATGTTCTGATTAGATGCAATTTTCAGCAAGAAACTTATTTTTTACTAAGTTTCTATGCGTGAGTCTCACTCACTCTCATTGCATGATGTTTGACAACGTCCTTAATTAATGCAGTATCTATAACTCTCGCTAACAGCTCTGTGTGTCCCTCTGTATCTGTCTATGTGTTTAGGAAAGAATAAAAAGGTTAGAATAATCCATTATAAACAGGGATTTTTACCGCAAGGAGTAATATAATTCAATCCATAGCTGCATAGGAAGAAGTGAGAAAGAAATAGAGAGAGAGAGATATATAGAAACAGAGAGAGAGAGAGAAAAAAAAGAAGGAAATTAAGCTTACATTGATAACTTGCTTTTTGTACTTTGGCATTTTACAGACCGTATTCAAATGATAACGTTATTATTTACAAATCTATTTATACATGGAGAGTGAACTTTGTTTACTTATGTGTACTTTTACCTAACAATTTCATAATCAAAATTAACGTAAAAATTGAATTTAACTTGAAAACCCGATCCAAAAATGAAAACTGACGAGAATATAATGGATTAGAAAGTGTCTCAGCCTCGAATGGCCCATGAGCCTTGATTAGCGGTGACATATTAGTTAAAATAACATTTAAAACCAATGAGATCACCATTGTGTCCATGTTCTATAGCTTACAAAAACAGCGTTTAAATAAATGTTTCTTTTCAAAATGGATGATTCCACACGTGCGTAGTTACATGCAAATGTAATTGTATGCTAATTTATTGAATATCAGTCAGTGCACATGTGTGGTTCTCTTATATTTTAGAAAGATAAAAAAAAAAAGTTGTGCAAGCTTATACACCGTTAATTTCACTTAAATGTATTTGGGGGGGGGGGCGTGATGTTTGGTTAAAAAAATTAACAGCAATAGCCGTAATGGGCTGTTTAGCGATAGGGTGTAGCACATTTGGCGTCAATATCAGAGTTTGTATACGTTTTTTACTGATAAGACTATCACCAAATTACTTGTAACATTTCATTTATGAAAATGCGAAAACCCTGATAAATCATAATCCTAAATATGATTTTATTTTTGTTTTATATACATTTGGTATTCATTAAAGGAAAAGAGTTAGCTCTAAAAATGGGATCATTAATACAATTTGCCATGAGTTCCACTCATGTTAGAGACAAATATACCCCAATTCATGTTTTACTTGTCCATTAAGTTAGAGACCATTATATTCACAAGTCTTTTCTTTTATTACCTTTTTTTTACTAGGTGGTCACCACTTATCAAGGCCCGGAAGCCACTCAGGAATAAGGATTATTGTAAGTACAGTACGTTAGTGTGGATATTTAATAAAGTTTCTACTTAAGGGGGCGGTTAATCAGGAATTTGTTTACGTTGGACTTGAAAACATCCAAGTTGTAGTCAGGGGGAAGCAGGCAGACGGAACAGAGTTCCACAGGCGTGCAGTTCTAAGAAAGAAGATTTGTTCATGGAATCCACGTTTTGATTTAGGCATAGATAAAGAGTGGGGAAAGTTTTTGGCAGTAGATTCAGCTAGACGGGTGTTTTTCGTAAAAGATTGGCGAGGGGGACCAGAGATTGGAGTTCAGACGAGCACCTGCCATGGAAATAACGATAAAACAAGGATATGCTTTCAATGTCTCTTCTGTGGGAGAGAGATTGCAGGGAAGAGAAAAGGGCATCCCCCCACTAAGCCACGAAGTCTATTTTGTACTCTGTCAAGGCAGGATAGGCTGTTTTAGTAGCTCCTGCCCAGATATGACAGCAGTATTCCATCCTTGGACGTACTTGGCTTTTATATAAATAGAGAATTGCATCAGTAGTGAGATATCTTTTGGAGTGGTAGAAGGATCCCACCATCTTTCCAGCGACCTTGGCAACAGACTTGATGTACGTGTTCCATTTCAGATCAGGAGTGAAGGTCAAGCCCAGAAGCTTGTCAAAACATGGGGCTTCTCCTAGACGAGAGCCATCCATTTCAATTGATGCCAGATGGGTATCAGAGCGTTGATGATGAAAAGATAGGAGTTTGGTTTTAGATGCATTAAAGGTAACCAGCCACGTCTCCCCCCACTGAACCACTCGTTCGAGATCAGAGGAGAGACAATCAGAGAGAACTTGATCGTTTACAGCCTTTGATGTGTTGCCATACATGGTCGTGTCATCAGCATAGATGTCAACGTATGATTTATGTATGTGTTTAGGGAGATCATTGATGTAGATCAGGAAGAGAGTTGGGCCCAGGATGGACCCTTGAGGGACTCCAGCATTAATACTGTAGGCCTCTGATTTTTGTCCATCAACCACTACTCTTATGAGCCTATCAGAGAGAAATGATTTAATGATAGAGAGAATATTTCCAGTTATATCATAGCTGGAGATCTTGTTAAGTAGGCCTTTATGCCATACCTTGTCGAAGGCCTTTGATATGTCAAGAGCAATTGCCCTAGAAAGGAAGCCTTTGTCAAGAGATTCACTAATTCTATGAGATATAACCGTTAACACATCTGCGGTAGATCTTGCAGAACGGAAACCATATTGCGTGTCACTAAGAAGGTTATTTTTGCTGAGGTGGTTGACTATTTCTCTATTTAATATGGATTCCATCCAGCAACTTACTCATAACACACAGGAGACTTATTGGTCTGTACCTTCAATAATAAGCACACACACACAAAATCCAAAATTGAAATTCTTCGGTCTAACTTTAATAGGTAACATAAATTCGAACAGAGCTTATCGATACGGAGTGAAAACCTAGACGAACAAAGTTCGAAGCCAAGTTCGTTCCATAAAAACACTTTCATCAAACCCACACTTTCGTGTCTAACCTCTTAGAGACAGGATAAGATTGCCAAGTATGCTGAAAATGAAGGTAGCCTTCTTCTAGAAAATATTTTACACCTGTCAATATCCTATGTTACTATAAAGCAACCATTCGTCTAGGCACAAAGTATTGTTGTCATATCTATACTGATGCATAAACCACTTGTCTTTCCCTCTTAGACAGGGTTTAAAAAAAGAGCCTCTCAATAGGTCTCACACTGGTTATCATGTTCGTGTTTTTGTTGCAAGGTCACAAGTTCTTTAAAGGAATATGCTCAAACAGATTTGCTGTAGTTCTCCTTTGATGTCAATACAACGATCAATATGGCAAGTAATAAAATCACACCTCTTCATGACATAAGTCTTCATATGACGGAAAACTTATCTAGTAGAATCTTTCATTGAACTGCTTATCTTTGGAATTTTTTCCTCATCCCTGTTTCCTCAACTGTACCAAATTACAGAAATCCAAAAAATAATGTTAACTAACATGTTGTGGCACGACTTCTAACTTAGAATATCTATATAAATATGAGCGCTAATTCACATGAGCCCATTATGCTTCAGTTGCAATATGCCTCATTTGGGTGAATAAAAAAACCCTCTGGATATGACGTAAAAAAATATAAGTTTAGGAATAGTTTGATATTGATGACTGAAATTTGGGTTTTATTTGTACTGTTCTTCAAAGAATGACGACAACACTGCTGTGTATAAATAAACTTCATTTAGTGCACCGGATTTCCATGGTGCTTGCTCGGGCTCGACCGGCAGCTGACGTAAAGCGCCGGAATATGCCGAGTGCCAATCAAATTTACAAACGCTAGGAAACAAAAACAAAAACATACATGGGGCATTATTTACAATTTAAAACTTTTCATTGAAAAACAATAAAATAAAATATAACAACGTAACGTAAGTTTTAGAAATAAATATTATTTTATTGTATGTTTTAAATAGTTAGAAAGATGTTTTTTTTAAACTTTCAAGAAAAAATTTGATTTCATTTGGAAATTTTAAATGTTCATTGTAAGGCAAACTTTTTAATTTATTTTTCTTTTCAAGAAAGGTGGTGGCGTGCATGAAATGAATCAGAATTTGTCCCTCAGAGTAAACATCGTGTAACTTGAATTTGTGAGTTTAGTTTTATGATCATACAATAAGGTCTGGGATTCCCTTGAAAATAAATTCATAAGAATCCAATCAAGCATTTTATTTGCCTTCCGCACAATCGACAAAATACGATTATGATATTTGGAATTATCGTCACAATTTACTCCCACGTAACATTTCTCAATTATTTTAATGCGCCTTCGCGATATCTCATTTATATTCATATTTGCCTGTGTTGATATTAATATGTAAATTTTGGCGCTCTTCATATTAGTCTTCAATTTCAATATTTTCTAAAAATATAATAAACTAAAAAATGTATTTGTACTATATATATATGCATATATGTATGTATACACACATGCACACACGCAGACACACACACACGCATATATATATATATATATATATATATATATATATATATATGACAAAAATATGAAGACCATACTACTCCCATGAAGTTAATAAAAGGTTATGTTCGAAATTCCGCCCAAATTCCCGAGTCCGACAGAAACATTTCCGCCAAGATACACCTGAAGAAGGTCGGGAGTTTCATCGACCGAACTGTTGTGAAAATTCACACTCAAGGTAAGAGTACTAGTCCGAATAATACGAATAACGAATCCTCATACAAAAAATTAAAAAACGTCAATATTTTTATAAGTAGCATTTTTATAAGCAAGCAGCATTCTTATGGGCAGCAATTTATGCAATTGTATATGTTTCGTTAAAAGAGAATAAATATTTAGTGCTGACTCAATCTCCTGTAAGTCGTTTCACTTCAATGAATCGGAACGTGTTACGGAAGGCGCCGTGCGGCGTATTTCCCCCTCCCCCAAAGATATCACATGCAGTGACGCGTGAACTGTAAATAACATCTAGTTAATAGTGAAGCAGATAACGTAACAGAAAACGCGGTAAATCTAACATATAAAAGGCTATATGTATGTCTGTTTGTTTGTCTATCTGTCTGTCTTCATATTTTCAAACTCTATCTCCCCCGAAACTAAAAGTTACAGAGCGGCATTAGGGATCTCAAAGGATTTGATTTTTTACGGACCGCTCTTGTATGGGTCTTTAGCCGGTTAAAATAGTTTTTAAGTGGTCAAAAATGGGTAAAATTGAAAAAAAAAATCGTTATACATTTTGTACATTCATCTTATTTTATTATTAACTTTTAATTTTAAAGCAGTTCATATCCGTGTCACGATGGTACAGTGGAAACGTCACTAGCTTTGAGTGCATCGGTTTCGATTCTAGCTGATGGCATACAAATGCTTTCTTTTTTTTTTTTTTTTTTTTTTGCTTTTAAAATCACGACTCACGACAATAATATATACGAAATCTAGACAAATTAAAATGTGATATTTAAGCGTATTTTACGCCCGTGCAAAGCCGGGTACTATCCCCACCGCTAATCTAACATAAAATACTCTATTTCTGTCTTTTTTTCTGTCTGTCTGTCTCCATAATTTCAAGCTCTATATCTCCCGAAACTAAAAGTCGCTAAGCGGTGCTAGGGACTTCAAATGATTGAGTTTTATTACGAACCGTTCTTTTATGGGTCTTTATACGGTTAAAATACTCAAAGCATATTAATTATATGTCAAATATTTGACTTGACCTCTGGAAATAAATACTCAGCTATAGCACTTCATATGTATGTGCGTGTCTGAAAACCATTATATTAGCAAAATGTCATGTAAGTAGAGATTTAAAATGTACATCCTATGTTGGTGTCAACCTGTTACAGAAATTTCAGTTAATAATACAAGCACAATACACCATGATACCAACATTTGCATTATAGCTAGATATCTCTTAATTAATAATATTAGTTACGATTATTAATTAATTACAACATTTTAAAGTGTCTAACGTAGTAATTTACATTGGTATGGTATGAGCTCCAACGAACTCAAAGCATATGTGTCCCATCGATGTAAATATCCGACTGACCTGGCAAGCAGCAGAATCCCACTTCTACACTATAGAAATCCTTAGATGCCTGTAAAACTTCTACTCAAATCGTATTTTGCTATCATCCTGCCAGAATTTGGAATTCCCTCCTGGATCCCTGAGTGTACTGATATGCACAAATTCAAGTGTATAACATGGAACGGACATCTCGCTACAAAACTAGTGTATAACATGTGAACGGACATCTCGCTACAAAACTCCCTACTCGATGTTCTTGTAGATTTGATCCATAATACACAAAAGTGGCACAGTGCATTTTCTAGGATGAAAAAAAAACATTTAAAATAAATGTTTAGCCATTAAACAAAAGTCCTTTTGAATTGTGCGCATGCTTTGTGCGAAATCACATTCGCTTGCAAGGTTTATTTTTTATAGACGCAAAAAGTTCAAACCGGAAATGATTAGCCGTTACAAAACCTATCAAACGAGACCTAGTTGTAAAAACATATAGACTAACATGCCGGATGACGATTATTTCATGAATCAAAGTACCCGATGAAAAATAGGAAAAAAAATTGTAACAAGAGTCCGACGAAATATATATATTTATATATATATACAGGAGAGGATCGAAATTCGATGTTAAAAACTTAAAATTATCAGATCAATTTTCAGAAAAAGGAAAATAGATCCTGTTCAGACCGTGGTAGTCTGAATTCTTTTCATAAGAAAAGCCAGCTTTATAAATCTACAAAAACACTTGCTTGATGACATTAGCTCAGAAATGAACTACAGAACGACTATATGCGCGCAACAGCGGTAAGAACGTTACGAGTGAAAGCAATAAAAAAGTAAGGGAGATAGGGGCATACATAGTAGTATAATGGATATATAGGGGAGGGGTTCTAAAGAAATACAAAATGAAATATAAGGCCTAGTAAAACGTAGTAAAACGTATACAAAATATAAAAAAATATATAAAAATATATATGAACTAATGCCCTTAGTTTTTGTAGATTTTCTCTTATTCAACTGAGAAGCATTTGGCATAAAAATGTCATGGCCTAATAAGATTCTTTTTAATTTTTTTTCTTTATTGATTTGATCATGTATTGATTTGTTTTTATTTTTCACTTGAATTATCATCCCTTTCTTTCTCATAATCATTGTTCCACTTAACCGTGTAGGTTTTTTCCTATCTTGATACAAGATAGGAAAAATCTCTATATGCAGCGCGCGCACACACACACACACACACACACACACACACACAGACAAATATATATATATATATATATATATATATATATATATGTATATATATGTATATGTATATATATATATATTAGATTGAGAATAAAGTTCTTGAGGATTTCTTAATTTTGATTTCAAATTATATATTTTCAAATCAGTTTTCGTTATAATACCTTTACTTTGTAGACCATGTTTAAGAGCGATTTTATCTCTATCTAACCGGTTAAATTACAATAGTTTTAAAAGAATTATGTCGTCTTTTTTCGTTGGACATTAGTTTATATTAAAGTTGAATAAAAGATGAAACAAAGCAAATTCGCAAGATGTTTTTATTTCAATTTAAGCTAGATTGAAAAGCTGCTGAAACAGTTTACAATATCAATGAAGTGTTTGGCCCAGGAATCAGTACTGAACGCATAGCACGTTGTTGGTTTATGAAAGAAACATCATCGGTAGGAGGGGTTACAAACGCTTTTTATAGCGAGCATTTATCAGAGAACGAGAAAGAATTGAGCTAGCTTATAAATATGGGAAATGTGAACTTGAACTTATGTTACATTACAAAGGAAAGGTTCGAATGTTAAAATAGATATTAAAATAAAAGCCAGGAGATTTCTATAAAAATAGGAGTAAGGGGGAGATAATTATAGAGCTAATACTAAATGAATAATAATAAAAGAAAAGAAATATAATAAAATAAAATAGAAAGAATATCAATAAGAACAAGAAATGCATATACATAAGACATGAGGTAGAAAGAAGTTATTACAAGGAACAAAAGAAAGCTATTAATTGTGATTAGATAAGAAGAGATATATAGTATGACGTCAGAGAGGTTCTGAAGTAATAGAAAATTTAGAAGTAGTGTAGAAAGTTGGAAATTACATTTATATTGGAAGGGGATACAATACTAACTGAAGGAAACTGAAGTGGTTACTAAAATGGTTAGGATTTTAAATTATACTTAATTGGTTAAAGGAAAGGGGAATGTATAGAGAAAAATTAAGACGAACAAATTATAAATATTAAAGAATATTTATAAAATAATCTCAACCAGATATAAAAGCTCGATAAAACAAAATAAGGGGATAGAACTTATAATAAACACAAGTAGTTAATAAAACATGTTAAAAACACTTTGAAAAAGAGTTAAAAACATATTTAAATTTAAAAAGGAAACACTAAATAAGTGGATAGTCATTAATCCGCGGAGTTTCAAAGAAATACTTTCCTTCTCATGAGAGTGAAGGATGATGAGAAGGAAAGTATTTCTTCGAAACTTCACGGATTAGGACTATCCACTTATTTAGTGTTTCCTTTTTAAATTTAAATATGTTTTTAACTCTTTTTCAAAGTGTTTTTTTAACATGTTTTATTAACTACTTGTACTTATATATATATATATATATATATATATATATATATATATATATATATATATGCTTCAGAATAGTTTTTTTAACAATCAGTTAGTATGAAAACCGGTGATCATAAGGTTTACAAATATTACTGGCGGTAATATTATATAAGTTATCCCATCTAAATAATAATTGCTCGATATGCAAGATAGAGCAAATAAATTAAATTGGTTGAGTTTCATATCAAAGATTTTTTTTATTATTCTAAGCAAGACAAAGGATACTTTAGTATATTAATCTAAATTATTCTTTGTCTTGCTTAGAATAATAAAAACTCAACAACTTTATTTCAATAAAGGGTTTTTGAAATTCATTGAATCACAATTTAATATATATATATATATATATATATATATATATATATATATATATATATATATATAATATTTAAATATTATCTACATACGTTTTATCCTAGCTAAATTTTCAGTGTGAAGATAATTGAACATATTGTTTTCCCGATTCGGGTCACCTTAATCTTAATTTTAACTACTTTATCCACTGAGGCTAATTTCAACTGTTACTCGACGAATAGTGAAATGAACCCTTTTATATCAAATCAGGCGGACTAACATGGTTAGCCGTCTTAACGCTGTTTACCAAATCACTTAAAAATGACCTATATTAATTCTCATTGAGGTATGCTTATATAAGGACTCTTTATTGCGTTGGTAACTTTTCAACCTATTCGCAAGATTTGAACCCCGGAATCTTTAACTTAATATATATTTCATTTTCTGTGCAGATACATGATTTAGCTTGTCCGTTTTCCATTTTGTGCTGTCGTGTGACACGATCTTAACGTGTAAATATTGAGTCGCTCGGTTGACGAGATGAAAATAACGACAAGTTACTCCAACCCTTTCCACCTCTACTAGAAAAGCTTTTCTTTTCTTCTATTTTATTTTAGTTTTGAAAAAGTCTATGGATGCGAAAGGGTAATGGTGGGAGACAAGTGTGAAGATGCGTTTGAAGAATACGAATACAAACAGAGCCGGTTGCGAGTGCTGGTGATAGTGGGGGTAGGTGATTGCGTGATTAAATGGGATTTGAGTGGAGGGCACAGGGATGAGTAAGGGGAGAGAGAGTGCAAAAAAGACTAATACGGAGAGGGCGGAGAGTAAGTTACCTCATATTTCCAAAAATAGAAATGATGTTCAGTGAAAGATGATAAACGACTGTGTGCGTGTCTTTTTAATAAAAATTAAAAACAAGTTGCTTTTCTGAGTCTTTGATGCTTTTAAGGATGTTTACTTAGATAGGTAGACATAAATTAACATGTGAATATGCAAAATTATTATAGAATACAGAGAGATAGATAGATAGATAGATAGATAGATAGTTTAACAATATATACACCACGAGCGATGCACTCTCAGCCTTTTTGTTAAGGCATAAACCTACAAGAGGGAAAACCGATATAAAATCTGAGGTCAGTTGTTCATGTTATCTAAGCCAAGCCTTTGCACCGATTGTGTTCTATCAACAGTTTTAAGACGTGTAGGTCATGCTACACAAACTTCCCCCACTATAAAAATCTTGTTGGGGTAGTCCAACAGCGATATTCAGTTTGCAAACAACTCGATTGATATAAATGTCATCAGCGACATAAATATTTAAACTGATTATTAAACTGTTAGGCACTCAAACGTCGAAATCAATGGGAGAGGTTATCATATATGTAAGGAGGAGAGTGTGTATGTAGATAGGTATTTCCTTGACCTTTGAGCTAGGAGCAAAGTGTAGTATCTTTTATGAGACTAAAATGTAACTTTAATTACCTCGATCAGCAAACGATAAATAGTTTTAGACTGAGACAATTTTTTTACTGTTCCAATACAATATGTTCTTTTTTACTTGTATTTTTCACCATTGAGTATCAATCTATATATAAATAAATATAATCTTTTATTAGCAGTTTTCCCGGTGTTTCTCATGATACGGTTTAAACTCTTCGACAAGCAGTAATCATTATTTTCTATAATGAAGATTACGTAACCGTAAAACACTCGTGTATGTCAGTAATAATAAATATTTATAATAAATATATATGCATGTGTGCAAGCATGTGTTTGTAATGGTAATGGAAGAGAACTCTAGGGAATATATATATATATATATATATATATATATATATACTAGCAAAAGTACCCGTCGTTGACTGGGTTCCAAAACAGCCTAAAGAAAATGGACTCTGATTTATGAAAGTATGATAGGTTATGAAAAGGAAGGGTTGTAAAGAGATAGCTTCGAGTTTGGGGGTATCAAAACCAAAGCAAAATATGATGAAAGTAAAAATAAAATAGATAAACCCCATAATTTATTATACCATACCTGTTCACACGAAAACACTTATCACAATATTCTGTGCATCTATATTAAAAAACCTTGTTAAACTTTGTGACATACTTCCATTCTATGGAGGTCAGGTGCGAACGAACACCCCATAATTTTATTATACCATATTTCTTCAAACTGAAACATAATTATCAAAGTATACTTACGCAGATAGATACGAAAAGTCTTTATTAAAGTTTGTGCCTACTTCCATTCTATGGAGGCCAGGCGCGAACGCAGACCCACAATTTTATTATACCATCCCTATTTAAGATGAAACATACTTATCAAAGTATGCTTATGTACATCTATATCAAAAACACGTGTAAACGTTTTTATTTAATTTTTCAATTTTTTTTATTTCCATAATTTGTGAACCAGACCCCACAATTTTAATGAACCACCGTTCTGCCAGATCAAACATACCCATTCCTGTGTCTCGATACATCTTCTATCATTATATGTAATAATTTTTTTAAAATAGTTTACCATATAGGAGCCTATTCGTGACCAGACACACACACGCACATTCAGCTTTATATTATATATATATATAGAGAGAGAGAGAGACAGACAGACAGAGAGAGAGAGAGAGGGAGAGACAGAGAGAGGCAGAAGAGTGTGCGATAAAAAAAAGGAAATATAGGCCCCACTTTCTTGAGATTTGAAACCGACGATACCGATGTTATTCTGATTTTAAGTAATATATATATATATATATATATATATATATATATATATATATATATATATATATATATATATATATGAAAATTTTCCGGGGAGGGTACAGAATTTTATAATGGCTACATACAGACCAAAAAGCATAATGAATTTATATTTATATATATACATATACCGTCTATTGAAGTGGAGGTAAACTCTAGAAATCGTTGGTAAGCAGATTATCTGATTGTAATAAAATTTGCGAGATACAAAAATTAAAACAGAAATTATTTTAGTTGAAATATGGGTGCGACTTCTGCTCGATGGATACATTCGAAGACAGAGGATTAAATCAATACAAATGTACATTACGAGAACACATTCATCCAAGTATACAGACAGGTGAGAGGAAATCAGAGACAGGTTATTTGGAAGCGGCAGATTGTTTAGTTGCTAATTCTTTGAGAATATCATAAAAATAATCTATAATAATATGATAGATGTACGCGCCTGTTTGTCTGGGTGGGTGTGTCTGTGTCTTGAGTTTACTAGTTTGGGAGCAAATGTATAAAAAGAATACGAAATGTATAAAAGCTCATAAATTTTCTTTATTCGTTTTCTATTGATATATATATATATATATATATATATATATATATATATATATATATATATATATATATGCATATATTATATTGGTAGTACTTATTTGTTTGTTTAAAACAAAATATATAAGTGTGTCACCCAAAAGAGTGATCAATGTTTAGACAGGGCCAAAATAAGTGAATTTAGTTTACAAACAAATGGCTACACATAAGAATACATGTTTCAGCGAAAACACAGTAAGGGAATCGCTTCGTCAGGCCAAGGACAACTCTGACTGTTTCAACTCAAACATTGCCTATTTATAACTAGGACTACATCATATTTAAGTGTAAAAGGGCGAGACAGGACCTAAAGAGAAAGTATATACATTAAAATGTGATCATCCATCATCAAAGCGGATAAAACAAACAATTTTTATAAATTAAACAAACAACAATACAATGACTTCTTACTTAAAAACCTGACCAAGGACTATAACAAGGCTAACAATATTGACCGTATTAATGTGATTAATAAAAACAGTAAAAAAAATAACGGATAGCTTACTAATAAGCGATAGAGTGGGTAAGCTGGTTGGTAACCAGGCTTATATCCTTCTAAAGGACCATAAACCGAACTTTAATTCTAAACCAACTACTAGATTAATAAATCCTACTAAACCTGAGATCGGTAGAATCAGTAAAAATTATTAGAAAAACACTAATCGAGCTCTAAAACAACACTTTAACCTTAACCTATGGGTAAATACATCTGATTCAATTAAATGGTTCCTTAATATTGAAAACAAAGAGAATTGTGCATTCATTCAGTTTGATATTTGCGACTACTACCAATCAATCACCAAATGTCTCTTTGATAAAGCCTTGGAATTTGTTAAGAACTATGCCGATATCTCCGATGAAGAAATTGATATTATAACAAAATGCAGAACTACAGTTGTAGTCAATAATGACGAGCAATGGACTAAAAATGCTACTAACAATTATTTTGAAGTATCCATGGGTTCATTAGACTCTGCGAACTTACGGATCTGCTGGGTCTATACATATTGTACACATTAACTAATGATAATTATATTGAAGTAGGAAGCGTTAGTTCAGCGTTGGTTCAGGGACGATGGACTTATGATTGTAAATAATGCTAATAATATAAAATGTGACCATATTAGAAAATTGTTACATAAAAAATGAAATTTTTTGGACTCAAGATAGAAATTAATAGTAACTTGAAACGAGTGGACTTTTTAGATGTTAGCTTTGATTTGCCTAATAATAACTTTAAACCTTATATGAAAAATAATGCTAACCTTATATACATAAAACCCCAATCCAACCACCCACCGGCCATTATAAAACATATACCCGTCTCCATAGAAAGTAGAATTAATAATAATTCATCTAATGAAGAGGTATTTAATAATCATAAAAATATTTATAACCGGGCACTAAAAGATAGTGGTTACAAAAACGCTAATATTACTTATAAACATAACAATAATATACATAATAAAAGCAATAATCTGGAGGAGGGCAGTAGCAGTGATAATAATAATGATAGTAATAATGAAAATGACGGCAGTTCTGACAATAATAAGAATACTAATAATAGATCTAGAAAAGTGATTTGGTTTTCACTTACGTACAATAGCTCACTAAAAACGAAAATTGGGAAAAAGTTTTTGCAATTAATCGACAAACACTTTCCTCCAGGTAATTTACTACACAAGATTTTTAACAGAAATACCATAAAAGTGAGTTACAGCTGTTGCGACAACTTGGAAAGAATTATAAAAAAGCATAACAATAAGATGTTAATGAAATCTAATGTTGCAACAGTTAATGATCCTAAAGTAGTTAACAATTGTAATTGTAAATTTCCTACGACCTGTCCCGTAAACAAAACGTGCCTAACACCTTCGGTAGTGTATCTAGCTAAAATATTCCCAGAAGAAAACCCTAATGATGAAAAATTTTATATAGGGAGTACAAAATTAACGTTCAAAGGAAGATACTACGGGCATAAAGATCGATGAACAACCTAACTTACGAAAACGATACTTCCTTATCTATACACTATTGGAAGTTAATTAGAGAAAACAAAACGCCTAGAATACATTGGAAAATAATAAAAAAGGCTAAAGCATGTTACTCTTTGCAGTCACCTTGTTTCTTATGCCTGCATGAGAAAATGGAGATTACTAATTTTAAAGACCGTGACAAACTTTTAAATATAAAACAAGAATCGGCCATCTCCTGCAAGCATTTTCAGATACATACGCTTAAAAAATTATAAAACGCCTAAGTTTGTAAATAATATTTTTATAATTTTTCCAGTTTCCCTCGCCCCTTTTATCCTTTTCCCATAATTAATTTTATTCTATACTGAAACTATTCTAAACGTTAATTATTTTAAACATTTGTATTTTAACCTCAAATAATCATACCCTATACCTAATAAGTTAAATTTTTAACTAAAGATATTTTTTTATTTTTATTTTATTTATCTTTAATCGTAATGTAGTTATCTTACCATAATTATACTTTTCATAATCGTTTAACGTAGGTTTTAATAGTCACCTCATCGAGCCTAATTTATTTTATTCTTATACTTTAATCACCGATTTTTATACGTAATTTTTGAAACGTTAGAATTTACAAAAGTAATATTATACGGACACTAATTTATTTACACATTAACCATTTATTTTATACGTAAGTTTTTTTAAACGTTAGCATTTACAATGAATAATATAACTGACATTATTTCGTTAATTATTCATTACATCGTAAACTTTTTTCAAAAAACCTAAACTATTTATTTTATTTAAACGTTAGTGGCCTAATGAATTATTTACATAACTATATATTTTAACTGATTAATATTAATGTTAATATATAATTATACTTATGATGTACATATTACAGTTGAATACAGCCGTTCCCTTTTTTTTAAACTTGGGTTCCTATTCTACACAACTTACCTACTGAACTAGGAATTTACTGATAATATTGAAACTCTACTTGAAACTCTTGACGCACTATAAATTAAAGAAAATAATTAAAAAAAAAATTAATTAATATAATTAACGTAATGGATGATCACATTTTAATGTATATACTTTCTCTTTAGGTCCTGTCTCGCCCTTTTCCACTTAAATATGATGTAGTCCTAGTTATAAATAGGCAATGTTTGAGTTGAAACAGTCAAAGTTGTCCTTGGCCTGACGAAGCGATTCCCTTACTGTGTTTTCGCTGAAACATGTATTCTTATGTGTAGCCATTTGTTTGTAAACTAAATTCACTTATATATGCATATATATATATATATATATATATATAAACAAGTTCATAAAGTGATTTGAAATGATTAAATTACTTACTGACTAAATAGTTTTCCAACGTGTGATAAAAATATAAAAAATAAATAGTAAGTTCTTATATAGTTTTAAAAGTTAAAAACCTTCCAAGACTATATATATATATATATATTTAAATAAAATTAAATAAACATGAATATACATAAACGATCACACACATATATGTATATATATATATATATGTATATATATGTGCATTATTGTGTACACATAGGTATATTTATATGTATAAAAAAAAGGAGAACGGCCACCTAAAACCACTAACCTAGTTCTAAAACAGATCCTTTGTTTGATAAAATGCATGCCCATTGGCTGATAGGAAGGGGCGCGGTGGATACTAGAAAGCTGATTGGCCAACTAGAAATCCTCAACATATATAAAAACAAGAAGCAACGACAGAATTCGCGCATAAGCCTGACGAATCCTATAGTTGGATGAAACGCAGAATATTCAGTGTAGCTTAATCGCCATATATATTTTATAAATTACTATATATATATATATATATATATATATATATATATATATATATATATATATATATACTCTAATGTACTTATTTTTCAATGGTAAAGTAAGCAATTAGGTTTAACGGGGTTAATCCAAGAGTGCTTAATACCGAATTGGGCAAGGTATACTTTTTATGTTTGTATATAAGCCGTAATATGTTGTTATACAGTCAGGTGCATGTTTCGGTCAGCTAGGTTTTAGTGACTAGAGACCTCATCAGGCGATACAGCTTATACGAGAGCAACGTTTGCAATGAAAATTTCACGTATTTCAAGTCACAGGGAGTCAATATCAGAAGGTGATGTCAAATGTTTTTTAAAATAGGAACAAGGAATAAAATTTGATTGTATGGAAAGAAGATTAAATAGGGGTTTGTTCAGATACAGGAGTAAAGTAGAAAGGATGGAGGTTAAAAAGCCGAAATGGAGATAATTAAAGATTGGAAAGAACGGTATAGGAATGCGTTTGATGTCCGCCCGAAATCCTCAACACACCAATGCGTATAGGGTCAATTAGTAGGGGAGTGTGAATTTTACAAACTGTTTTGAAATATCTAGGCGAAAAGGAGTTTAGATTTAACCGGAATTATTACGTTATAAAAATGCTTTTAATATGAGTAGAATTTGCCGTGGTTAGAAGGTACACAGCTTACGTTTCCCTTTTTCCCATCCCTGCTCCTTCCCTACCATTCCTATATACATTTGTAAAGAAATAGGGAAGAAAAGTGAAAGAAGCGAGGAAGAAAAGAAAAAAGAAAAAAGAAAGAAGGAAAGAGGAAAGCAAGGAAAAATAAAAAAAATGAAAAAAAATAAAATCTTCCCTATTTCTTTACAAATGTATATAGGAATGGTAGGGAAGGAAGCAGGGATGGGAAAAAGGGAAACGTAAGCTGTGTACCTTCTAACCACGGCAAATTCTAGTCATATTAAAAGCATTTTTATAACGTAATAAAAAAAGAAAAAAAAAAGGTAAATATCCAGATACGCTACTACAGAACACCGACCACTCTAATTTGTTTTTTTATAGGTAATTGAGGTCGCTGACAACGAATCTGATAGTCAAACTTGGGGCAAATTTACCGTTTGCATGGTATTTACCCCTGAACCCACGAACTTCTTTCCACCATTTTGCAGCTTCCGTTTATGCTACGCGCATGCACGCTGTAGCATAAACGACGGCTTCACCAAGCAAACTACGTTGGGGGGAGGGGATTTTTTTTTCCAGGACATAGAATTTTCTAATTTTCAAAAATACATTATAGCGCTTTTTGGGTGGAAAATTTAAAATTAGCTGAAGAAGAAATAAAATAAGAAAAGGAAAGCACACCAAGTTGGAGTAGGGGGGGGGTTATTTATCTGTTTGTTTTTTTTTGTTTTTTGGTTTTTTACCTGGAACATCGAATTTTCAAATTTTCCGTAAGTAACGCACCGACATTTACCAATTAGAACACCATTTAACATTTTCCGAAGATTTTACTTTGTACATTGGGGCGCGAGCGGGGGGGATGTGATGTTGGCGCGCGCGCCCCAACATCACATCCCCCCCAAACAAATTAGAGTGGTCGGTGTTCTGTAGTAGCGTATCTGGATATTTACCAAAAAAAAATATTTAGGTTTGGCTATAAATTCCTAAACTCATTTCACCCTAAATAATTTAGGTGACTGAAATAGGAATCTAATTGAATCTTTAATTTCCTGAATAGTATTTTTCATTTTTCTTCGAGTTATATCGAATACATTAATACGGACTTTAGGGGCTTTTTTCGTAATGTTACTGTAAAAATTATTTTTATTGTTACAAATTACGATACTTTAAAAAAAGCAAAAATAAATTCTTGCGTTTTTTATTTACTACTGAAAACTATAACTTTAGTAAAGGTATTTTTTGTTTAACCAAAATAAAGCATTTTCGCTAAGAGTTAAGTAAAATAATTAGTTCATTATATTATGCGATCATTATTTGAAAAATACTGCAATTTTCATTAAAATTCCTTAATTTCCTGATTTTTGGTGAATTTTTAAATAAAGGGAGGAGTCAAAATGTGTATACACTTTGAGCGTCGGCATTCATTTTGCGACCACGTGTGGTTAATTTAAATTAAAGTTCAATTTCATGGTTACATTATCAATAATCATGTAATTAAACCCATTGAAAATTTACCGATATTGTAAACACATTCTGTTTACATTAAGCCTGTAGTGTTTTTTTAGTGATGCAATGTTGTCAACTGAGATTTTAAAAAAAACCCGCGAGATCAGGAGAAAGAAATGTCCAGAAAATCGCTAGATTTTTAATTTATCGGGTTAACCCAACTTATCGTCTGAAATTTTCAAAAATCGCTAATCCCCCCCCCAAAAAAAACTCCATAATGTTCCGTGTTTTCTCACTATGGGTTTGTAAAGTTGTCAAAAAACAAATATATAACAAATAAATGTTATCAAAGGCAAGATAAGTTACTTTTCTACCTAACTGGATATATTTTTCGTGTTTTTATTCAATGTAACATGTTTATTCAGCTCGAAAACCATACAGTGTTTACCGATGTATTGGAACATTCAAGATGGAGTCTGATTCTCTCTTTAACACGGTAAGTTTGGGAAAAGATGTTATGAATAAAAAACCGGATAAAATACTGTTAAAAACTCGCTCAATACATGTTACTGTGACATAGGTTGACATATATTCGGCGGGTTTTTAATAGAATTTTGTATAGTTTTTTATTTATAACACCTTTTTCCAAACTTACGGTGTTAAAGAGGGTGTGAGACGCCATCTTGAATTTTCGAATACATCGGTAAACACTGTATGTTTTTCGAGCTGAATAAATATGTTACATTGAATAAAAACACGAAAAGTATATCCAGTTTGGCAGAAAAGTAACTTATCTTGCCTTTGATAACATTTATTTGTTATATGTTTGTTTTTTGACAACTTTTTCGAATCTATGTATACAGTAATACAAACCCGTTTTTTTTTGTTTTTTTTTGCTGTTGTTTCTTGCTTTTTACACTTTTAGATCGTATTTTAAACTAAACTTCGGAAGTTGGAATGCTCACCCACCTAAAATGTACTTGGAAAAATCGATTTTATAGTGAGATTTAAGAATGGTTAGTCGAAAAAAAGGTGAAAAACAAAACAAATAATCAATAAATAATTGTTACCAAAGGCAATAAATGCTACTTTTTTTTTACTTACATGAATGAGTTTATTTTATGTTTTAAAGTATTTTCAAGTTCTTTTCTTTATTTTTTAATAATCTAATGCGGGTCTGTGGGTGCCTAATACCTCCAGATTTTCTAGAATTTCCCGCTAGATTGTAAACGAAATCTCCAGATCTAGTAGGAAAACCGCTAAATTGTAACACTGGTCACGTGACAGGAAGCGGTAATAAATAATTGTCCCTAAATAAAATAAATGGCCTCTCGGTACAAAGAAATCCACCTATTTATCATAGAAAAATTAAGTATAATGTTATAATTAAAAAGAAATATATAAAACACACATGGATATAGTAAACATATACCAAAATGTGGAAGCCATCCGTCCAGTAGTTTTTTAGACAATTAATTCCGAACGAACCAACAGTTACCTATATATATATATATATATATATATATATATATATATATATATATATATATATATATATATATATATATATATATACATATATATATATATATATATATATATATATAGTAACTTATAAAATATATATATAGCGATTAAGCTGCACTGAATATTCCGCGTTTCATCCACTCTAGGACTCTTCAGGGTTATGCGAATTGAAATTCAGGCAAGCCTTCATATCAGTGGAGCTCCCTGAGTAACTAGAATTGAGGTGGACATCCTAACTTTCTTAGAATTGGTTATGGGGCATTTCTGTTCACCGTATCAAATGCCTTGGTCAGATCAACAAAAACCTGATAAAGAAAAACACGGTGTTTAGTACATTTCTCCCGCAACGGCCGGGAAAAGAAGATCATGTGCATGTTTTTTCTGCCCGGATGAAAGCCAATTTGACTTTCTGGAACGACTGATGAATAAATATATTTTAATAATGTATTGAGTAGAATATTGGAAAATACTTTGCTTACTTCTTCCAACAAACATCCCACGATAACTCCCACAGTCGGTCTTAGACCCCTTTCACTTGGACAATGATATAAGAATTGCGCAACCCAGTCCTTGTGGATGGGAACACCCTTCCAGACATCAGTAATAAGATGAAGAATTTCACGAACAAGCTTGTCACCCCCCCCCCCATTTAAGAGAATTTCCACAGTCTTAGAGACTTCCCAATATTTACTCCCTAGATTGTTCTAATTCCGTTCTCAGATGGGAACTCAGACATTTCATGATAACCTTTTTCTCTACTTAATTATTTTCTTTTTCTTTTTTATTTATTTTTTATTTACTTACGTATAGGTATGCAAAATTTCTCCCTTTAAAAATAGATTTTCGGCAGCTTCCGTCGACTTTCTTCAGTGTATCGGGGAATATGTACTCATGTGTACCATTCATATACATTGTGTATATATGTAATTTTAATATTGATACATATATATTATATATACACGTATATAAGCATCGATCTGTAATGCATATTAATTTATTATATTTTCATATTATCAGACACAGTTATACACTAAACCGCCTGCGACCGATGGCCATGTACTCTATTAAATAAATATATTCTACTCTTCTCTTGGGGGTGATTATTATGGACAAGCTATATATAAATATATATATATATATATATATATATTCTACTTGAGAGTCACCACTTATTAAGTCCTGAAGGCCACTCGAGGATAAGGGTTAATGACTGTAAGGTGATAGTGTAGCAATCGTTAATGCTGTAAATTTGACAGAATTTAATTATTTATGGGGATGGTTCCACAAAAATTTGTTCACCTTGGATTTGAAGGCTACCACTTAGTTCATAGAATCTGCGTTTAGACTTGGGCACAATTAGAGGGTGAGGAAAATCCTATATAGATGTTGTTGCTGGTCAAGTGTTTTTTGTGAAAGTTTGGCAAAGTTGAACGATAGACTGGAGTTCAGTCGAGCACTTGCTGTGAAAATGACGATAGAGCAGGGATAAGCTCGCAACATCTTTTCTGTGGCAAAAAGGTTTCACGGGAGAGAAAACGGTATCACCTACTAGATTTCGAAGCCGGTTTTAAACTCTATCAAAGCTGGATAGAGCGCGCCGGGCAGCTACTGCCCAGATGTTGTAACAGTACACTATTTATGGCGTATTTGGCTCTTATAATGATAGAAGATTGTCTCGGTAGTGAGATATCTACTGAAGCGGTAGAGTGATCCAACCATTGTTCCAGCGATCTTGTATGTGCTCCATTTCAGATCAGGAGTGAAGGTCAGTCTCAGAAGCATGTCAAGACATGGATCTTCTCCAAGACGACAGCCATTCATTTTATTTGGAGCGTGATGAAAGTCAGAGCGATTAGGATGAAAAGAGGGAAGCTTGGTGTTCGATGCATTAAGATTAATCAGACACCTTTGTCCTTTTTGTTTTACGTTCTCAATATCAGAAGAGAGAGCATCAGAAAGAGCTCGGTTATTGCTGACATTTGAAGTGTTGTTATAGATTGTGGTGTCGTCTGCATAATGTCTACGAATAATCTAAGAATGTGATTTGGGAGATCATTGATGAACATCAGGAGGAGAGTTGGGCCTAGAATGGAACCTTGAGATATGTCAGCGTTATTAAACATAAAAGTATAAAATTTAAACGCTGTAAAATGCACAATGAACATTTACAAATCCCTAATTTGGAGAAGTTTCAAAGAATGAAATCTTCTGTTTAGAGGAAATATAAGCAAAATATTACTTATATATAAACTGTGACTTTGTTATTTAACGTATGAAATGAAACTGAAAAACATGCAGCGAATCATATTAGCATAAAAGCAGGTTTTTTCAGCATTATTCCCTATTTGGTTGATTGAGCTTCTTAATCTGGTTTGGAGTATCTTATAAATATTCGGGATTATATTTATATTCGATTTAAGTTTACAGAAATACTCAATTAATAAACTAATAATAACCCTTTTGAGTATATATATATATATATATATATATATATATGTATATGATGCAATAATGATAAATCCTAGCTGCGCAATTATCTCCTTTTCTGAGATCATACTGTGACACTGATAAAACATAAACATTGTACACTGCCTCTCCACCGCTTGAGAGAGTACAATAGATGAACCTTGCTTCCTTGCGTTCCGTGTCATTTAATAGCTGTTACTTTGCAAATTCGGAAAACTTGTTTTTTTAATTTTTGAAGTTTTTTATTATCTTATTTTGTATAAAAATCAACAATGTTAACATATGCCCAATATGTATTACAAATGTTTTCGCCCAATTCCGATAGCATCTTCAGGTGAGCGTCAGAGTATGTGTCGAACAAGGCTTATGAGGAAAAATCAGTACTAGCAGCAGCGGTCACTATTTATAGGTTGCTTGCACCGGGATGTTTTTGATGCCACAGGTGAACACGAATTCTGGAGTCAGTAATTAGGTCGTATATGAGGAGATGGGTGGAGAAGTTACAACAAGCATTTTAGAATTGTATTATATGTTTGATATGTGGTGTGAGTTATTCCAGGTTTAGGAGCTTTTATGTACATGGCTTCAAGTATTTTAGCTATTTTAAATTTTCTTCATGATTTATTATCTTTGTGTTACAAACGAAGATTTTTCGAGGTAGACAGTTATGTTGTTTTTATAGATATTGATCAATTGCACTGGACTCTACATGCATGGTAAGGCGATGGGATAGGATAGTGATTGTGTAACCAACGTAACCATCTGTTTTACGGTTGTTATGAATTACACTCTTCAAAAGGTCATTTAAGCTTATAGATGAGATGGTTCTTTATTATTACTTTAGGGTTTGGTATGCATTGGGTTTTTTTTACTATAAGCTAACATTTTTTACTACAAGCCAACATCCTCCTTCTCCTTCTCTTTTTATTCTAATACACCAAACGCTTACCTGATCCTATCTAACCCTTTCACCGTCTACCTCCTATCTTTATTCATCACTCTTCCAACACCCTCCTCAGTACAAATACACCAAACGCTTGCCCAAGCACACTTCTGCGAACACTATCAAAACATGCAACAATCTTCATTTTTTCCTTGGAGATTTTCTTTTCCGATTATCCCGCTTGTCTTCTTTCTATTGTTTCTGTATTCTATCGTATTGTAAGTCCCGGATCTTTTACCGACATTTATTCTGGATGTACCTAGCCGCGATGCCTACCTCCCACACAGACACACGCTCGTGCGTGCATGTACACTCCCGTTTATTCAATGGCGTAACTGAAGCATAACAGTATCATTCTTCTGAATTGGTTCTAAAAGCGATGTTTTTGCAAATAAATATTTAACAAAAAAAGATTATCTGCCCGTTTCAATTCAATGTATCGAATCTTTTAACTTCACCTCAGCATCCATACGCGCATTTGTCAAGGGCAGAATCTGGAAACTGATAAAAATAGAACAAAACATTTTGTTTAATGTGCTGTGATGATGAGGACCTGTTTCCAATTTTCAATTGTTTTCAAAGCGAAGACTTGTGATAAAATAAATTGTAACATAGGGGTAAATGCAACATAAGGCCAGAAGATGTGGATAATAGTCCGCCATAAATAAAATTAATAAATAATACTCATCTCAATTAATTCCAATTAAAAATAATATAAATCAAATTATATTATTCGAAAACAACATGTGGACGAGAAAATGTTCCCTTGATAGCATCGATATAATTAGTTCTGACCCTGGCCAGGTTATAGATCTGATGAGTCTAATTCTGCATTATCTGAGATCCAAATTTAAAGTAAGAAATCTGCAAGGCGGTGTATCCAGAGACGACACCCCTATTTTTATTAGAGTTAAGGCTAGATTGTACAATAAGTGCATCTATGAATTGAACGTTTTCTTTGGAAACTTTGGTCAGGCTATAACCATTTACAGAGAAAAAAAACTTACTTTTTAGATGAAACACTTAATCCAAACTGTGGCTGATATAGCTCATACTCTAAGCCTAACCTCTCCCTTTACTATGTCCATAAACTTTTTAACGACCCTAAATCTGTCATAAATGCGATCATCCAATCAGTTTCAAACAGATTATCTAAATTGTCTACGAACGAATATGTATTTAAGAAAAAAGCCCTCCACCATACTTGCTTGTTTTCCTTTATAGGTTTTTGGACTTAACACAGCATTTTATCTTAGAACAGATTGTATACTTCTTCCTCTTAATAACTATACCTATTGCCCTTCTTATCTTTCCAATAATCACCCTAATACCCGCTAAGCCGAAAAAATCACTGATTGTAATAATATCACACTCATACTACCTCTCATGCTTAAAACTATCGTTTTTGCTTTTCATTTTTGTTTTCTGTTGTTCTTTTGCATTTACTTACTTATTTTCATCTCTGTGCTGCCTAAGCAATTCTTGTAAAGTTGTTGCTCTCATTATATCTCAATTAATTCAACAAATTCTTTTAATTTAAATTGCCACTTTTGCGGGCAATATATGTTGCGTCACATTCATTTAAATCTAAAAGACGTGAACATTCTTAACAAGCAGTGTTTTACTTGATTCCTGGGGGCGATATTGCATATTTACACATACATAACGTTACAGAAAGGATTTTTAACCTTAATCCTTTTGACTTCGTCACTTTCCGGCACTTATGTCTTAATACTGCTGAACTAACACCTCAACGATTTATCTCATGGAGATTATTCCCTTGGCTTTATTATCACCATTTAAGAATATTACTAACACACATACGGACTTTTTATCACATGGCTTATCATATTATACTAAGTTTCTGCCTTTCAGCCTTAAAGTTTCTATCTATTTTCTATAGCTTATATGTCTACATTTTCATCTATATTTTTTCAATTGTACTTCATTTATGCATTCTGCTGTATTATTTTTATTTTCTTATTATCTCCCCACTCTGTTAAATCTTCTCTGTATCCTCTGTTTTAACCTCCTCATACATTAATCCCTACATTACTACCTCCATATTAGATGTTCCTCCCATTATTTCCTATGATCTTCTACCATCACCCCAGTTATATATCTATCTTATTGCATTTTAAAATTATTGATTTTAATGTAGTATTTATCCTTTATTTTTCTTTCCTCTAATCTTTGTTTGTTTTATTTGTAAGCTAATATATCATATAGTAGATGTCGCAAATACTTTTAACTGTAACTTAGCTACTTTTTTTTATTCTGACGTGAAGCATTAGGTATCGAAATACCATAGTATGACAAAGATTTTATACCCTTTGACAAATATATCAATACTTATACTTACATATATATATATATATATATATATATACAGAGAGAGAGAGCGAGAGAGAGAGAATAAAAACGGTCTCTTAATTCCCTTTCCTATAAGGTAAGTTTATTGAAAAAAAATTATCAATTTACTAAAAAATATCTCAATTTGAATTTGATTAATCCATTTTAAAGTAGATTTTTCCATTTCAGAGGTGTATTAGTTTGGATGTTCAGGTTGATTCCTAATTTGAAATCGATTAATCCATTTTTAAGTTGATTATTCCATTTTGAAGTTGATTGATCGATTTTGAAGTTTATTAATTTTTTTAGTTGAAAAAAGTCCATTTTGAAGCTGATTATTATCATTTTGAACTTCAAATGGTATAGAATCAAAACAATGTAAATGATTTTATTCGAATTAGAATAAGAATTCTAGACTTAAAATTTAGTATTATAATATCTCGAGTTTAATCTCGTAATGGGACGTTTAACTGGTGCAACATGATTATATTCAGAAAATGTATTTTACCTGTCCTAGAACAGATATTTTACTCGTGTAAGATGGAGTTGGTATTTTTCTCTTATTAAAATTGTTGATGACTAATTTTCACTCTGAAAGTTTACCCAATCCTTTCCGGATATCCGTTCTTACTATAAATAGATTTATCTGATAAACTCCAATTAGCCAGACTATTTGCGGTTCGAACAATTTGATAAGACTTGGTAAATCAAAGTTTATATCAAATTAACGTCCATGCGTTCATGAGTAAAAGAAAGTCCAGTTGCAAATAAAATGTTGAACTGAACACTTTAAAAAGTCTATAATTATTTTATGTAGTAGCTTTTGCGTTTTTAGTAGGAACGTGTTCAGGCATGATGCACATGAGGTCAACATTTTATGTGTTTTATTATCGTTAGAAGCACGCGTGATCTTAAAAGAAAGGGAAAATATAAGGAGTGGTGAAGCATTATGATTCCGAATTTTTAGATGAGGATTGATAATTTGTATTATTTACAATGTTCAGACTATTGTGTACATCTTCAGTGTTGTTTTCACAATAGTTCGACTGATGTAACATCCGACCTCCTTCAGGTGTATCTTGAACCTGGGAATCTTTCTGTAGAATTCGGGAATCTTACTGTCAAACTCGGAAATCTGCAGGGAATTTCGAACGGAACACTTTATTTAATCCACAGGAAAAGTATTCTACTTGTCAGTCAGCCATAACCGGGTAAAAGTTTTGAGTAATCTACAATTGTATTTTTAGTCTCGCCCTCAACGACTCATTAGGAAATGGATAAAGTATTAAGTGAAATTCAGCCTTAAGTTAAATTCTTCCGGGGTGTGAATGTTCAATCCTCAGTGCGGACGATATGCGAATAAAACTGCGACTTACATAAGACGTCATGGCTGATAGAACGAAAGCATGCTACCCGAGTTCAACAAAATGTTTTTTGAGTTCGACAATATCAATGAAGACTCTCGGGCAGGTCATCGGCCAAAACGTTGTCAGATTAACACTAAAAATGAGAACAAGAAACATTTAGATTTACATACATATACATTTATTCTCAAATAAACAGTGTTTTAATGACAGTAGTAAAAGAGATCAGGGAAACATATTGTGTTGTATACTATCTTATATATATATATATATATATATATATATATATATATAGAGAGAGAGAGAGAGAGAGAGAGAGAGATCGATAGAGAGAGAGAAAGATAAATAAGTTAATACTGAAGAAAAAGATTGTAATTGTAAAACTTGTTCACTTTTTCCACTACAAAATAACTGCCTAACCAAAACACATGTTTACTAAGCCACAGTACTTGCTTAACAAACCTCTTATAATAAGAAGTACTACGAGGATATCACCTCGCTCGATATTAAAACCAGACGTTACGAAGGGAAAAGTACATTTATAACAAAAACTCCGAATAAAAACAGAACTATAGACGCATAACTGTGAGCCAAAGAAAGCAAATGCTCGCCAATAATCGAGTGGAAATTAGTACGGCAAACCAATACATATAGAAATTTGATTGACCTATATAGATTATGTCTGAATGAGAAATTTGAAATTCTAAATGTTAACGACCTCAAAACCGAGTTAACTGTAAAAGTGAAATAGCAAACAACACTAAACAGATAATAAATATTACTGTAAGATAGGAAAGTAACAATTTTAAATATTATCACGTTGACAATTTTGCTCAAAATAATAGTTAAAAATAAGGTTTCTAAATCATTAGAGAGCATTGGATCGGTCGCTTTCTTAAAAACAATTACTACTTACAAAGAAATAACATTCTAATTTGAGGTCACTTAACTAAACGGCACTGTATTATTTATAAATAACTCTATGTTGCTGACAGCTCTTAAATGGCAACCGAATTAATCGAATCGAAACAAATCAGGGTGAATTCAAATTATTTTAAAATCTACCCAATAAATCAAAATAAATAGAATTTAATCTGAATGCTCTATTAACATAATTGTTTCTATAAACAATAAGCAAATATTGATGTTTACTATTTATCAAAGATAAGAAACACAATTGATATAACTGATCAAATCGACTAGATTTGTCATTTCAAAATTCAAGATTGATGCCATTTGATTTTGTTATAGAGATTTATCCATTCGCTCATAATGGACTCTGCTAACCATAATATGAACCATGAGGCTAATACTCTCATGTGGGAAATGTCGCAACGTAACGTGAGGCTACAGACTGTCTAATTCGATAATCGTTAAATACCGACAAATTCTCTTTGTATTACACTTTTGTGTACAATATATTCTTCTTATGTAAACCTGTTGTTCGCGTATTCTTTTATTACTCTTTCATGGGGTCAGAACAGATTTCAAGATGGCCACCAAATTATTTACACAAAACAAAATTTAACATGTAATTCTAATTGTTGATCAACTTTAATTGTCTATCGTGCAATGTATCTCTGTATTAAAGTCATTTGAATCTTTAAACATGAAATAATTCAAATCACAATCTTTTCTTAAATCCAACCTATATTTCACCCAGATCAATCCGACATTATGCCTGACTTGCCCATTAAGTTCCAGTCATGAATGTTCTATTGTTATTATCTTATTGCTATGCAATGATATGCTCAAAATCTGCACTTTTGTCTCAATCAATACTGAAAGCTACTTAATGGGCATCAGAAGAAGTTTGAGTAGTCTTAAACAGACGAACATGTGTAATGATGAAGTTACAATACTTTTAACAGGATAGATTATCTTCCTATATTTCAAATAGACTTCAAATGAAGGCAAGGACACTTTTACTTTTAGATCTATCTCAATGATAATACCTATCAACAAAACTATTTCTTAACTGAGAAGTGCAATCGCATGAAGAATAATGGCAGTGGCAAGCCAGGAAGGTTTCAATGACTGGAAAGTTATTTAAGGTTCACTAGTATAAAATACAAACATAAATATAATAAACACTTTAATCAGCAGCAACAATGATTGCATGTAAAATTCTGCTCCATTGAAATACTTTGGAAGCCATCTTGAACTTTAAAAGCGTCTGTTTAGTAGTTTTGTTAAATCACATATAGGGCGTTGCCATTCGCAGCAAAATAATAAAACTAACAGAAATGAAAAAACAAGCAATTGATGAAGTTAACGTACATGGATATTGTCGCATTTCGAGAATGTTTGTATGAAGAATAGAAAACCAAGTAATATAGCAATAAAAACAGACGTCGTAAATTCGATTTATTCACATTAAGTAAAACAAAATAAGAACAATAGAATAATAGACGTATACTTAACTACATCAATAAAAGAACAATAATAATAATAATAATAATAATAATAATAATAATAATAATAATAATAATAATGAGAAAAAGAGAAACTATCGTGAATAATACACTAATATAAAACCGTAGCGCCCAAAATCATCACCGTATAAAACAAGTATTGTATTATTGGCATTTCATACCTAAGACCCAGTGTAAGCCAGACATACACTCAAGCTAATTCGCATTCTAGTTAGTTTTGAAAAACCATTATAAATTTTATTAATGATTCCATTAGTGGCATTTATTACGAACCCATCTGTTAAAAATACAAACTAGCTTACATGATACACAAGTTAATCTGAAACAAAACTTGTTACATGTTAACGTGTCTTTTAGAAAAACAATTTGGCAACCATCTTGACATCAAATATCAGTCATTTAAGATTTTAAAATAGTAAAGAATGAAAGTCTTTTAAGTTGCACACAGAATGGCTAAAATATTTCGTTATTCATAATAAACACCTACGGAATCAGAGAAACAGGTAAACACTTTTATTAACATTGTTACACACTGAGAA
The DNA here is from genome assembly GCF_053919585.1 of Euprymna scolopes. Taxonomy (NCBI): domain Eukaryota; kingdom Metazoa; phylum Mollusca; class Cephalopoda; order Sepiida; family Sepiolidae; genus Euprymna; species Euprymna scolopes. Next base: position 111,394,786 of record NC_136505.1, read on the forward strand.
GTTTTCTTTGCTCACAATAGAAACAATACAGCAATACAAAACAAATATCCCAGATTCGATTTAATTTAAAACAGTAAGGTTTAATAAAAAAAAACATTAAAATACAAAATAAAACAAATAGTAGAAAAAGAGCATTCATATTTTTCATTTGAAATTAAAAACTGAATTCCAAGAAAAACAACAAGATTGCGGCGGTGGCAAAATGGTTAACGACACAAAATGACAACAAGGGTGTGTCAAGTACGAATCCAATTTCTTCCACAGAAGCACATGCTCGTAAAGATGTTTGTAATCATTTACGTGAACATTCCTGCAAGCACCTGATGTCTATCAAGAAGGAATTCAAATAAGAAACAAATGCTAACAATAATCATCTGAGACATACGATATAAATAAAAGATAGTCATAACATAACAGAATCAATAACGTATGGGGAGATAAACCCCCGCTCTAATGTTGAATTTGTAAGCGAATCCGAACTTAAAATATTATATCATATTGTTGCGTTGCACGTAAACTCTGCTTTGTTTTTGTGACAATTACAATTCCGGAATTTGTATGGGACACAAGAATATAGATCAAAATCTATCTAGAATGTGCTCGTGTGTACATCTCTGATTTCCTCAACATCTTCAGGTCTCCATATCTAAAATGCCTGTAGTGTATATCTTAATTCATAACATTTAAAACAAGAACATAAACTTTATGAAAGTATGTATGGTAATTAAACTACATAGGATAATTAATTTAACCAGTGGGCAAATACTGCCGAAGCAATCACTTGGTTTACAAATATAGAAAACAAAAATAAATGTACGATTCTACAGTTCGACATCATAGATTTCTATTCCTCGATATCAGAAGAACTTATAAACATTGCCCTGGAGTTTTCCGTTCTTGACCTGTTTTAAATCTAGGTTAGGGTTTTTTTATGTTAGTTTATATATATATATATATATATATATATGTACATACATATATGCACATATATATACATATATATATATGCATACATATATGTGTGATTGTTTATGTATAGTCATGTTTATTTAATTTATTCATTTGTTTATTTTCTATTGGTTTTGTTAGTTTTAAAACTATTTTGTATCGCTATCCTAGAGTAAATTTTATCTTGTGAACAGAGTTGTTCGCTATTTCTCTTCTACAGTTTTATAGATGTTGGGGTTCTTTAAAGTACAGCATAGAAAATTTTTCATGAAGGCATAATCTACATGGGTTGTCTATGTCTCTACACGTGGTAGCTTGTCTTATTATTTCCCATTCGACTACCGCCGAATGTCCGCTTTCCTTGAGTTCACAGTACTTATTTGCTAGCGTTGTTTTCATACGGTGTTTTTTATTGTTGAATGTATTTTGTGGTCATAATATCGAGTTTTGAAATCTAAGAAAGTCATACCTACGAAATATTTCTTGTTATTCGGGTTTTCCTTCGAAAATATTGTGGCCTGGTAAACTACACTTTTGGTTAGACATTTATTTTGAAGTGGGCAAAGTGTACGGTGTCTACAGTTACATTTACCTTGTTCGTTATTAGTATTTTTATTTCTAGTATGGTTATTCTTGTCCGCGGTTGGTTTATTATTATTATTATTATTATTATTATTATTATTATTATTATTATTATTATTATTATTATTATTATTATTTCTGCTAGTGTTAGTTTTATTTTTGTCATGGTGTCTACTTTTTTATTGTTTATTTTGTTGTTGTTTACATTGTTTTTATTTTATATTTTGATATTATGTGCTTTAATTATCATGTCTAAATTTTCGCAGCAGCTGTAGGATAACTTTAAGGTATTTTTATTGAAAATTTTGTGTAAGGGGTTGGTTGCGGGAAAGTGTTTTTCAATAAGATCTAGAAATTTCTTGCCAAGTTTTGTTTTTAACATTTATTATATAGGGCCGTATACCAAATTATAGTTCTTTTTCTTCTATTTTTAATTTTATTATAGCTATTGGTGTTTTGTTGCTTATATATGATATCGATATTTTTGTATCCACTATTTTTTAAGGCTGTTTCATAGATATTGGTTGACCTGTTAAATGCATTTTCATCGCTCTACCTACGTATTGAGCACTTTTGAAGTAAATACTTAAATTTTACGCATAAATGTATACTTTCGTAGATTAATTTTATATGAGTAAATGAAGTAGTTATATATATATATATATATATATATATATATATATATATATATATATATATATATATATGGAGATATCTATAGTGGTAACATTAGAAAGCTTATATCTTTAGAACATTAGAAAGCTTATACATATATATATATACATGATTTCTCAGAATGTGAGAGATTATATATTAAATATTTCACAGCCAAACAACGTCGCAGCCCACAAGAGCCATACAGTCAACGAATGGAAGTCCAAGAATCGATTTTCGCCTTTATTTGGGTTCATCAGTTAGACACATCCGAACTCAGGATTCGAACCCCGAGCCTCTTGGATACGAGGCAAGCACTCTGCCAATTGAGAAATATATATGTATATAAAGTTGGTTGTTAAAGAGTCAAATTTCGTCGATTTTAGCTTTGAAAACTCTACCAAACTCCTCTGCCAATTTTGGGTCTAAACACTTGAAATTTTAAATGTAGATTACGTGGACATTGACCAACTTTTTAATTTGATATGAGCCAAAAAAATATAAATATTAAGGGGTACAAAATTGGGGTCAAAGTTAAAAAAAAATTGATCTCTGCCGTCTCTTCCACGGTTAATTTCTGGTCTAAACATTTGAATATTTACATAAAGGGTATTGAGAGATAGGTCGGGCTTTTTAATCGGTTTGGGTAGAACATTTGAACTTCGAAGGTGTCAAAGTTCAAAAGATTTTACTTTTGCAGTATCTAGCAAACTACTCAGCCCATTTTGGGGTCTAAACATTTGAATGTTATACATAACAGGTATTCAGACATGCGATAACAATTTTAATCAGTTTGGGGACGAAAACTTGGCTGACAAAAGGTCAAATTGAAAGTGTTGACCTTTGCAGATTCTTCCAAATTCCTCCATCAATTTTGTGTCTAAACACTTGAAATCTTAGATATCGGTAACTTGGACATGGGTAAAACTTTGTATTTAGGTTTGAAACCAAAATAATAAACGGTCTCTACGAAAGTACTGAGACAAATTTTGGTCTAAACATTTAAAATCTTACATAAAGTGTATTCACACGTAGGGCAAGTTATGAACATGATATAGGGCGTGAGCAAAGCCGGGCTGAGCTGCTGGTTTACTATATATCTATATAATAATTTCTCTACGTATCTATCAATCCGAGTAACCCAGTTTATCTAGGCTAGTGATCTATTTATTTATCTTTTTATGTAACTAATTTACCTGCGGTTATCTAGATATCTATCTAACTCATTATTTTATCTATCTATCTATCTATCTATCTATCTATTTATCTGTCTGTCTATATATAGAGAGAGAGATTGATAGATAGATAGATAGATAGATAGATCTTTATATTAATGATTTTTATCTCTTTATATAACTATACGTTTAAACATCTATTCTATCTCAGTCTGTTTCCATCTCACTTCTCTCTCTCTCTCTCTCTCTCTCTCTCTCTCTCTCTCTCTTTACTCACGTTAACACCTAACAAGGCATATCGCTACTTGGATTTAAGGGGCTACTATTTGAATCTATGCTGAGAAAAGATTAACGAGATATCGAGTTACGTTACATTTAAACTCCAGCATATCAGTACAGTCAGAAAAGCAGGAAGCAGTAAGGGAATTCCAAATCAAGCTGTTCGAATAAAGAAATTATTAGAGTAGAACGCTTTCTAGCATTTAGAGACCTCAACAGTAAAGGGCTTTGATTTTGATGGTTAGCATGTTTGTACGTTGGGGGGCACGGGTACAACGAGTTCCTTACAGCACATTACATTAAACAATTGGTAAAATAGGCATACAGATGAAACATCTCCTTCTTTCTCTCTCTCTCTTTATTTCTCTCTTCTCCCTCTCCTTCTCCCTCTCTTTATATATATATATATATATATATATATATATATATATATATATATATATATATATATATATATATATATAGTGATTTAAAGGATATGAGGGTTTTTTGGAAGCATGAAAACGATGTTACTTTTTGTATTTAATATTTTAATTTTTATATTTCAAGCAATTTTCCTCTCTTCGTCACAAAAAAGTATCGAAATGAAAATTAAAGACGTTGAAAAGAATATATATATATATATATATATATATATATATATATATATATATATATGTGAACAAATGATTAATAAAACATGTTAAAAAACATTTTGAAAAAGAGTTAAAAACACATTTAATTTTAAAAAGGAAGCACAAGAAAAGTGGATAGTTCTAATATATATATATATATATATATATATATATATATATATATATATATATATATATAGTCATCCACAGATTGACTGCTGTAGAATAACACAGTTCTTCAGAGCAGCTGGATTTGCAATTGATTCAAGCCAGGGTTGAAACACGATCGCCGAGACGATAGACAGTGGTTTATATCGCTGCACTATTTTAGATGCTGCTAAGTAGGAAGGTGAAATTACAATGATCAACACTATCCAACTTCCTTAAGCCCACTTTGTTTACACACTGAGTATTGCATTATACGATAGTGGCAGTTATTTATTTTACCTATCAATATGCTCAGCCCAAGATAAGGAACATTTAGCCATTCACATACAGTTGCGTTGTATCACAGCTCTTTGATGCCGCTATATATATATGTGTGTGTGTGTGTGTATGCGTGTGTGTGAGTGTGTGTAAGTGTGTGCGTGCGTGTATGTGTGTGTGTGTTATATAGATCTGTCTATTCAATAATGCTTGCATGTGTGTAATTATTTTCTAATTGTATTCTAATTTATCACATCTACCTGTGTATTCTTATCGATCTATACATTTATCTATATATTTATCTATCTATTTATCTATTTATATATGCATTATTTATTTATATATTTATATATGCATTTTAACGTTATTTATAATTATCTATGTATTTAGCCATTTACTTCACTATATTCTTTTCCCTGAATTATTGAGTCATGCTAAACTACATAAGTTTCTCTTTCCGTTTGTCCTAATAATTATATCTATCTATATCTAGAGACTTAGTTGTTGAAGTGAATAGTAAACAAAAAACGGCCAAATGCTCCCCATATGACGCCTTTCCCTTACTCCATCGTTTCCAATGCCGTGTATACCTGTCATTTAATCAACACCAGGTAAACAAGCGACGTGAAAAAAAAAAAGGCGGCGCCGAAATGGGTGAAGACACGACACGCGATCGTTTCTGGCTACACGGATCCCCGATGCAGTCGCATAGCAGTGTCAATGTCAAGCTGGTGGAGGGGGGGGGTTAGAAATGGCGAGATGAGAAAACAGGAAAAGAAAGAAAGAAGGGTTTGTATAATAAGGCGCGATCGAATAGCCGCTTCATGTTTCGATATGTTTGTTTAATAGGGTGTCCATGTCAGACTTAGCAGTTATCGCTCGTTGATATTCCGCCGATCTTGTTGCGACGCTAATGAAACGCCACAAAAGCGTGCAAGAAGCATTGAACAGTAATGAAGATTGTGCGCCGATGAAAATAACATAACGTTAGATGAAATATGACTAAACACTGTTTCTTCGTTAATTCATGCAACTACTGAGCTATGCTCATGTACTTATTCAGCATTGCTACTAGACCAAATATATAAACGAAATATATTATGCGATCATATATATAACACAGCTTGATTAACAGGTAGCCATTGGGTCACAACTACAATTTATTTTAATTTATTTTCATCCGAAATTCATAAGCAGTGACAAATATGTTAAGACATTCTTCTTACATTAAAAATAACACATCTCTTTATTTCTAGATTATCATTATTATAGATATAAAGAGATAATATTTATATATCTATAAAAGTGAATGTGTCTGTGTGTGTGTGCCTGTGCGTGTGTGTCTGTGTGCATTTCCCTACGCAATAACTCTGTCAATGTTTAGTCTACATGCTCGAATTTTGATATACAGGGTGCTGAGATTTGGGAAAATTGATGTGATTGGGTTTCGGCCAGAAATTTTGCTGTTAAGGGGTCAAATTTCAACGATTTGACCTTTGCGAATTCTACCAAACTTCTCCGACAATTTTGGGTCTAAACACTTGACATTTTAGATATTGGTTCCTTGGACATGGATTTAACTTAATAACTTGATTTGAGCCCAAAACAATAAATATTAAGGGGTCATTATAAGGGTCAAAGTTTTAAAAAATTACCGTTTTTTGTTGTTGTTTTTTTTTTTTTTTTTTTTTTTTTTGCTCAGCATACACCTCCAAACATCCGGGCAACGCCGAGCACCCATTGCTAGTATATATATATATATATATATATATATATATATATATATATATATATATATATATATATATATATATATAGTATAATATATACAGAGAAAGATAAAGGTAGATTGAAGAAAGATTATCGTGATGATAATTATGATAATGTATTTATGAACCGTTTGGTCACACTAACTACCACCATTTATTCACAAACTGTGACATACTTGTAAGAGGATAAGTCTTTTTTACTTAAATATTATCACTATTAACAATATATAAAAATAACATATATATATATATATATTTATATATATATATATATGTATATATATATAGGCATCACCACTTTTCAATGCCCAGAGACCACTCGAGGATAAGGATTATATATATATATATATATATATATATATGTATGTATGTATGTATGTATGTATGTATATATATATATATATATATATATTAAGTAATGTGATTTATAATTTAAAATTTAAAAATCAAATTTTAATTAAATTAAAAATCCGTTTCATAAGAAGGAACAACAACAATTTTCCTGTATTTTAATTAAACTAGTAATTTCACTGTTACATTAAAATACACTCAGCTCTTTAGACTATTGTTCTAATCTCCTTTAATATATATATATATATATATATATATATATATATATATATATATATATATATATATATATATATAGTATCGATTCTTATAGTAAATTTTTGCATACAAATATTTTTAATAGATGTTTATACATGTTGCGGATTCAATTTGATTCATAAAAAATAGTTGCTGTGACTCTAATGGCAGGATTCTGAATAAAGTCGCAGCTGAAGTATATATGCATATATGTACCCAAAAATGAACAAATTTTGCATAAATAAAAAAAATATAGTAAAATAACAACGAATGTTATATATATATATATATATATATATATATATATATATTCAAGAAGTGTTTCCTGAAGTAATGCCTCCTATATTTTTATTCAGACCCAAGGGACCAAAGAAGATTGCTAATTGCATTATTATGATGACTTAGCCCCTGCATGTATGTCCTATAAGTTTTATTTCGCTGTTGCAGATATTGACGGTGTCTAAAAAACAACGACTGTCATGGACTAGCTTCAGAATAAGAGATGCATCATGAGTTCCTGGCAAAGGTCATTAAAAATGGTAGTAACGATGTAGAAAAATAAATTCTAGAGCATGACGCTCGATTTTATAGTACAGTTCTGGGCTTTTTTAGTTCTTCAAATATTTTAGGTTATAAAAAAGAAGCTATTTTTTGAACGATTCTCATATATATATATATATATATATATATATATATATATATATATATATATATATATATACTAGCAAAAGTACCCGTCGTTGACTGGGTTCAAAAACAGCCTACAGAAAATGGACTCTGATTTATGAAAGTATAATAGGTTATGAAAATGAAGACTTGTAAAGAGATAGCTTCGAATTTTGGGTATCAAAACCAAAGCAAAATATGATTAAAGTAAAAATAAAATAGATAAACCCCATAATTTATTATACTATACCTGTTCACACTGAAACACTTATCACAATATTCTGTGGATCTATATTAAAAAACCTTGTTAAACTTTTTGATATATTTCCATTCTATGGAGATCAGGCGCGAACGAACACCCCATAACTTTATTATACCATATTTCTTCAAACTGAAACATAATTAGCAAAGTATACTTACGCAGATAGATATGAAAAGTCTTTATTAAAGTTTATGCCTATTTTCATTCTATGGAGGCCAGGCGCGAGCGCAGACCCCACAATTTTATTATATCATCCCTTTTTATATTAAAACATGCTTATCAAAGTATTATTATGTACATCTATATCAAAAACACTTGTAAACGGTTTTTTTTAATTTTTAAATTTTTTATTTTCATACTTTGTGGACCAGGCGCGTACGCAGACCCCACAATTTTAATAAATCATAATTATGCCAGATCAAACATACCAATTCCTGTGTCTCGATACATCTTCTATTATTATATGTGATCAGTTTTCTATTATAGTCAACCATATAGGAGCCTATTCGTGACCAGACACACAAACAAACGCTCAGCTTTATATTATATATATATGTGTGTGTGTGTGTGTGTGTGCACGCGCGTGTATGTATGTAATTAGATATATATACAGATAGATAGAAAGATAGATACTACTGTACATTGTTACAAATATAGAATTTACATGTATTTGTATGCTATATTCGATGCGTTTTGAGACACGGCGAATAAATTACATGGCTTTCAATCGGTCATAGAAACAGGTTTCACACTTTGATTAATCACCGTGCGATCCAAATATTTATCTGTGGGTTCTTTTTATATCGAAAATATCCGGGAAAAATATGGTATAGTAGGCATAATTCACTAGATACTCCTGAAGAGGTCATATCTATTGTTTCTTAGCGATTCTTGATGCATCATGAAACATTGATTTACACTTAAAACACTTGTAAACTATGATTCTGAATAATTTATACACGGAAACGAGGCGTTATAAATAAAACACTAAGTAAAAAATCAGTTCTACGCCACACTCTTCTTGGGGTTATAGGGTCAATCCTCAGTACGGCCGATGCTATGAATACAATTGTGAGTTACTTAAAACGTATACCCGGCCATTTTTTTTTTGCTTTTTTACAAAGGAGTTACCATTTATCAAGGCCTTGAGGCCATTCGAGAATAAGGGTAATGAGTGTACAGTAGTCAATGGGACAACATTCTAATAATCGTTAGTAGTGGAAATTTGGTAAATTGGATTACTAAAAAGGGACGACTGATCAAGAACTTGTTCCCGTTGGACTTGAAGACGATCATATTTTAGTCAGCTGGAGAGCAGGCGAACGGAACAGAGTTCTACAGGCGGGTAGTTGTAAGAAAGAAACTTTTTTCATGAAATGTACTTCAGGTTTAGGCACAGATTAAACGTGGGGGAAAATTTTGGTATAGCGGTTTCAAGGTTTCAACTAGACGAGTGTTTTCGTTAAAGTTTGGCGAGGAGGAGACTATAAATTGGAGCTCAGACGAGCACTTACTATGAAAATAGCGATAAAGCAGAGAAAGGTTCGCAACGTCTATTCTGTCAGAAAGGTGTTGCAGGGAAAAGTAAAGGGCATTCCCCACTAGGCTACAAAGTTTATTTTGCACTCTTTCAAGGCAGGATAAGCTACCTCTAACAACATTACTCTATCCCTGAATGTACTGGGCTTTATAGGGTTAGAGAAGTGCATCGGCAGTGAGATATTTGCTGGAGCGGTAGAATGACCCCACTATTTTTCCAGCGGCCTTGGTAACGGATTTAATGTACGTGTTCCATTTCAGATCACGAGTAAAGGTCAAACTCAGAAGGTTATAAAAACATAGAGCCTCCCCAAGACGAGGGCCATTCATTTCAATTGATGCCAGACGGGGATTAGAGCGTTTATAATGTAAAGATAGAAGCTGGTTGATGAAACGAAAGCGAGCTGCTCCTGTAGATTAAATAAAGCGTTTCGTCTACCTTCCTTACAGTTTTCCGATTTGACAAACATTTCCCTGTGTATAGTGAGATATACCTAAAGAAAGTCAGAAGTTACATCGAATGAAACGTTGAGATAATAACATCAACATGAAAACAGTAGTTAGTATCATCCGAACACTGCAAATGTATAAATTACACAAAATTATACTGATTCTAAAAGCATACGTGGATTTTGATATTTTGTTAAAATCTATAAAATTAGTTGAAACAAGGAAAATACGAAAGTCGATTAAAATCACATCTTTAATTTTAACCTAATATCTGGAAAAAATATAGTTCAATGATAGTAGACCAAAGAATACAACAAAATATCGAAAATATTTAAGCACGTAAAACATTTCTCTGAGCACGTAAAACATTTCTCAGACCATAACTTAAGTCGTGGCAGTTTTTTTCTTTTGCATGTAGTTTTCAATGTTGTAGTATGTCTTTTCATTGGATGAAGGCAATAAATCTAACTTGATTTGAACCCTGTAGAGATAACATATAGTTACTAATGCCAGCCATTTGGTGCTAATCACGGACGCTTTGACCAAATTCAATTAGAAGGAACAGGCATAAAAGCAAAAGATGAAGAGTACAAAAGAATACGCTAAAACCACGTTTTTTGTTTTAGTCAGCAAAGAAGAGGTGTTAGTCACGTGTTATTTCAAAGTGCCGTAGTTTTGTTTCTGCTTTATGCTCGTGTTTTTGATTGGTGATTAAAGACGTCATAGATTAACATCAAGAAAGAAATCAAATCTCTAAACAAAAGAACTATACCTCAGATACGTCCATTCGCGCTTCACGTTTGGCAATGGAATTGTTATTTCAATATTAAGCTTGACAGAACAGATAAAACAACATTTTAGTATTAGGCGTGACATTTCAAAATTAATTGTGACAGACTAAAGAAAATGCTATTCCGTAGTAGAGTAAATAAAATATTAAAACGTAAGTTTAACAGACAACAGAAAATATTTTTAAAACTTGAGTATGATAGTTCAAATAAAATATCATGTAAAACTTACGTGTGACAGACAACAGAAAATGTTTATTTGAAAATAAGTGCAACATACCGGACAACTAATTATCTAAAGTATCGTGAAAAATTAGTGTTTTTTTTTCAATGGCTTAGAAAATAAAATAGATTTTTTTTACATCCACCAAGAGTAACTCCGAAAGTTTCTTGTTGATGCATGTTCCTTAGATTTAGTTTTTATTTACTTTCCGTTTCCCAACGAGAGCAGACGCAATTCACATATAAAAGTAAACATGGCAAGCTCCTCAAAACAGAGCGCTCCAGATGGAACAAAAATAAAAATTACCTTATTTTTAAGGAATTCGCTTCAGACAACGCACGAAGCCACTTGATTAAATGAGTTAACCAAACATTAATGTTAAAAACTAGCCATAGAAGTGGTAGATTGGTAGATTCCGAGCCAAAACAATAGTAATCCTTTCCCCTTTGTCAGAAATATTGCTAATGGAATTCAGGACTAAAAGACAAAATAAGTGAAGCGATAGTTACAATGTTGTCCAAAGTAACAGAAAGATTCACTTTCTGCTCTCCTCCAGTTGAGAAAGAAAAAAGTACCAGAATCAGTTCTTAGTCAGAGAACTGGGAGCATAATCGTTATTTTTTGCTTTATTTTATATATTAATTCTCATATTTATAATTCTTCTCAGTGGAGTTGCGGTTGCTGTGTTTACTTATTTTGCTTTATATGTTGTATCTATAATTCTTTAGGACCTATTAACCTGCGTCCCCACGGGAGCAAAATTAAACACAAGATCAGTTTTTAATGTGCGGTACAGATGCTACTCTAAATGGGGGCACTTGTATGAAAAAGAATGTTTTAAATTAACACATTAAACTATCAACATATTGTTATTACCTATGTTTATTGTTTTATTTATTTATTTTTTACTTTTACCTGTCGAAATTTGGCGGAGGTATACGCGCTACTGAGTGCATGGATCGATGTTAATTTATGTGTCTTTATAAGGAAAAGAATAGTTGAAGCATTTCTAAGTATGGCATTATAAGACGAAAGCGATATAGACTTGACGTAGAGCATCTTAGTAGTCACTGCAAGTGTCGCAGGGAGAGAAGGTGGCGGCCGCAGTTCCTCTGTGTTTGCAGAAATGGCAGCAGGATAATGGCGAGAAATTAACGCAGAATATCAAGAATGGACGTAAGAGAAAAGATATTTTTAACATACATTCATTCTAAGTGATAAGACTTGAGGTTTATTTTTCAAACTTAAGTATGACAGACTAAATGAAAAATCAACATACAAAACGAATGGCAGACCAACAGACAGAAGATCTTATAAAAATAGATAGACACTTTGTGTATTCATTCTGTTGTAGACTATTATCCTCATCTTCATAGTTGATTTTTTGTGTGTGGGGGGGGGTCTCACTACGTGTCGGATAACTCATCCTCTGGCCTTCTTCACGTGAATAACCGCAAAGGGATAGGAACGCTGAGTCTTGTAACTGTCCCTCCGGTAATTAATGCCTTCCATATAATATAATGGATAGAGACGTTTAAATATCCATTTAAAACCGGGACCTGACGGGGTAAATTCTTTTAAGAATTAATCCGAAGAAATTAATGCAAATTATACTTCAAACTTAAGCTAGAGAGACCACATTCTTTTCAAATTAAACCGTAGAAACCGATGAAAATTTTATTTAAAACTTAAGCCTGATGGACCAAGTAAAATTATACTTAAGCTAAAATGTGATACATCCAAAACATTACAAAATACATTTAAGAGCGAGAGACCAATCGGACATGTTATTCCAAACTCTGGTATGAGAGACCAATGAGCATGTTACTATATAGTCAAATATGACAGACCTTACGAAAACTCTATTGAAAACATAGACACATTTTACTATTCACTGAAGCATGGCAGACCAATATAAATGACAAACCAATATAAATGCAATTTAAAACATGGACACGTTTAAATATTATTTTGAAACTGGAGCATGGCAGAACAATGTAAATTCTATCTAAAACATAGACGCGTTTAAATATTCCATTTACATTGAAACATGACAGACCAATGAAAATGCTATTTCAAACATAGACACGTTTACATATTCACTTAAAACCGAAGCATGGCAGACCAATGGAATTGCTATTTAAATGTTAAACCGGAAAACCGATGAAAATTAGATTTCAAATTTAAATCTGACTGACTAAAAGAATGATATTTCAAACTTTACTATGACACACCAAATGCAATTGGATATTAAATTTAAATGAGATAGACGTGCAAAAATAGTATTTCGAACTTATTAATTACATACAAAGGAAATGTCATTTTAAATTTAAATTTAGCAGATCAATAAAAAAAATGCTATTTAGAACATAATCTGTGCAGACAAACGAAAGTATTTAAACTGACGACTGAGAGAATAAAAAGCTATGTTATACTTAATCTGTCAAGAATTAGAAATTGTTTTGTATAATTTAGACATGATAATCCGACAAAAATGTTAACATCATATAAAGCATGATCGTCCAGATAATGAAATGATTAATAAATTTATATGCAACCAACTAATTGAAGATATCATTTAAAACTTAACCATAGCCGACCAACATAAAATGTATTTAAATTCAACAAGGCAGACATGCTATTTCTAATCTGAGCTACAACAAATTATTTTACAAACATATGGTCTACATATTATGGTCTACATATTATAGCATTTCAGACAAAACATAGCATATTAACGAAAATACCATGTTGCATTGAAGTATGGCAGACCAATTAAATTTTATTGTAATTTAAACATAACAGACCGACATAAATTAAATTGGAAATCTAATCGTGGCAGACTAACGAAAATATAATTTAAACACTGCAGACTAACGAAAAAATTAATTATAACTGTAAACATGACAAACCAATGAAAATGCTATTTCCGTCAGAAACCCTATCCTAAAAATAAAGTTTACTTACCGCAAAAGCCTTATTTCAAATTAAACTTGACAGACCAAGAATAATACTATTTTAAATATAATGATGTCAGACAAACGAATATTATATTTAAAAATTAAAGCGCAACAGATGGCTAATAATATAATTTCAAACTTACATTTTATCTAGCTCAGAATTCCCAACCGACGTCAGTACATATCGACTGGGTGCACATCAAGTGATTGTTTTATTGGTGCGCTGGTTACATACTTAATTTGCACTCGTTAGTTGAAAACTGGCTAGAAAAGAGTATATTCAGAGAGTTTTTTAAGAGTAGCAACATAGGGGGTCCTTCCAAAAGTAAGGCCTAAAGCGTTGAATAGCAACGAAGATGGAAGTAGTTCCATTAAAACAAGCTCCAAATTATTTTTTACATAGTCACCATTAATTCTCAATGCAATTTGCCAGCCCATTTTGATGCTTAGATCATAAAAGTCTGGAACTCGCTTTATCACTCCCATCTCTTTCACCACCATGAAATCGACGAACAAATCTCCTAACTGTACTGACATCAATAATATTGGCTTCATAAACGTTCAGTAGACGCTGGTGAATTCTGATCGGTTCAATTTTCTCTGTATAGAGGTATTTGATGACACATCTCTGCTTTTGATCCACGTCCATAACAGAGGTTGCTTTCTTAGAGTTTCCACCATCAATATATGCAACAGACAGATAGAATTTTCAGGTTATAAATGCATGACTAAAGTTATCATAACGATGTCATTTGCAATTCCCTCTGACTCATTCAGGTAGAATGAAAAATAGGAGGCAATACTTTTGGAATTTCCCTCGAATTTTAGAAACAAAACCATTTCTCTTGTGCATGTTGAAATCAAATGTTTTCCTAAGTGTTCAATATTGAAGTAGATCTATATAATAATAATAATAATAATAATAATAATAATAATAATAATAATAATAATAATAATAATAATAACTAGCCGGACCTGTGGAAATTCCACAGGGGACTCATTCATATGTAATATATTGATGTTGGCATTCTGTAGATGTTCAGTGTAAATGGAGACGCTCTGGCATTAATGTAGCTTTTAATTTAAAACTGCAAAAGTATTTATCTAAGCCAGTACAAATGTCTGGTGAAGCCCGGTCGTAAAGTACGCTTAAATATGATATTTTAATGTTTTCAGAGTTCGTGTATATTATTATAGAGTTACTGTTCTATGGATTTTTTTATATATGATAAAGTTGCGAGTTCAAAAATAAAACAATATATCCATATGACTTGAGTGCATTAGCTTGAATCGAAACCGAAATAAAAACTTATGAAAAAAATATGTGTATAACTTCAGTTCCTGCGGCCATAATTGAAACCGAAATCAAAACCTACAAAGAATTTTTGATGAAATTATGTATGACAAGAAATAGAAGAACATAACAATTAATCGACCCGGATGTAAACGTGAGGCACAAAATAACACACACGCTATCGTATTAATGTATAGATTATTATTATTATTATTATTATTATTTAATCATGTTTAATAGCAAGCATGTTAATGTTAGAATGGTGAGATCCAAGATTGATACATCTGTGCATTTATTTAGATATCCATCAGGTATGTTTGTATATCGGGTATGTTTCTATATCTATCAATATCTTTATAAAGTTAGATATGTTTTCATGCTTATTTATCTGTATACAAAAAGATTCATTATTTAACTAATTATCCGATCGTTAGGAATTTTGATTGGTTGGTTGGTTGTTTTTGTTTTACGGCATATCAAGCCTTTTCAGCTTATTTAATGCCTAATCCAAAGATTTTGAAGAAAAAAAAGGCCTCACCACTGGATATAGTTTAAGGTCATATTCAGGACCATAGGAATTTTGAGCACAGTTGCTGGGCTCAGGGTATCAAAATGTATGCTATATTTATTTTCATTTAGTTTCAAGAGTATGGATACTCTACGTGAAATTTGGATATCTTCGATATTTGTGAAATTTTGACAATTATTGGTAGACATCCATAAATAAATACTCATCTAATTTCTGTATCCATTGTGCATTTTAAAACGTTTTACGTCATTATATGGACTCAACCTCTTATATAAAAATTAGAATATCTCACATTTGTATTGAGTTTGCTCCATAGTACTTAATGGGGCATCAATTAAGAAAGATTCCGTGATACTTTCCACGTATTGTCCAGAATGTATCCGTTTTCCTCTTTCCGTCTTCCTCTACAATCTTTCTTTATTAACGGGAGGAAAAGTCGGAACTAGTGTTAATAATATTTACCTTGCTGTGTTTGATAACATTAAACTTATACCAATAAAAATTTTCTAGGAAGATAATGTAAGTAGTCCTTAAAAATCCGTAAAATCTCACTAAAAACATCAAATATATTTTATTTTGATAAACTTTTAATTATATATATATATATATATATATATATATATATATACTAGCGTGGGTTCCTGGCGTTGCCCGGCGTTGCCCGGCGTTGCCCGGCGTTGCCCGGGTGTTTGGAGGTGTCAGTTGAGCAAAAAAAAAAAAGGTGGTAGTAGGAAGGCAGGCTCTAACCCGTACTGCGAATGAGGAAAAGAACGTGGAAAAAACGTTACGTTTTTGCTGTTACGATCACCGCCAAACGGAAGTGACGTAGGTTTAAATTAAGGCTAGACAATCGAAAAGAGGGGATGACTTTCCAAAATATCGGCGAAAAAAGCGACCCCTCCCTGAAGAAAAGTGCCCAGTTGAGGGTTAAGATATTTATGTTTTTAGCCAATGTTTGGGTATTAGTCGTCTGAAGGGCCGAGCTTCAAAACGATACTGATCTTGTGAAAATCCATCGCTTCTGTGAAAAGTTTTAGGCAGACATGTAAACATACATACATAGATTTATATATTTATAGCTCAATTTTTTTACTCAAACCGATTAAAACGCTTGGCCTATCTCTGAATACCTTTTATGTAAAATTTCAAATGTTTAGACCAGAAATTGTCTGAGTAATTTTGTAGAGACAGCAGAGGTCAAAATTTTTTTTAACGTTGACCGCTATTATGACCCCTTAACATTTATTGTTTTGGGGCTCAAATCAAGTTATTAACAAAGATCCATGTCCAAGGAACCTATATCAAAAATGTCAAGTGTTTCGACCCAAAATTGTCGGAGGAGTTTGGTAGAGTTCTCAAAGCCCCAATCGTTGAACGTTGACCCCTTAACAGCCAAATTTATGACCGAAAACCGATTACATAGATTTTCTCCAAATTTCACTACCTTGTATATCAAATTTCGAGTCTGTGGACTGAAAATTGACAGAGTTATTGTGTAGGGAAATATACACAGACCGACAGACACTTTTACTGAGATATATATATATATATATATATATATATATATATATATATATATATATATATATATATATAAATAAAGCTGAACGTCTGTGTGTGTCTGGTCAGGAATAGGCTCCTATATGGTTGACTATTATAGAAAACTGATCACATGTAATGATAGAAAATGTATCGAGACACAGGAATGGGTATGCTTATCTGGCATAATGATGATTCATTAAAATTATGGGGTCTGCGTACGCGCCTGGTCCACAAAGTATGAAAATAAAAAATTTAAAAATTAAAAAAAACGTTTACACGTGTTTTTGATATAGATGTACATAATGATACATTGATAAGTATGTTTTAACTTAAATAGGGATGGTATAATTGTGGAGTGCGTTCGCGCCTGGTCTCCATAAAATTGAAATATGCACAAACTTTAATAAAGACTTTTCATATCTACTTGCGAAAGTATACTTTGCTAATTATGTTTCAGTTTGAAGAAATATGGTATAATAAAGTTATGGGGTGTTCGTTCGCGCCTGACCTCCATAGAATGGAAATATGTCACAAAGTTTAACAAGGTTTTTTAATATAGATCCACAGAATATTGTGATAAGTGTTTCAGTGTGAACAGGTATGGTATAATAAATTATAGGGTGTACCTATTTTATTTTTACTTTCATCATATTTTGCTTTGGTTTTGATTCCCCCAAATTCGAAGCTATCTCTTTACAACCCTTTCTTTTCATAACCTATACTACTTTCATAAATCAGAGTCCATTTTCTGTAGGCTGTTTTTGAACCCAGTCAACGACTGGTACTTTTGTTAGTATATATATATATATATATATATATATATATATATATATATATATATATATATATATATATATATATATAATTACCCGGGAAAATAAGTGATAGTGGTCCAAAAAAAAAAAAAAAAAACGCGTACACTGTAATGGAAATATTTTGGCCCCCATTAAACAAAGAACCCCCATTAAATATGAAATACGAATATTCAATTTTAATTAAACTAAATAGTATATGTTCCCACTTTGGTTACATATTTTTGTAAGGTACGAAGATTTTAGAATTGTAAAAGAATAACATATTATACTTAATTAAAGTAAAATAAATTGTTTCCAATAACTGTAAACTCGTAGAACTCTTTTCCTGGTAACTGTTTTTCTCTTATCTAGAACCTTGGTCTTTGAAAGGCTAATAAGCATCTTTTGTCTTTGTGATAATCATCTTTTATTTTTGTTAGCTCCTTGCATCAACAAACTTCACACCTTGCCGGATCGATTTCTATTAATTTCCAATGCTACCGTTAATGTCTTTCATACATTTATGTGTAATGATCACTTATGTTTGAACTTATGTTTTGAAACATAACATAAATTATAAATCTATGATGCCACACAAGAGTTATGATTATTTTCTTAAAATAATGCTTTGAACTCTATTGATAAGACAATCCTCGGCGTCCGATTTCCAATCATGCCATTCGCTTAATTTGTTGGGAATTTATTATTTAATATACATACAATATTCTCAATATCTAAAAGTAATAAATGTATCCGTTACGTAAAAGAATTGTGGCTGACGGACAAACAGACACAATCTATATTTAAATAAGTAAAACTGTGTAAAAAAAAACAATTCAAAGAGTTTGCTAAACGTTAAATTTCTTGTAATTGTATTTGTGAGCGAATTGTTAAGAAGTCAAAATTAATGAAACTAATATGGCCTCGTGAGCATGTTAAAAACAAAATACAATGTTTTGAGCAACTAGTTCTTTTTTTTAACCGTCGTTGTTTCATCGCGTGTTGCACTTTGCTATTCTTACCAATAAACACTTTATATTTTCTCTTTCTTAACATATTTAATCCTAATGATCTGATTCTTATTTTATGATATAGATCACTATTTATTATGTTGAAGTCTATTACGTAATCGAATTCTCGTAGGAGTGAGGGCATACTTAAAACTGGATGATAATTAAGAGACAATCTCGAATCAATAAAATATATCGATTTTTCTCTGTTTGTTAACATGTGTCAACGTATACACATGTGATACCAGAGGTTTTTTAAAGACACTGTTTTAAATAAAAGACTTGATATTTTCTGCCATTTGAATTTACCTGAATTTAGGCAATTTTTTAAATGAATTTCGTAGTTTTGCTCTAAGCTTTTCTGATATGATGAATGTCATAATTTCACGCTGATCTAAATAAAACACAGAAAATCGTAGATATAAAACAGAAATATCAAATTGGATGACTAATGAAGAACTATTTTAATACAAAAACGCAACGACAAGAGAATCATGCCAAATAACTTCAAACCTATAACCTTCATAACCATCCTGTGGAATATTTCAGTGGCAAAATTGACAGAAAAAGATCGACGACTTCCTTAATAATCGTGTATTAATCCATGTGGAGGAGAAATGGTGCTGCAAAGCTAAAGTAGGATCGTGCGGCCTGTTATACATTGATCCAAGGCTTTTTAAAAAATGTAAAAAAAAAAAACAGAAGACAGAACATAGTCATGATATGAATTGACTACAGGAACGTCCGTGGCATGATACAATAAGCATCGATAATTGAGTGTCTTAGGGTGTAAAGATATGCTACAAAAATATCAGTACGTTTAGGTTTCTTAGTTTGATGTAAAGAATCCCAGAAGGTCGGTTACATTGTGAATATTACAAGTAATATGAAAATAGTAGTCAGAATAATCCAAATAATATATTCGAAGCAAACACATATGCACATATTGATATAGATGTGACCAAACCTCGGCTTTTGAACAGTTCAGAATTGGAACAATTCGGATTTCGATATAACAGAAATTTAAGCCGGAAATGTCACGGTTTTCTAACAAAATTCCCATTCTCTACCACGCTGACGCCAACCGTCAGATGAAATGTCAACGGTTCTATGCAAGGTTTCGCTCGAGTTTTTTTTACATTGAGTTCTATTTTTCTTACCAATTAAGGTTTATATTTTTAAATTTCTGAGATTTTCTTAGAAACTATACTTTTAATGTCAGTTAATTTTTAATATTACAAAATTAAAAAGTAAAATAGTCTTAATTTATAAAATGTTAAGACAATATATTTTAAAGAAATAATATATAATATATTTCTTCGGAAGTTTGTGTCTGTCTTTATGTTCAACGTTATTTTATAAACTGCTTGATTGATCTTGCTGAAATTTTGTATGGTCATTTATTATGATTAGGTGCAGCGAACTAAGTATTATGATATTCGTTTAATGTATAGTTAAGGATTGATAGGGATTAGTATTTAATGCAAAATTGAGCACAAATATAACCATATTCAATTATCAATTTTGGATTAAGCACTAATTCTAGGTAAACGAGCTACAGTTTATTTTGCCCTTGTTTAAGGGGCAAAAAATGTTGAGTGTTTTTATAACTATAGTAACTATTAAAATTAATAATATTACTAACTTTGTATATTCACCTATGAAATACCTAGCAAAATAGTATATAAATTAGAATTTAAGAACTAATCTATTTTACATTATTCTTAATGGGAAAATACTGGCTTTTGAACAATTCGTTTTTAAAATGAATTATGTTAAAAAATGAAGGTTCTACTATATTTAATAAAAGATGTCGAGAGATATAAATAACAGATTGAGACTGGCATTTTAAATGATGAACGAATAAAATTGCCAATATTCAGATAATTACAAAAAGAGATTCAGTTTCCGAAATAGCGATCGCATATCTTATTTAACAAAGATGATATCAGGAAAAAGAAATCTCAAGCAATTATTTATTGCAGTCGATTATTATTCTCAATAGAAATTATCATTTTTTAAATAAGTTATTACAATTCTTTACGGGTAAAATTTCTTCGAAAATAGATCGTATTGAAAAAAAAAACCTTCGATGTATTTTTTCTTAATTTTTATCATTGTTTACAGAATCACTTTCGTGGCAAACAGCAACAGCCGACATAGAAATACATTTATTGAAGCCGAGAGGAAAATATTTTTAACAAATAAATATTTTCAATTGTTTACTACATTTTTATTTTTGGTATTGTTCAAATACAGGCCGCAGTTTACTTGTGGCGATAGTTTAGATGGAGCCAAATAATCTTTAGCTGATTCAGACAAAACGCCGATGAGGTGTTCGTGATTGGGTAAAGGATACTATAGAAGACTCTGGGGAGGTGACGGTGGTCAAATGGTCAACGACACGGCTGGCAATCTCGATGCGCCAAGTTCGAATTCAGTTTCTTCCACAAAAATGTTTTTCAGTTATGATGCAGGCAACCTTCACATGGTCCCTCTCATAAGTACAAGATGTGTTTTCAGAAAAATTTCTGACCAGAAAAAATATTGGGGAAATCAATGCTAGCAATAGAATCTTTTGAGGGGCGAGAGACTAGTAGCAGATGTACCAGCCCAAATGTGACAGCAATACTTCATACATGGGCGAATGGTGGCCTTATAGAGGTACAGGATACTTTCAGGTGTCAGTCGTTTTCTAGCACGGTAGAAAGAACCTACCTTCTTCGCGGCGGCCTTGGCAATGTTTTCAATGTAATTGTTCCAACTCATGTTTCCTGTGAACGTTAGGCCAAGCAGTTTAAAAGATGTACTCTCAGATAGGGAGTCACTGGCCATTGCTATTGGTGGCAGAGAAGGTTTCTTGTAATTATTGAAGGAAACCAGTTTAGTCTTGGCAGCATTGAATGTGACCATCCATTTTTGTCCCCATTCCACTAAAGATCGGAGGTCATCCTCTAGTGTTTTTGCCATTTTTTTTAGTTATGTGTTCATTTGTTTTCATGTCATGCCTGTTATAGTGTGGTGTCATCAGCATATATACCCATCTCAGAGGCAGTTTTGTCGGGGAGATCATTCATAAATATTAGGAAAATAGAGGTCCAAGGATAGACCCCTGAGGCACTCCCGCATTTATATCATATTGTTTAGATGTACGACCGTCGAGGACAACCTGGATTTTTCTCTTATCTAAGAAGGATTTAATTATGTTAATATTCTACCAGTGATACCGTATGATTTAATTTTCCTGAGGAGCCCCTCACGCCATACCCTGTCAAAAGCCTTAGATATATCTAGAGCTACCGCTCTGCCCTCCCTTGCTTTGTCCAGTGACTGGGATATACGTTCAGAGATTACAGTGAGGATGTCTGCGGTGGAACGGGCTTGTCTAAATCCATATTGTTTGTTAGTCAGAAGTTTAGCATCTGTAAGGTGACGGACTAGAGCATGGTTAATTATGGTCTCAAATATTTTGGCGAAAAGTGGGAGGAGGCTAATGGGGCGATAATTTGATGAATCAGTTCTTTCGCCAGAATTCTTGAATACTGGTACCACAGAAGCAGTTTTCCAACAATCCGGAAAGCACGATTCATTAAGGCATTTGTTGTAGAGTTTGGAGAGAACTGGAGCTACTTCGGCTGAGCACTTTTTTAATAGCACAGCTGGGATGAGATCAGGTCCACATGCTTTTGAGGTGTCAAGGTTTTTTATGATAGCATGCACCTGAGCAGGGGTGATTTTTAGATCGTCTAGCGTGGTTTCTGTTCGCAAAGTAAAGTCAGGCAGGGGGTGGTTGGAAGGGTCCAGTGTGGAGTTGGAGGCAAACCGTCTGGCAAGCATATTAGCCTTGTCGGTTGTTGAGCAAACAACCTTGTGATTGTTGGTTAGTGGTGGAATTGTTGATTGCCCATTATTTACTACTCTGTTGTAGATTTTCCAGAAGTCACGAGTTCCTAATTTTTGTGCTTCTATGGGTTTTTTAGTGGTTTCAGTAAATTCTCTCTTAGCTGTCGCTATTTCCTTCTTAACATTACATCTAGCTTCTATATAATTCTGTTTGTTTGAACTGCACTTATGTCGGTTAAATCTGTAGTATGCATGCTGCCTTTGATCAATGGCATTTGCACAAGTAGAAGTAAACCATTGGGGAGAGTGGGACTTGCTATAAAATTTCCGCATGGGAACATGTGCTTCAATTGCTATTTTGAACCATTCAGTGTTCTCATTTGCGCACTGTTCAGCAGGAAGAGAAAAATATTTCCCCATGGGGCATCTCTGATAAGATCTCTGATGGCTTCCCAGACAGCCTTTTTATAATATCTCGTTGTTTTGAGTACTGGCTCTTCAGTTTTGGGTCTAGAGTTTAGGCCGATTTCGACCATTATCACTGCATGATCAGCGTTCCCGAGTGGGCTGTCAGCATTTATAATACAATCCTCGGGAACTGTGGTCAGAAACAGATCTAGAAGTGATGCGTGTTGTTCTTGTTGGTCAGGGAAACGGGTTGGAAACGTAACCATTTGTGATAGAGAGTGAGATATAGCGAAGCTATGTGTGTGCTGCCCGCTGCATCTATGTGAGTAGAGAATCCAAGCCAGTTTTTGTGGTGAACATTAAAGTCACCAAATACATGTACTTGTGCGCTAGTATCGAGGGAGAGTGTTGTGTCTATGCTGTCAGAGACTGTTTATTATGTTGCAGTCCTGGGTCGAGGAAGAGCGGTACAGAAAATAAAAGTAGCTAATGTTATGTTGTATGTTTAGTCTAAAGCACATAAAGGCTTGCTCGTCCGTTTCATGGTTTGTTTCTCTAGTCAGGGGGAGGGTGTTTCGAATGTAGACTCCAAGTCCGTGTATATGTCAGAGTCCTTACGGCAGAGTCCGTGTATATGTCAGAGTCCTTACGGCAGAGTCCTTACGGCAGAGTGGGAGATAGCCAGGCATGTTAAAGTAGTTAGAGGGGACGGAGGAGTGTAGGTTAGTCTCGCTTAGTGCTAAGATATCCGGGGTATTTGTTAGGAGAAATGCTTCAACATCAGCTAAATTAGTTCTCGGCCCACGGATGTTAGTGAATGCAAGCCTCAAGGGAGGAGGCAAGTTGGATTTGTTTGTCCCTAGGCCTGGTTTAAGCTTATTTTTTATTGTACTGTCATCATGTTTTTAAAGAGTTTCAGTTAGGTAAGGGGGAGCTAAACAAGAGGTTATGCAGGGTATAAGACATGCAAAACAAGTAGCCCATTAGCTGACCTTTCTTCAACTAGGACTGTGGCCTCAGGAAAGCCCATCAGGGATGAGTGCAGGGTCCCTTTCCATGCGCGACATGGCACTACAAACATACCGATATTATACAACTGTTGGTGGAGCAGCCGCTCTAAGCGCTATCAAAGAGTTAGGGCCCTGTACTACCAGTCGGAAACAGCAGCCAGGAACTGTCAATCCGGTACCCTCAACCCATCAGAAAAAGATCACCCTAATCTAATTGCACAGGCATGTGTGGTACTCAAGCACTCCCAAGTGCCCAGTTGTTAGGGGCGGGATGTGTCGGGAGTGGGGAAACGGCATTCATTGCCCTAGACAGGAAACAAGATCTACCACTAAGTGTTTTGTCGATTCACTGTGGTAGTATCTCTGCGCCGTACTAATAGGCAAAGAAGGAATATGGAAGCCGGGCGAAAGACAGAGCCTATCTACTTCTTAAGCAATTTAGGTTTGCAGACTGGTAATTATTTTGAGTCACCAGCTCTAGGAAGGTTGTCATCAAAGACTGGAGAGGCCTCCCTCCTCTTTGGTTTAATTTCGGAGTTTTCCTTCTCCTAGACGGGTGATCTGGGAAGATCTGGGTCCATCAGCCCTGAGAGGGTTTGCTCCGCGCCTGGGTCCTAATCCATGTATTTCTGGGACCCCGCGTGGTTAGTTAATGTTACAGGGTTAGTTTGTAGAGGTTATATATCTAATGAATAGTTACATTCCTCAAAGTGATTTAGGGACATGCAGTGGAAGTAGTTATGTGAGCAGGCTTGTTAGAAAAGCGTTAGTGCGGATTAAAATTTTTACCTTAGATTTTTCCATTTAACTTTATGTTAGTTTAGGTACAGGATAACGTTATATGTGAGTAGGTATTAGGATTTGAGCTAAGAATTTTGCCCGGTCACTGTATATTTATATTAAGGAGGGGTAAGATTTGAGTTCAGTACAGTAAGGGTATAACTGGAGGTACATTTTAAGTCATGGCGTATTCCGTATGTATAATTAAAATAGATATTTGGGCAAGTTTTCAGTCGCTGCAAATAGATAGAAGTTGTGTTAGTGTTTCTACTATTGAAGGGAGATAATTTCAGTTTTCATTTAAAAGTCACCGAGCGTTTTGCATAACAAGGAGTATCGGATTTGGTTTAGTATTGTTCGTTCCAATACCATCTAGGGAGAGGCATTGTTATGTAATGAAGATCGCTTTGCATCCGAGTGCATACGTGTGCTGGTAAGTACCAAACTGGATATGAATGAACTCTAATGCATGTCAGAGGTAGAAATGTATAGATGTTTAGTGATGACTGTTAGGCGGTTAGCATGTGAAAATTTAGGAGCTGGAGGCTAAGGATTCCACTACTAAGGCGTGTGTAATGTAGGGTTTTAGTGGCAGCTAGAGAGGGGGCAGATTGTTAGCTTTCAAGGGTCGGGGTTATTAACTTACAGAATACAGTAAAGTTTCATTCGAATTTAGAGTTTCAAGTATTGTTTTAGCTTTGGAGAAAGGAATAAAATTTTCCCTTTTCCCTATTTTGCATGCAGGTTAGACATAGGCAGTCGTCTTGGAGGTAAAGAGAAACAATTATTTCGTCGTGATTCGGAATTCATATTTATAGGCAGTCATTAAGGTTTGGGGACAAAACATTGTATCTATTGAGAAAAAAAGTTCTAGTGACGCAGCTAAGATCACTGTAGATTTCAGTTACAATTATAGTAACAGTTGATTATAAATATATTAAATAGAAAAACAATTTCATCATTGCCAAGTGACTTACCAGATAGATTTAACACATTAACAAAATAACTGACAATTTAACTGATATTTGTCAAGTGTCTGGCTGCTGTTCAATTCGTAAATGTATATAATCAGACAATATCTATAAAAAGAAATTGCAAACATACTACAAAGTACAAAGTCCGGTCCTTAAGTGAATAGCTATAATCTGAAGGTCTGCTTTCACTAGAGCATGATGCAGTGTTTACCACTGCTCTGCACCTATTGCTGCTGCATTTCCTTTTTTTCTTGCTGCCTGTCCCATTCTGTTCTCATAGTCGCATCAGTATTCAATGTGAATACTCTTAAGTTGTAATGTAGAAATATTAGAGTTTCTTTATTATCGGGACATACTCTGTTCCTCGTAGGATAATACACATTACCTGTTGTACTAAAAAGCCTCTCACTCTCCACGGATGAAGGTGATGCGCTAAAATATTTTGAAGTCAGTTTACTTAGCTGTTGTAGGGTCTTTTGTGCCTTTTCCCACCACTGAAATGGATCATCATTACTTGCGTGTAACGGTAAAACTACATAATGATCGAGTTCTTTTGTGTACTTATGAATAAGGAGTTTGTTCTTTTTTAGTTTAGAGTGTTCTTCTTGTATTTCTCTAGTACATGCAGTTGAAGTCTCCAGGTTTATTTAGGCGTCTAGATGCTCTAAGTTTACATTTGTTACTATGGACTTACTTGAAGCTATATCATCAAACAGACTTGAAATAGATACAGTTTTACGTTCACTTTGATTTTTTTACCCTACACTGAGCTTGAAGAAGTGTATCTTGATTCTGCTCTATTATTATTTAATAGAAAGAACATGTAGAATCCAATTAATCATCATTTCAGTTTTTCTCGTTGGGGAATTATACGGTAAACTGCGAACACGTGCGAACAAAGCATTCTTTGACCTTTGCTACCATTACATATATGTTTTTCTTTTTTTGGTTGAGATAACGCATATTTTTGAAGATAAATTAGTAATTAGAATTTTACTAGCAAATCTTCTTATGTAGTTTAAGATAGCGTCATAATTATTTGAATCATTCGAACTACTTTTGTCATTGTGAATGTTATTGACATAATGCTTTGGTCACTATAACTTTCTATATTTTCTATCTGCCTTTTGCGAACTCGGAAGTTGTTTGCTGAACTCAGGAAGCTGCGCGGAATTTTTAACTGAAATATTTATTTAATACACGATAATAAATTGTTTTCGTTGCGTTAGCCTTCACTGGATAAACGTATTTAGTATGTTATTGTACTTCTGCAGTTTATAGACTGTGTTGTTTTTAAATAGTATTTTAAATTTAAATCTAGATTTTACGGCCTATGTATTTTATTAACTTGTTCAGTGAATATTTAAACTATTTTCAAAAGCCTCCCTCCAATATTAATAATGGGTTTCTAAATAATAACATATTTCATCACGACCCATAAACTGTAGCAGAACCTTCTTATTATATTTGTAGTACGTTTGTACTATACATCGGCTAAAACTTTTATATATATCACATTTCAGACGATGTAACCTCCAACATTCTTCATGTGTATGTTGTCGAACGTCGCAATTTTCTACACTAACATTTTGAGAATAACATCGAAGACGATTGTAGTAGTTAGAATAATACATTATATAAATGAACGTGGCGTGTATGTTTATCCGTCATGTAAAAGTTAAAAACTACAAAATAAAGACATAGAAAGTTGGTGTTTTCTTGATCAGCGATTGGATAAATAGTATCTAAAAATTAGAAAAAGTATTTATTCTTCGTTGGATCAATTGGACCAGGTTTCGCCAGGTTTTAGTTTTATTATCTATTAATTTTGAAATGAAAGTGCCGGCTCATTATTCTATTATATAAAAGAGGGTTGTGCATGTTCAACTATATATGAAATAGTTTGGGTGGAGGAGACAAAGGGAGTGAAGGAGAGCCAGATAGAGAGCCAGATAGAGAGGGTGAGAGAAATTTTAATACTTAAATTTTACACTTTATCCCGACTAACGATAGATAATCATGTTAATCAAAATATAAATTATCAATCCTTAACTAAAAAGTTCTAAAAAATCGTTTCTGTGATTTAGTATGACCAAACCTATGAAGTTCTTTGACCGAAATGCCTAATATTTCAATTTCGCTTTTACTTAAGTATTTTTTCTTCTCTTTCTGCAGATTAAAACATTGCTCAGATCCTCTGCACACAGGACTATCAACGTGATGGAGCCTTTCCGCCATAGAAAGGCTATGTCTAAGTAAAACTTTTTATCTTTCGTTTTTTATCCATTCTATACCATTTGGGCCGCTGTACTAAAACGCACATTCGGAACAAACGCTCAATTTTACCAATCCTATCCTTGAACACCAGGACTTTTTGCCAAAGAAGAATAACTGAAAAGCCTGGATACCCATCCTTCACTTGAACCAATATCTACCTTTCGCCAAGACGATGCAACCCTGCTCCAACAGCACAATGCTCCAACTCATTCTGAATAACACAATAAACATGAACATGAACAATCTGACAGATGACCTGGTCTCGAGTGTCCGACAGCCGACGCATCTCCGATGGGGAATGCTGTCGCTGGTGTTAGTTATTATCTGTGCCGCATCGGGCAACTTATTGGTGTGTATGGCCGTATGCTGGGAACGGCGGCTCCAAAACATGACAAATTATTTTCTAATGTCGCTAGCAATTGCTGATTTTCTTGTCTCAATCGTGGTGATGCCTTTGGGCATGGTTGTGGAAATCTTTGGTAAGTATTTTTTCGTTACAGAGTTAAATCCATCAGAATGCTTTTATGTTTCCTAGTAAACAAGTCTATTTGTTCAATATTTTGTTACAATTTAATGATTTCTGCACTATCAATAACGCTTCAACACTGCCTTATCATCGCAATGTTACGCCTGTTTTACAAGTATTTAACGACATGTGCTCTGAAGAACTCACTCCACTTGTACCCCCTCGGCGTAGATATCTCCGACAAACTCGTCTAGCAAAACATCCTACCCTTTCACTGTAGAGGACCCTAAATGTCGGAAATCCTTTTGTTCTTTAGTTAGAGATTTTGACTTCCATCCCTGTTTCCCTGGCTCTACTTACATGCAAAAGTTTAAATATAATTGTTTCCTCTTCATTTCCTACCACTTTATCCACATCTTCCACATTTTTGCCCTTTCCTCATCAGTCTGAACAACTTGGCTGTGTCACCCCCCATTACTTCTGCTATCATCTGTCTTTTTATGACCGTCCAATCCCAGCTCTGATAAACATCGATTCTTCCGTATTGCTCTTGCCTGACCACGCATGCGTTGTTCTGCTAATTTAAATGCTACGCGTTCTTCCCATTCTCTAAGCATACGTTTTCTTTACCCCTTTATAGGCTTTACATTTTTATAAGGATTGCTTCTAAAGAAGCACTCCATAATTAACTCGTTAATCTCTTTACTCTACTCTATTCTAGCAGTTGAAGGATAACAACCGGGTGCTCACGCTGTTCCAAGATACACCTGCCGGGCGTTGGCCCTTCACTTTTGGTTCTAATCGCATTCAGGCCTTTATTCTACATTATTATTATTATTATTATTATTATTATTATTATTATTATTATTAATAATAATAATAATATTATAGGATAATAATAATAATAATAATAATAATAATAATAATAATAATAATAATAATAATAATAATAATAATAGGATATAGTGGGAGTGAGAATTGCCAGAGAGGGTCCCAAGGCACGAAGGGAGTTGGAACAGGAAATGTAAAAAAAAAAACGTGGACGGACGAGGAAAGGAGAGTACTGAGGGAATGCTTTGTAAGAAGTGAAAGTACCAAATCTGGTGGATATATCCGAAAAGTGAAGGAAGAATGGGAATCGAGAGGAAGAGGAGCTAGAAGTGTCGCGAGTTTGGTATCCCAGTTAAAACAAATTAAAAATAACAACCTACTTTCAGTGATTGCAAGAGAAGAGATTGAATGGATGGGTAGGAATGAAATGAATAACGGAAGTAAAATTGATGAAACTAACTCTGATGAAAGAACTGAGAGGGTGGAAGTGCAGAAGGGAAATGTAAGTGATGATGGGAGGCGGACAACTGAGGAGGTATGGAATCCTTTGGTTAGGTGAAGTAATGAGAAAGAGTTTGAAGGATCTAAGGCAGATTAGATCATTGACTCTGAGAGAATGTAAGGAGCAGATGTATGGAGAAGTGGTGATGAAGTTCGAACTTTGACTTCTATAGAAAAAGAAGTACTTCAGAAATTAAGAGAGGTTCTTCTTAGAGACGATATCATAGAGATTCCAAGTATGAAGAATAGTGATAGGCGGAAGGTGAAAAACGAGGTAAAAATAATTTAAGGAGTAATTCACAACATCATAAGAAAAACATATCGATTACGAAACTTTACAGGCTTCTGTATGCAGCGCCATACGTTATTGCGAATCGTTTTGGCCTATTAAAGAAGAAAAACGGAGAAATGTAGGATAGAAGGCCATACTGGCAGAGGCGGTTTCAGGAAAGTATTAAACGGTGGCGGAAAGACATTGGTAGAATCGAAGAAATAAGAAAAGGAGTTAAACTAGGTCAGAAAGTCAAGGACGAGCTTGAAAGGGGGTATAGATTGCTGGAAAATGGAACGATGAACGTTCTAACAATGTTGAAAGAGAAATGAAAATTTGAAACTTTGTTGGAAAAAGTGTTGCATTTCGGCAGAACAACCTTTTCCGGAACAATCAGTCTCAACTGTATAAAGAATTAAATGGTAGTAAACAGGCGTGAAATAACAACACCCCAAATGCAAAAGATGCCAGGAAGTTCTGGAGTGGGATTTGGTCTGTCGAAGGGCGATATAATAAGAAGGCTAGCTGGTTGGAAGAGGTCAGAGAGAGGCTATCAGAAATGCAGCAGATGAAAAACGTTGAAATAACTATCGATGACGTTAAGGCTCGCATACGAAAGATGACAAACTGGAAGGCACCTGGTTCAAATGGAGTGATGGGCTTCTGGTTTAAACAGTTTTCATGCCTTTATCCACCTATAGCTGCTGCTCTGCAAAGGGTTGTAGAGTCAGGAGATTTCCCTGATTTGTTTGTGAAGGGAAGAACAACACTGATTAGGAAAGATCCTGCAAAAGGAACAGATGCCAATAATTATAGACCAATTACATGTCTGCCATTGATGTGGAAACTGTTGACTGGAATATTTGCGGAGAAAATTTATGAACATCTACAGAGCAATTATGTTTTTCCTGACGAACAAGAGGGGTGCCGGAAAGGCTCGAGAGGTACCAAAAAGTAACTACTAATTGGTAAAGTCCTAATGCAGGATGCGAAGAAGAAGAGGAATCTGAGCGTAGCATGGATCGATTACAGAAAGGCTTATGGACATGGTTCCTCATTCCTGGATACGTGAAACACTATTGATGATGAAGTTTGCTGACAATGTGGTAGGGCTTTTGTAGGCAAGTATAGCTCAATGAAAAACGATGCTGACAGCAAACAGAGAGGAGATGGGGCATGTTGGCATTAAACGTGGAATATTTCAAAGAGATTCGTTATCGCCACTTCTTTTCGTAATGATAATGATGCCGCTGAGCATCATCTTGAAGAGAGAAAACTGGGGTATAACTTTGGATCCGGTGACAAACGTCTCAACCATCTACTGTTTATGGATGATTTGAAAATATTCGGTAGAAATGAAAAGGAAATGGAGAGACTGGTAAAACTTGTGGGGACATACTCAAAAGACATTGGGATGGAGTTTGGGATTTGTAAATATGCGGTGCTTGTGATGAAAAGATGAGTAAAGGTTCATTCGAATGGAATAGTTCTGCCTGCCAAATGGAGAAATCATGAAAGAAATAGAAGGTACAGGATGTAAGTATTTGGGATAGTTAGAGGGTGTAGGCATCATGAACAGAGAAATGAAGGAGAAAGTCAGGAAGGAGTATCTCAGAAGAGTGAAACTAATTGCAAAGTCGAAACTGTATGGAGGAAACTTAATGAAAGCAGTAACGCATGGACAGTCAATGTTTTAAAACACAGTGCAGGAATTTTAGAATGGTCTGACAAGGATTTGCATGTCATGGAAATCAAAACAAGAAAAGTTTTAGCAATGTTTGATATATTTCACATTCGAAGTAGCGTAACAAGGCTGTATAAAAAGAAGAAAAATGATGGGAGAGGATTGAAAAGTGTAAAAGATTGTGTTAGAACCGAGGAGGTGTCGTTGAAGGAGCATCAGGTTAGAAGTGAGGAGTGGATGCTTAAGGTGGTGGCCAATGAAGTGCAGGTATGTGAGACCAAGGCTGATTATGTGAAACGTGTGGATAGAGAAAGGGCAGAGGAACTGACTAGGAAGAAAATGCATTGAAGGTTATTCCAGTATATAGCAGAAGTGGCTGATGTAAGATCATGGCAATGGCTTAGAGCTGGGTATCTGGCTAAGAGTACTGAAGCTTTTGTTTGTGCAGCAAAAGAGTAGGCATTAGGAACACGATTGTTCAGAAAAGTGGTTCTAGAAGAGGAAGTTGATGCAGAATGCTGGATTTGTAGTAAGACCTCAGAGTCAATTGGGCAGCTTGCAACAGGATGTAGGGGACTGGCCTAGAGAGAGTACCGCAAAAGACACAATCGTATGGGACTCCGGATATATAGGGAGGTGTGTAAGAGGGTTGGAGTTAAGTGTGCTAGAAAATGGTTTGAGGAGGTGCCTGATGAAGTGAGAACAAGTTAGGATGGCGAGGTAGAGGTATGGTCGGACAAAAGTGTCATATCGATCAAGAAATTGGAACATAATCGTCCGGATTTGGTCGTCATTGACAAG
This sequence comes from Euprymna scolopes, assembly GCF_053919585.1. Taxonomy (NCBI): domain Eukaryota; kingdom Metazoa; phylum Mollusca; class Cephalopoda; order Sepiida; family Sepiolidae; genus Euprymna; species Euprymna scolopes. Next base: position 111,427,724 of record NC_136505.1, read on the forward strand.
GTCTCAAAAAACTGGCAGATTGTTGACTTTTCAGTACTTTGGGACAGGAATATGAGAGAGAAGGAGAATGAGAAGTGGAGCAATTATGCTCCATTGGCCTTGGAGATAAGGCGTATATACGGGGTTAAAACACAAATAATCCCGGTCGTAATTGGTACACTAGGAGTAGTATCAAGTCGTCTGGAAGGACAATTCTAATAACTGTAAATCCCCGATGTTTTAGGCGGCCTTCAGACCTCTGCAATTATGGGTACCGCTAACATCCTTAGGAAAACCCTTGATCTTTGAAGCTCCTGTTTTGAAGCCGGGATTAAGGGAAATCCTCTGGAAATTAATACCATCCCTTTCCAGAGAGACGATTTATTATTATTATTATTATTATTATTATTATTATTATTACTCACTAGGAGTTTTCACACAGGTTATCGTCAGATAATTCTCTGGAGAAAGAATTGTAGTGTTCCCTTTTGTTTGAGTGACAACAAGTCTCCCCAAATGTTTCATACTCTCCGCCTCTTTGATACCATTTGCAAATTAATTTGTGTTATCCCAACAACCGTTTACCATTGGTTATTCGTTAGTAGGGATCATTGATCTTGAATTTGAGTAGCAAGAAGCCTCCCCAATGCCCAAGTTTTCTTCGCACTCATCCGGTGGAGGCTCAGTATTTCTATCCTTCTTGACCCTTTGACTATTTAGTGCGGTGCTAATCGTACTGACACCAGGTTTTGGGGGAAGAGGGAGAAAAGGAAGGGGAGTGGGAGGGAAAGGGCGGATGGGGAAGAGAAATAGGCACTTATCACTTTTGGTGTATTAGTTCTCTTGCTTTCTTCTGATGCAGTTTATATATGCCCGGTTAGAATTTGTCGCTAATGTGGATTGGTTTCTGAATTCAATAGTTTTCCTTAAGATTGCAGCAGTTCTCACAATTACTGTTCATTGCAACATCTCAGTCTTCCCGAATCGATTTCTCCTAGTCTTTTGTGCAAGGTTTTGGGATTGTTCGTAGTTCTCCTACACTTAGTGGTGTTAATTTTCTTTGGCTTCAATATTCCTTTAAATTCCTTGGCAAGTTCTGCCTATTTATTTCATGTTTCTGTCACTTTGATCTTCACTCTGTCGTCTGCTGGGGCAGCAACATTTACAATTTCGCCGTTTCCTTTATTCTTGTTAATTATTATGACATCCGATCTTTTGCTTAAATGGGTTTATCTGTTTGTATCTTCATGTCCCAAAGGATTCTGTTTTTCATTTTCCTGTACTTTCTCTGGTTTGTGTTTGAACCATTTATCAGCATGTTCGAGGTGTAATCGTCTGCAGAGTTTCCAGTGCTCTGCCTTCCCCATGTAATCGTGCCTGTCCTTACATTCCTTTTGGACTAGTGTGCTGCATTCACTCCTATGTTCTTAAATGTACATTTTGTGCTTTCTACGCAGTATTCTACATTTATATTTCCTCTTCCTCCTTCGCTTCTTTTCACAAGACTCGACCAGTATCGTCTTTTGGGCGTAATGGATTGTGCATTGTCATTAATTTTCTCGCCCTTTGAGTAACGTGCCTAGGTCCATTCTATGAACGGTTCGGAGTTCCTTAATAGCGATACTACCCAAGTGTTTATTCTGTTAGTTAAATTTCTATTGTATAGCTTCGTTTCAAGCATTTCCTCGTTTTTCTCAGGTACTCTTTTCCAAACTTAGCTTTTATTTCTGTAGATTTAATTGTGTCTGCTTCTAAAACCCATAGATATGTATGTCATTTTCACTGAGCATTCTCATCCCCTCTTGGTTAGAAAGTTCCATAACGTCTGATGTCTTCAGATTTTCCCTTTCTTCGTCTTTAGTTTTGTTGGCGTCCTTCAGTATGAATAGTCGATAGAAAACCGCGCCTAAAGTTTGTCATGTTGAGTAATGACATTTGCTGCTGTGATTGTGCAGACCAATGATGGAGCAGCATATGCTCGTCCTTCTCACAGGGGTACCCTCAGTCAGTTTGAATTCACGATGCCAGCGTTTTAAAGGTCATATGATTTGGCATTATCACCATAAGCTTCTTTCATTTCATCAAAATTTCCTGTGGTGTGCGTCCGTTCAAATACAAAAACCGTATCACTGCTCGACATTCAACAGGCTCAATTTCACACCTGACTCAGTTCAAACACCTGTAAAACAGAAACCCTAATTAGTTCAGAGCTGTAATTTGCCACATTACCTGTAGACATGTATAAATCATTGCACATGCATAATTTCAGCTAGATCAGACAACTGGAAGTGGGTCAGGGACATTACTTATTGCACGCTCCTCGTAAATAGATGATGTCTGCAACCAGGGCAGATAAGAGTCTGTTGGTCGTAGTGACAAAAAAATCAGTCCGTACTTAATAAAAAGACGTGTCTTGTTAAATGTAACAAAATGTGCCTTGTATTCTGTAAACATATGTGTATTGTCATCTGAAACAAAATAGGTTTTATGTGTAACATATTTGTCAGGTAGTTTATGTAATTCTTTCCCTAAGTTCGGTTACTGTTATATTTAATGAAACTATGGAGAGCTTCCTATATTTCCAGTTTCTTTTTTTCTTTTTTCTTTTCTAAACAACATGTGTTATTATTATGAGGGGACCACCCTCTGAATGGACTCAACCATCATCCATATATACAGAACTCTTAACGATCTCAGGTAGGGGTCTAGTTCCGGAGTTAACTTCGCTTGCTTAGTGGAATGCAAAACACTCTTTTTATTCTGTATCTCTTTGTTTGTCTTTTATTAATACATTTCTTGACTTACACCGTATTGTGGCTAATTCAGAGTAATAACGGTTATGTTATATGTAAGTATGTGTTCTTTTTTTTGTAATATGCAACAAAATTAGTTTTATTGTAATATGCAACAAAATATGTTTATGTCACAACATACGTCTACTAGTATCTAACAAAATTTGTATTGCAGCATGTAACAACATGTGTTCTGTAACATGTAACAAGATGTGTAGTATATGACAATGTGTGTAATATGTACCCAGATGTAACGGGGTTATCGTGTTTTAATTTGCTTGAAGCGTCATTTGTACTTGATTAGTAATGGAGCTGTTTTGGAGAGAAGTTACTTGAAGCGATTATTGATATACGTTGATATTTAGTAACGCAAAAAAATGACACCGGTAAAACACTGGTTCTGCCAGTGTAGTTCATAATAATTAGCCATTTATTCACTTGTTTCTGTTGTGTGTGTACTGTGTGAGGATTGGGCGTTTAGAATGTTTCCACTCTTGTTTATTCAACGTGGTGATAAAATCGATTACAATATTCGTTAAGTTAAACAAGTACGAAATAACCCTAAGTAGTTTGTCTGGCTGCCAGGTTCATACGTAACAATTTGGATACACATGAGCATGGTCCTTGCATGTAAACTCTCCTTCCCACCTATATTTGTGTACAATATACACTCAACAACACACACGCACGGATACACGCACACACACATATATATATATATATATATATATATATATATATATATATATGCATATATATGTGTGTGTGTGTGTGTTTGTGTGTGTGTGTGTAAATATATATATTTTAGCGTATATCTTTTAATTGACATAGATTATTCATGATGAAAACTCGATTAATGTTATTATTTAATAACAGCGCATATATAACCATAAAATGGTAAAGTCTATGTCTTCTGTCTTCACCACTTTTCATCATATGAAACGTATGACGTGCCCCTTCTGAGGTTTTGCTTTATTATCCGATCGTGGTGAATTAATTTTAAAAAAATAATTTCCTCAGTTCGCATGGAAGGCCGCTAAGGTGCTACGTGCCAGTCTGTATTTAATTGACTTCCTCTATCAAAAAGAGCATTTTAAATGGGGATAACAATTATCTGCTCTTTTTGACTAAAATACGGTCTATAGGCTTGTTTGTTGTATAAAATAGATAATAGATAGATAGATAGATTTGTTAAGCAATCGGCTGTCTGTCGTTATAAGAAATGGTAGGTCAGAGAGGTTTAGCATATATTTTTAACATGAAAAGATAAATAATTCAACACATATATATTACTTTTTTATTTTAATGAACAGGATCAAAGAACGAATAGGTAATATATAGAAATTTTAAAGGATGATAATATATATATATATATAAGTTCATAAGTCTTTCTTCTCTTTTTCCTTTTTCTTTTTTTGTATATGTATACGTGTAGATATGTCTCGCAGACCAAACTCCCAGCAAAAAAGTAAAGACAAGTTTACAACAAAGATAATTTACAGAGTTATGCCCGTTTCATAATTAATTCATATGATATTTTTTATAATAGACCAAGAGACGTTAATCCGGTTGATTTCCTGTTTATTTCTTTTGTCTGTTTTTCTTTCTTTCGTATGATATATGTTTTTATCAAGCTCTAGCTAGACTTCTGAGTTTTTGATATTTTATAGTTTCTCTTACCTTGGTTCGATATATATATCTTTATGACTGACAAATGAAAAGAGTAAAGGATTAACCAACCTTTAGTTTTATACTGGTTGACAACAAATATGTTTTTCCTTTTCATATTTCTCGTAGTGTTGTCTTCCTTTTACCAGCGGAGTCGCATAGATACCTATCGTTCTTGAGATCTTTTCTGCAACTGGCTTGCGTTTCAAATTCTTAATGGTCAACTTTATGAACACGCTGAACACATTTTTCTGAATTTTAAATATATCAGCGTTTTCTCTTCGGTGTCGCCGGCGTTTTTTCTATCGTCATAGTTCACGTGGTCATTCAAAATCCTTCGCATCTTAAAATTTTAACCATTAAATTTATCTATTTTTATTAATACGATATTGATATATCTCAATATCGTATTAATAAAAACGTCATATATTTCCTTCGTACATATATGAAAAATAAAGAATAAAATAAATGAAACAGTGTGATTTATAAGTAGGAATTAAAATAAGAATATGGAAGACCTGAAACTCAACGTTTCGTTTAAATGGTACTTTGGTTTTAAAGAGCTAAACTCTTAATATGATTTACGCAACAATTAAGTGTCATGTTATTTAATTTCGGCCACGGCCGCCAGTTTCCGTAATTGTTCAGGGACGGCAATCGCCACCAATAACTATTGTAGTTTACTTTTTTTTGCAAGGTGGAGGGCAGGCTTCCACCGGGAAACGCCAGTTAACGGGTCCTGCGAGTATGTTTATATATATATATATAGTTTTTTTTTATTATTCTTTATGCAAATACAGTCATATATTGCTACGATGTACAGACCGTTTCGATCTTAATAGATCTCATAAGGCGAGAAAAATTTTAATTAAAAAGGATTCAAGACCATAGAAAATATAATATACCATGCCTGGCGTGAAGCAAGGTTTTAAATTTAATTACAAAATTACAATTTCAGTAAAAGAAGGGGGGGTAAAAGGATAGTCTTGATGGAAGATCAAAGAGAGTGATCAGAAGGAAAAGGGTAACACAGTGATATAGAGTGGGTATGAATTCACTAATGGTGAGAAAGGGAAAAAGAAGAGGTGGGAAGGAGAGTTTACATGCAAGGACGCTGGTGTCAGGAAGAGATATTTACTATTTTATAATTTAAGTCATTTGAATATATATATATATATATATATATATATATATGTGTATATATATATATATATATATATATATATATTCCAGGTTGAAAGGTATCCAAATATTAAGAATAATTGAATTTCAACAAGGGTCGTTGATAGTGCTCAATCAAAGAGAGTAAATAATAGTTTTTATTTTTCCATTATATAAATAGTTATTATCTTGCTATGATATCAGGTTTTATAGACAGACGATTGGACCAATTTAGTCTTCATGGTCGAGACATTTTTAAATTATTTTAATTGTGAATTAGTTAATATCGCCCCATGAGATTCTCTTTTGCTACCTGCCAACTGTTTTCGTTTGTATGACCTTCTTTCTGCTCCTCCCTTCTGCCTTTTTTCTCCCTCTTAGTGAATTCATACCCTCTCTATACCTTTCTGTTATCCTTTTTCTTCTTATGTCTTTCTATAATCTTCCCCAAAAACTATTCTTTTACCTCACCCTTCCTTAATAGAAATTTGATTTTTGCAATTAAATTTAAATCCATAAGAACATTAACATTGCTTCACGCAATTCATGGCAAAATATATTTTCTCTTCTCTAAAATTGAAAATGGTCTTGAACCTTTTTAATTTTGAATTTTCTGGCCTGGTGAGATCAATTATGATCGAAACGGTCTGCATATCGTAGCAAGATATGACTGTATTTACATAAAGAAAAATACTATATATACTATATATATATATATATATATATATATATAATGCGTTTAATTAGCTAGCTAGCTAACTATCTATCCATACATCTGTCTCTTTATAGCTAAAATTTAACATACTGTCTTTTGCTGGGGGAAAATATCGTCGGGCAATTCGTCAGCTGTTTCGCGCCTGCATTGTGCAAAAAAAGTACTCTTTACGCGGGAGAATATCGAATTTCTCTTCGCTGAAATATTGACGAATTCAGGCTCCATGTTTTTTTTTTACTCTCTCGCAAAGTGGAATTTTATCGATCGCATAATGCAAAGAATCGAGCACAGCGAGATCTTGTGTTTATCATAGAGTAAGCCAATAATGATTACCTATTTAAAAGAAAAAGAAATCATGTATTGATTATCTCATAAAGTAGGACAGTCGAGGGTGCATGAAACACATAGTGGGAGGAGGAAGGGGGTTGAAAAAAATAAGCACTCCCTCTCAGAGAAGCAGGTGGTATTTACAGTGTAGTACACCGTGGACAAAAGCAATTGTTTGATTCTAGTCTATCCGCAACGGTTCGATTCGATTCCGAGATTTTTTGAAAAGGATGAAAAAAAGTTGGCGATCAGAGACTGTTGCAAAATATCGCCATCATTTTCACGCTATGTAGTTTCATGTGGCAGATTTAGAACGTGTATGGTTACCATTTTCTTATGGTCATTTCAAGGGACGATCTAGAGATACCTATATTAAGTTCAATGTATTATAAAAAGAACTTTATCTGTAGATATACACAAGATATTTGGCACGTTTGGTTACCTAGTAAGTTCGTATTGGAACTAGGAAAAGATTACTTTGAAAAGTAAATTGTTATATATTTAAAAAAAAACAGAAAACACTTCATAATAAGTCTTTTTCTGCTTGTTGAATATCCCCTCTCTCCCTCTGTCCCTTCTTTTCTCTCTCTCTCTCTCTCTCCTCCCTCTCTCCCTCTTTCTTCCCGCTTTTCTTGAATTACGGTTTTATAATATTTTAATCATGTGAAAATCCTTTTTGTTCCCTTATACTTGTTTTTTTCAAGCGGGGAAGGGATTTAAACACAAGGTCAGTTTTAATGAAAAGAGACTTTAAATCCCTTAAAAGATGTACTCAGGATTTTAACAAAAATAATAATTACCTCTATCTAGAGGGACTATTCTTTCACTGACCTAAATCAGTAAAGCTGAAGCGTAGTATCACAACTAATATTAGATATTGCTGCTCACAAAAATGTCAAGTAAGGATGAGTTGTATTATTTCATTATCTGAACTACTGTTCTTATTTTAAGTGGTATTCTTACAACGTTTCAGTCGATGTAACCTCCTAACTTCTTTTAGTGTATCTTGTCAAACCAAACATTCGAATATTTTTTGGTGGTATTGCATTATAAATGTTGAATATATATTTATATTTATTTATGTACGTACTGCTTTCTTTCTCGAATAAGATATATATATATATATATATATATTATTTTTAAAGTATAATTATCCACTGACACGTGTTTCGTCGTCTGCGACTCATCAGAGTGGCTGAATCTAGCCTAAACCCCTTACCGTTCACCCATCTCGCACGACTGTCTGGATATATCGCGATTTACTTAGATGCTGTTTGTTTTGGTTTTAGCGATATGTTTTGAATGAATTCAATTATTTACGAAAGTGCATTTTTACCTAAATGCGAGTTGGGAATAATTTTCCCTTTAACCAATTTGGTACCCCCCCACATAGGGAGGGGTATATATATCATTTTTAAAATGTAAAGTATTCCCAACTCGCATTTAGGTAAAAATGCACTTTCGTAAAAAATTGAATTCGTTCAAAACATATCGCTAAAAGCAAAACAAACAACATCTAAGTAAATCGCGATATATCAAGACAGTCGTGCGAGATGGGTGAACGGTAAGGGGTTTAGCTTCATTACCGTGGGGTCTCTATTTCGAATCTCGCTAGATTCAGCTACTCTGATGAGTCCTAGACGACGAAAAACGTGTCAGTGGATAATTATATTTAAAAATAATATATATATACCGCTCCGCTCCTCATATGGGGGTACCAAATTGGTTAAAGGGAAAATTAATCCTAACTCGCATTTAGGTAAAAATGCACTTTCGTAAATAATTGAATTCATTCAAAACATATAGCTAAAACCAAAACAGACAACATCTATATATATATATATATATAGTCTTGGACTTCCGGTTCGTTTACTGTCATGGCTCTTGTGGGCTGCAACGTTGTTTGGCTGTGGAATTTATTATATATATATATATATATATATATGTGTGTGTGTGTGTGTGTGTGTGTGTGTGTGTGTGTGTGTGTATTCGTATGAATATAATTTTTGCTTTCATTATGCAGAAGAAATCCAAATAGTTATGCGAGGGTAATATTTATTTATATTCCAGACGTTTAGATCAGCATGATGCCTCGGGTTTTAAGTTGGGAGAGCTAACACAAAACAAAAAACACTCTTGAGTTAAATTTAGCTAGATAGTAGGATTTCTTTCGATATGATTAATCTATTTCCTGTGGACTCGAAAATGGCGGAGCCATTTTTTTTATTTCACACGAAAGTACGAATGTATCTTTAAATGTTCTGGTTTTATATCGGAATGCATCAAATAAGCATCGAAAATCAATGATCGAAAAACTCCGGTTAAAACAGGAAGTCCGATTTTGACCAAAGTTTACACTTTTATACAACCTTACATCAAGACTCAATGCAAAAAGTTTTATCAGTGCACAAGCAGAAAGGTCCAGCCTATAATATAAACTGTAGACAGGGTGCGTGCGAAATGAAGGTTTCCTTTTAGAAGATAATTGGACAATAATGCTTGACTTTTCTACAATTAATCTTTATTCAATGATTATCTAAAACAGATTTTTTTAAAATTAACAATTGGTTCTTTCATAAAGCATGGGCGCGTTTGAAATCAATATTTTATTATAGAACACAATCATGACTTTTGCATTTTAAACTTTAACTGAAGCCATTATTTACAGATAATTTTAGAAAATCAACAGTCTATTCTGTGCAGTGCTATATAACCTAGAATGTATTGTAGACTAAGGCATGTGAAGCTTCCTCCCATTACACTGCGGGGGATCGCTAACTAAAAAAGGCAATCAATCGATTTAATTAAAAAATGGGCGATTTCACTGATTTCGATTACAAAAATATGGCAGGATGAAACATCTGTTCATCATCATTCAATTACGGACAAAGTATAGTTTCTCTGACCGTATATAGATATATACGGCATCATCACGCTGACACATTGGTTCTCATCAGGTCACCGAAGTTAAGCAACGATGAGCTTGGCTAGTACCAGATGGGTGACCGTTGAGAATTGTAGACGCTGTATGTGACCTCTGCTTATCTCAGCATTACTTCCAGTCGTACTGAACCTCCACTTTTCTCGCGTATTTAACAACACTGTCTCAGTAGAGATGTGCTTGGAGATTGAACAACATTTGCCACAAAAATTCCACGCGCAAGCACCTTTACAGTAGGCATCCATAGTCTGCCAAGACTGAAGGAAGCTACCATATATATATATATATATATATATATATATATATATATATTCTATATATTTATAAGAGTGAGCAGCTGTTTGAAGACACTTCTCAAACTATATACTCAACGAATTTTTGATCTACAAACTTGAAATTTAGTATATAGTATATTCAAACATCTAAACTTTTAAATCCGTAATTATTTGGAAGAAAGACCTGCTAAGGAGTCAAATTTGAATAATTGTTACGCTAGAGTGACCGGATTATTATTTGTTTGCGAACTGTTTTACGAATGCGCATGCGTGAATAGTTCATATTACATATTACTTATGTTAAAAAATAAGTTATTCAAAGACACATTTTGAAGACCATGTCAACTTAGTCTAACGGTTATCGTACTTGACTTACTATCTTTTGGTTTCGATCTCAGCTCAAGTATTTTTTTTATTTACGAGAAGTTAACTCTTTGGAAAAAAAACATAATACTCGCATGCATATGTCGCAGTTTCTGTATAAATTAAAATGTAATATTTATCCGTATTTTACGATGGAGCATCGCCGTGCAGCCAACTAGTTATATATAAGAAGAGAAAAAAGAGTAAACAGACAGATTAAGATAGTAGAGACAGAAATTGCAAACAAGAGAAAATGTAAATGCTCTCAATATATTAGGAATTAAGAATCCACTCAAGTTGCAGTAGTACTTGCTATGCTTCTTTAACAATATTTCCTGAAGATCTTTATTTCCTCTGATAGCCCTTTTCCATTTAATTTCGTTTATGTTTGTTAACAACTAATTAAATCATTTTGATCGCAATTTGACATTTTACAAAGTCTAATGATATTTTCCTTGAGGAAATAATAAGTCCTTTTGCAACAAAAGTGACAAAGTTATTATTCACTTTCTCTTTAATAAATAAATAAATACAAATTTCATTTTTCATCCAATCTAAAACATCTGTATAATAATACCTAATGTATGTCATGTTTGTAAGTGTGTTATCACCTGTCTCACACATTTTAAAACTATGATTAGAATTTAATCTGATGTCGCTAAAGAAAGCAATTCCGACTTTATTTATTTTTAAATTAATTGTTTCCGCCCGGAAATTATGTCGTCACGTCGATTTTAACACTTAAAGTTTAAGCAAATATCTTTTTTTTCAATTATATTCACCCAAACGTTACCACTTACACGTAAAGGTAACGTGTGAATTAGAGGATAGAAAAATAGAGAATCCTCAGTTGGGAAGTGAGGTAGCGATGTGACAGTGCTGCAGCTTTATAGGCAGTGTAAGACCTATAGTTTTCAGACATTATGAGGTACCTTATTTAAAAGAGAGAGACTAGTTGTTGGTGCAACAACCCATATGTGACAATAAAGACTCATGCATGAGCGAATAGATATCTTGTAGATATATTGGAAACTAGCAGCTGATAGAAGTTTATTAGCAAAATAGAAGGAGTCATTTTTTTACAGTAGACTGCTAAGTATTTTTATGTCATTGTTCTATTTAATGTTACTTGTAAATGTTAGAGCGGGATATTTGAGTGTTGGTCTCTTTGGTAGGGTGCAAATTAGCTATGCCAATCGGTGGTTAGTAAGGTTAAAGGAATGAGCTTGGTTTTGATACAATTAAATGTAACAATCTATTTCACTCTAGACTAGGGCTCCCTTTCCAAGGATTTAGCCGTTACCTTGGTATGTGTGCGTCTATTTGCTTGCTTGTTGTAGATAGAGCGTAGAGTGATCAGTAAATATATCCATAAGAATTTTCAATGACCGAGAGAACGGAATTAATTTTCGACCTACAATCTGTAGTGGAATGGGGACAAAAATGGATTGTCACTTTCAATGCTGCCAAGACGAAACTTATTTCTTTCAATAATTACCAGAAACCTTCTCTACCACCAAGAGCAATGGTCAAGAACACATTACCCGAAAGTACTTCATTTAAACTCCTCGGCCTAACGTTTACAGGGAACATGAACTGGAATAGATACATTGAGAGCATTGCCAAGACTGCTGCAAACAGGTGGGCTCTCTCTACCGTGCTAGAAAAACTACTTACGCCTAAAAATATCATGTACCTCTGTAAGGCCACCATTCCCGCATGTATGGAATACTGTTGTCACATTTCGGCTGGTGCATCTGCTGTTTGTCTCTCACTCCTGAACAGGGTTAAAAAAACAGTCGCTAACCTGATAGGTCCTGGGCTGTCATCTAGACTCACACCGACGAAATGTTGCATCACTATGCATGTTCTATTAGTACTTTAATGGTGAATGCTCTGACAAACTACAAGCACATGTATCCCCTCGACGTTACTGCCCTCGACAAACCCCGCAAGCAGCTAAGTCCCACCTCTTCACGGTACATATCCCTAGGTGTAAGAAAGCCTTTTACTCCAATAGTTTCTTCCCCAGAACTGCTAAACTTTGGAATTCCCTTCCGGGATTCTGCTTTCCCAACTGTACTGACATGCAAAAGTTCAAGTATAATGTGAACAAACATCTTTCTACTCATCTCCCTTCATAATGCCCCTGCAACTTATGTCCCCGATAGTAGCCCCCTACTTCAAAGTGGCACTGTGCCTTGTTTGGGGTGAAAATTGATTAAAAAACGATGATTAATTAATTTTCGTTAAAGCTGCTAACGATCTATATTACCCCAGTGCTTAACCCGTGAATGTAAGTTGGCATATGTAGTAACCCACAAACATATTGTTTCACTGTGTCACAACTGTCTGTTCTTACCCGACAAGAAAGTATTTTTACCTATGAGTGAACCACCATTATTCTGGAAACGATCGGAATTTTTATCTATCACGGTAGCATTAGGTGCTAGAAATTAATTAAAATCTAGTCAACATTTCAAGTAGTTGTAATTACTCTATCACTCTGTATGATTAATGATGCAATTGTAAAGAAAGCCCTATAAAAAGATCAATCATAGATTTTTCTTCCGCGCCATTTTACAATGATTCGAACAGAGGCATATAGTTTGTATTAAGGTTTTTGATAAAAAATATCGTAGGGTTAGAAACTAATAAATTGCTAAGAGAACTTTAGCAGTGTATTATTTCAATTTTATGCCGCATTTATACGGCATAATTAAGTTGACACACCGCTTCTTGTGAGATAACCGAAATTAAGCGACGTTGTGTTTGGCCTGTACCAGATATCTGACTATTAAAATACTAGGTGCTGTATGTGTTCATATAAGCCGGTATAATAATAACTCGGAGGAATTGAACAGTCCCAGGTTACTCTTGGACAAGGTGTAGCGCTTGTTAGCTTTCCATTGATAATCTGGAGAGTTATCATGCAGCGACCACGTAAAGTTTCTCAGCTATGGGAAAGAAAATAAATCTAGGAAATCAGGTCTCTGTTAAAAAATAAACTAACTAGGCACAATCCGTTTGTCCTGTACGTCAATCTTTTTTATGATGGTGTCTCAATTAAAACATCCGCTTCGAATTTATCATGAACCAGCATGGAAGTAATAAGGCTCAGAAACTGTGATGAGGATGCTTATGTTAGTGTACAGTTTGTCTAACCTGACATTGGGATTTTGGGGGTGTTATTTTAAAACGTTCCGAGTGATGTAACCTTGTCGAACTTGGAATCTATACGGAACATCTAACTCATGTCTGATTTACTCCACGGAGTTTGATTGTTATCGTTCTATTAGGCCTTGCCGGGTAGAAGTCTTTAAGTAAATTTATTTTGGGTCGTTATTAGTATCGCTTTTAGTGCGGACTGAACCATCAGCTTCCAGAAGATTGTCACGTAGAACTGGACATTACTTGACAGTTGCACTACATGTAAATTATGCAGTAATTCACTAACTCGACATAAAAATCCCCGAGTCCGACAAGATGCTTCTAAAAAGGGCAGATGTTTCATCGGTCAAACGTTGTTAGTATAGCATCTAAAATTAGAATAGTAGTTCGAATAATCCAAAAATTACAAATTATCAATCGTCATCCCAAAGATACCGAAACAAAATTTCTCACGTTATTTACATTCATTTAAACAATTTTCTTTTTAATATGGAGTTGTAGACTAGTTAATCATAGTACCTAGTTACGTATGGTTATATAAATTAATTAAACTTCAAATCATCTTGTTTTTCTCCAGTGTTTGATTTTTACGTTCATGTTAAAGAGATCCTTCCGAGCTGTGGACAATTTTGTAGTTGTAATCAAACCCCTCTCATGATTATAGTAGTATTTATTTAAATAAAGAAAGATATAACAAAAGTAATTTTAAAAAAAAACAAAAAAAAACGGGTTGTTTATTCATCAAAATTTGACCTCCAAATCAATAGGGAGCAGATAAAATTACAGCGAACTAGAGAGAGGGAGAGGTAAAAGCTTATTTAAGCGCATGACTTAATTATTGTAACGCTTCATAAGAAAATCTTAAAACAGTTTCTGTCTGTTCGAATCTCTCAGCTAGATTATGTAGATTGTAACCGCTATCCACTTTATCACCGACATGAAGTCACTTCCGTCTAGGTTTTATCGCTTCCTATACTTACGAAAATAATTCTTATGTTCTGAAATGTCATCCCCATGAGATATTAATGGCTTTTTATCTTGTGTATATTATCTAGAACGTAATGCCATTTTGTAATAGTAAAATGAGCCAAGAATGGATGGCAAAAATAAATAACTATTGCAGAGAAAAGAAAATTATTCAACTCTGAATATTAAAGGTAGTTTTCCCAAGGAAAAAGTAACAGTATTAAAGAATAATAGTATTAATCCAGTTTAGATCAAAGTGCCTCCTGTTTTGTGTCAAGCTATCACTGAAAATCCAAAGTGATTTTGTATATTTCATACAGTGATTCTTATATCTGATTAGTTTGTTCTTATCGCCCATGGTTCGAAATATATTTGTCTAAGTCTGCACAATAAACAATCATACCCAGTAAATTATTTTAGTGGTCTCCTAAATGCTTCGGTTGCTTAGAGGTTTTCACCTGCAATGCCAGTTGCGTATTCGTTCTCAAGAATCAGCCTGACAGATTATGTGACATTTCGATAGCTGTTTACTTGTCAGATTGAGGTATCCGTCCTCTGCAATAGATAGGGGGTCCACACTCCCAAGTCTTGCTCCAGCTTTCGGGTGAAACAGCGTTATTTCTTATTGTCTGATATGTTCTGACCGAGGACTATCGACAGGCTTCCCCAGGCTGTATTCATTAGGCCAAAATGCTCCCTGTTGAGGTGTGCTGGCGTGAGTATCATCATCTTCTGACCTTGTGTCACATTTTCCTTCGGTAAGAAAGAAGTAAACCTTATCTAACCAGTAAATAATTGCAAAAATATTGCAATATATCCTGTTTACGAATCTAAGAACCATGCAAAAAATAGATTTCATTGATATTTGTACTAGCATACGTTCAGTTTCAATAGACAATGGATAACCTATGTAAAGGTCGCTGCGCGTGTAATTGTAAGGCAAGGATTGCGCAATCCCTCACAGCATTCTTCCCGAATCGGCACTACTTGAGTTTAGTGGCAAGAAGTGCTAGACGACTGGAAAAAGCAGAGATAAGCGAAGAGCATATAAACCACATGAAATTTCAAAAAAAGTCACCCATTTTAGTACGGACTATGCTCAACGTTGCTTAACTTCTGTGATTTAACGGAAACCGATGTGTCAACGTGAATTATACCGTATGTGTACATAACATACGTTGCCACCAATATGCAATACTGGGAACATGCTGACACAGACGCATTGTGTAAACTGGGAACTGCGGTTATCCTTGCTAGCATAAATGTAAAGACCGATATATAGACAATCTTATTGACAATAGTGACATACGTTGGACAAAACAGAGATTAAATTTTCTAGTCTGACCTAAAAGAATCTTGATACAAGATCCATAATCCTTTTTCTAAGATTATCAGATTTGAAGCCCTGAACTTGGTACGGATGGAGAAGGGAATTCTGACACTTTCGACCTCTTATAATACATTTGCGAATGTTTATAGAAATAGAGATTTTTTAGAAACAAACATTTCAGATGTGAATATTAGAACTACAATCCAAGAATATATTACTTTAAATCTCTCTATATCTGTATGCATGTATATATACGTATATGCTTATATATATGTATATATGTATATATGCATATGTATGTGTATATATATATATATTTCACTCTTAATATATAGATACATTTCTGTATAAATTTCACTCGCAACTCACATTATATAATATATATAAATATATATAAATATATAATAAATATATATATATATATATATATAATATATATAATATAATAAATTATTTTATAAATAAAACTAAAATAATATCCGAAATATAAGCCAAAACACAAAATAAAGTATCTAACTACACTTAGGTTGGATGTAGGTCAGCTTTCTTCTCACAAAATAAAACTACCCTTGCCATAAAACACACAAAGAAAAAATGTGAAACTGAGTTCAACTGTACCTTTATCCTGCAAGTTTCCAACGATTGGCTGATAGATAGACGCAGTTACAACTAAAAAATCTGAATAGCTTACTCTATGCGATGAGTTTATATAAAAATGTGCGATACCACAATTTTTACAATGAACCTAACGAATTCTCACGAGAATGAAACGCGGAATATTCTGTGTAGCTTAAATTGCCATATATGTTTTCATAGCTTACTTCATTGCTCTACTTATGCATTGAGCACATTTGAAGTAAATATTGGAAATTCACGCATAACATTATATCTTCCTTATATTAATCTATGAAATTAAATGAAATAGCAATATATATATATATATATATATATATATATATATATATATATATATATATATATATATATATAACGTGCGTGTATGTATAAAGTTCACTCTCAACTCATATGAACCTTTTTATTTTTAAATAGTTGTCATTTATTTTACCTCTGAAATACCATTATTACACAGGGCTTTTATAAAATGCTGATATTTTAAGACTTTAGTGTGTACTTTTTATAGAGTTTGGATTTTTCATTCTTCTATTTTTGGTTTAAATTTTCATGTATCTCTTATCATACATATTTTTTCTTTTTATATGCATTTCCGTATATATTAAATTCTCTTTCAATCCTCAGTTTTATTTTTTTTCACTGTTTCCTCTTTTGTTTCTCCCTTTTCTTTTTTATTGTATTTTCTAATGATCCCCCTTTATTTCTTCGCGATTCTTTTTTGTTACTATTACTTATATACTGTTTTTCATGTTTCCCTCAACATTGACTTACGCTTAATTCTTTATTTGGCGTCATAATTTAATATTTTATTTTTGTATTTTATATTTTCTTTAATACCTTTTAATATATACTTCATTTACAAATTAATGTTCTTAAGCCTGATTTTATTCATATTTTATATTTGTTGACCCTCCTTTGTTGATGAAAAGCATTTAGCTTCAAAATTCAATGGCCTAAATGGGTTTTATCACGTATTCTTTTCTAATTGACCCGATCAAATAACAAAATTATATGTAATTTTCCTCGTTTAAAAGGACCAAACAAGTTATATTTTTATTTTTTTTTTTACACAGTGGTCACCACTTATCAAGGCCCGGAAACAACTCAGGGATAAGGGTTATTGCAAGTACATTACGTTAGTGTGGAGATTTGATGAAGTGATTATTTAAGGGGGCGGTTCATTAGGAATTTGTTAACGTTGGACTTGAACACATCCAAGTTGCAGTCAGGTGGGAAGCAGGCAGACGGAACAGAGTTCCACAGGCGTGCAGTTCTAAGAAAGAAGCTTTATTCATGGAATCCACGTTTTGATTTAGGCACAGATAAAGAGTGGGGGAAATTTTTCACAGTGGATTCAGCTAGACGGGTGTTTTTCGTGAAAGATTGGCGAGGGGGGATCAGAGATTGGAGTTCAGACGAGCACCTGCCATGGAAATAACGATAAAACAAGGATAGGCTCGCAACGTCTCTTCTGTGGGAGAGAGGTTGCAGGGTAGAGAAAAGGGCATCCCCCACTAAGCCACGAAGACTATTTTGTACTCTGTCAAGGCAGGATGGGCTGTTTTTAGCAGCTCCTGTCCAGATATGGCAGCAGTATTCTATCCTTGGACGTACCTGGCTTTTATATAGATAGAGAATTGCATCAGTAGTGAGATATCTTCTGGAGCGGTAGAAGGGTCCCACCATCTTTCCAGCGACCTTGGCAACAGACCTGATGTACGTGTTTCGATTTCAGATCAGGAGTAAAGGTCAAACCCACAAGCTTGTCAAAACACGGGGCCTCTCCCAGACGAGAGCCATCCATCCCAATTGATGCCAGATGGGGATCAGAGAGCTGATGATGTAAGGATAGGAGTTTGGTTTTGGATACATTAAAGGTAACCAGCCACGTCTTCCCCCACTGAACCACGCGCTCGAGATCAGAGGAGAGAGAATCAGAGAGAACTTTGTCATTTACAGCCTTTGATGTGTTGCCGTAGATGGTCGTGTCATCAGCATAGATGTCAACGAATGATTTAAGTATGTGTTTAGGGAGGTCATTGATGTAGATCAGGAAGAGAGTTTGGCCCAGGATTGACCCCTGAGGGACTCCAGCATTAATACTGCAGGCCTCTGATTTTTGTCCATCGACCATTACTCTTATGAGCCTATCGGAGAGAAATGATTTAATGATTGAGAGAATATTTCCAGATACCGTAGCTGGAAATCTTGTGAAGTAGACCTTTATGCCATACCTTGTCGAAGGCTTTTGATATGTCAAAAGCAATTGCCCTGGAAAGAAAGCCTTTGTCAAGAGATTCGGTAATCCTGTGAGATATAACCGTCAGCACATCTGCGGTAGATCTTGCAGAGCGGAAACCATATTGTGTGTCACTAAGAAAGTTGTTTCTGCTGAGGTGGTTGACTATTTCTCTATTTAATATGGAATCCAGCAACTTACTCATAACACACAGGAGACTTATTGGTCTGTACTGAGAGGGAGATGACTTATCACCTGAATTCTTAAATACAGAGCAAACTGATGAGGTCTTCCAGGGAGTCGAAAAGCACTTCTCCTTAAGGCAGCGCTTAAACAGTTTCGTAAGTATGAGAGCAAGTTCTGGTTGAAGCTTTTTTAACACAATAATTGGGATGCCGTCAGGGCCAGTTGCTTTACTGGAATCAAGGTTCTTGATTAGCTTGGCGACCTCATGCACGGATATTTGTATGTTACCTAGTTATATGTTCATTAACGTTTCATCTATATTTCAATACTTCATCAGGGTAAATCAATTAAAAATAAAATATCAGTACAATATTTTAAAATACACTTGCTGTCATCGAAATCTCAAACACAAATAAACAGCTCGGATGTTGCTACAATTTATCGCCTTTAGTAAGTAAACTTGTCTTAAAAGAACGAAATGGTAATTTGGACGCGGGATAACTCAAACCATGAACAATAATACCTATAATAATTTATATATACGAAGTTCCTTAAATGAGTTTCCAAACATTTTATGCAAGCATTTTAAATTGTCGTGAACTTTTGAAAATTCAGTATGTTTTTACTATACATCTTATTAGATGACTGACCAATTTTTATAATTTCAGGTTCAAACTAATAGGTGCAACAGGAATTAAAATACCACCTACTAAAGCCTAGTTGGCACAGCTAGTGAATTTCAGAAATGCGATGTGTACGTGAAGACATTTTAGAAGAACAATATGCAATAAAATTCTGTTTTAAACTTGAATAATGTCACAGAAACATATGAAATACTTAAAACTGATTTTGGACAATTTTGCATAAAGCGAACACGAGTTTTTGAGTGGCATCAGAAATTCAAGAAATACAGGGAGTCTGTGAGAGATTATGAGTTGTGTGGGAGGAGTAAAGCAGTCACAACGCCAGAGTTGATTGGCCAAATAAAGGATTTCATGGATAAGAACCGTTGTGTGTCTATAGAGATAATAAGTGCACAATTTGATACCAGTGTGGTAACTTTACACACGATTATTGGCGAGAGATTAAAGATGCAGAAGATTTGCGCGAATGCACCAATCCACAACTCCATCCTTGTCACAGACTATTTGACGAAAATAGGCACTAAGACAGTTCCGCACCCTCTCTATAGTCCCAACCTTGCTTACTTTGACTTTTGGTTATTCCTCAAGCTAATGAAAAACTTTAAAGGCTGTGTTATGAGACAATTAAGGAGATGAAAGAGGCTCATTGAAATTCTCCCACTATAGGACATTTATGCGCCTTCCGAAAGTTGTTGGAACGGTACAATAAGTGCATTGCAGCCGGAGCAGATTAATTTGAAGAGGACGAGTTTCATGTGTGTACTATCAATAAAATTGCATATATGCATATTATCAGTCAATAAATAACAATACAAAGATCCTCTCATTTCATTCAAGTTACACATCCACATTTGAATCCTAACGGCTATATTTATTCCAAAAAAGAACGTAACTTGCATCATATCTTTTTTAAATATCTAAAGATCTATATAATTTTAAATAACTCCCTTTACTCTTCAGCGCTGTACACATTTTAAAACGGCAACGGCTTTTTCTGTTCTAAAATAGTACAGATACTTATTATTTTGACTACTATTCGCATCGTGAGTGTGATTTTCACAATGTTTCTGTCAATGTAACCTCTGTCCTTCTTTAGGTGTATCTTGTCGAATTGGGGAATGTTTCTGTCGAACTCGGAAATTTGGACGGAATACTGAGCAGAAACCTTTATTTACTTCACGGGGGGTAGCGTGCTCTTATTCAATCAGCCATGACTAGATAGAAGTAATTTGCAATTGTATTTTTTCAATCACCTACACTGAGGATAGAACCTTAAACCTCCAGGAGAATACCACTTTTTACAATTGCTTTTTTTCAACTACTCTAACCACTGCGCCACGTGTTCTTTGTAGATTTATAATTATGTCCTTAACCGATTAAAATAGCGTATAATGGGTTAGAATTGAAGAAGTGGAACTTAACAGCTGCAAGTCCACATAAAGTACTTTTCTACGCATGTGAAAATATCCATTTATACGTTAAAGTCGACTCATTTTTAATTTCGATTCTATCTGATAGCATCGGTTTCCTAATTTATTTTGTGTTTTACTTTTGAAATAGCTACTATATATTGGATACAATATAATAATTAATAAAATATTGGCTCTAGCATAATACATATTATATCTGCAAAAATTAAAATCTGATATTTAAGCATATTATAAGACTGGACCAAGACAGCGCTCCACTCTTATGTATTGGCTAACATAAAGTAATCAATAGAGCATCGTCTTCAAGTCTAATGTACACAAGTTGGGGGTCATCTTTGATATTCAATCTAATCTGCTGGTCCTTCACTCGTTATGACAATCGTCTGGATGACAGTCTCTTAAACATTTACTCTCCAGTGGCCCCTCTGGTCTTAATAAGCAATGGCCCTTTAGTAATATATATATATATATATATATATATATATATATATATATATATATATATATATATATAACTATTTCATTTAATCACATAAATTAATATACGAAAGTATAAATTTATGCGTAAACTTTAAGTATTTACTTCAACAGTGCTGAATACGTAGGTAGAGCTAGGTAATAAGTTATGAAATATATATGGCGATTAAGCTACACAGAATATTCCGCGTTCAATCGCCATATATAATTTATAACTTACTATATATATATATATATATATATATATATATATATATATATATATATATATACAAACTGTTTCGCTGTATTACACACATCTATATATATATATATATATATATATATATATATATATATAGTCCTCTACATACAATACTGTTTAGCTGTTTCACAGCTCATCAGTGCGGCTAGACAAGCAACTACTTCAAGCCAGGATTGAAACGACAGTCGCAGCTTCTAACCATTGCGCTATTCGGCTACTGCTATTCGGGCAGTGAATTAACAGTGTTTTGACACTGTCCAAATACATAAGCTCAATTTGTTTACACAAAAAGCTTCGCTTACTGTTCTAATGGTAATTTGTATATCACATCTCAATATGCTCAAACTAAGATAGGGAGCATTATAGTCATCTATATACAGTATTGTTTCGCTGTTTCACAGCTCATCAGTGCAGCTAGACAAGCAACTACTTCGAGCCAGAATCGAAACAACAGTCGGAGCTTCTAACCATTCAGCTGCTGCTATTCGGGCAGTGAATTAACAGTGTTTTGACACTGTCCAAATACCTGAGCTCAATTTGTTTACACAAATATATATATATGTGTGTCTGTGTATGTGTGTCTGTGTTTGTATATATATATATATATATATATATATATATATATATATATATATATATATATATATATATATATGCTGCTAAAAGTCCGTTTCTATTTTTTATTATCTGGTTTGCGATCATGTTTGCGTATGGCACGTAGACACAGCGGTTTCCGTTAGATCACCGCAGTTAAACGATATTAAGACTGGACATTTGGGAATACCAGCTGGCGTATGTGTTCTTTGCTTATCAAGACTAAACAGAAGCTGTGATTTTTGTCTACTTTTGTGCTCGATTACGTCATGCAGAAATGACGTCACACAGTAAAACAGAGCCATAGGAAACGAATATATTCTCTTCATAATTATTTAATATAAAATTATATCATCTACTAAAACAGTTTGATGGCGGTGGGAAGAGAACCTATATGGTGCCATACACGTTGAAATAATAAGAGAATCATGTTAGCCATAAAGAAAGTGAACATGGCCGACTCGTGACTCGAATTGTTCGAGCATTTGAGTTACCTCAGGTCAACCACATTAAATTGACTAATATCAATTGGAAACGTATGAAACTAAATATCCTCCTTGCAGTTAAAGATTACCTAGTAGGGTAACATAGACTCTGAAGTTTGGGTAGAGTAACGGAGTTAGGAGAAGAAATGATTCAAAAGTCAAAGGTATAGTATCTCAGCATTGCTTCCACTTATCCTGGACTTTTAGTTGCCACTGACACCAAGTAATTCCACAGGTTGGTGAATGCGCAAGCCTTGTTTCACCATATACTTCCTGAGAGAAACACAGAAGTTTTCATTGTTTTTCAAGATTAAAAATAATCTCTAATATGTGCGTGTGTGTACATGTATGTGCGTGTGAATACGTGGGCGTCTTTTTGCGTGGGTGGCAAGCTGATCCTGCTGCATTTACCTTGTTTGAAGGAGGAAAAATAGGATAAAAAGATTAGGAAGGACTAAAATTGGAACGACTTCTCCAGCGCAACTAAGGACATAATCAGATTGTGAAGAATGTTTGTTCTCTCTCTCTCTCTCTCTCTCTCTCTCTCTCTCTCTCTCTCTCTATGCCTTACCATATCTGTTTCTCCTTATCTCCATGTCATCTCCCACGCTTCAACATGATTTGTTTAGCTATTATATATCTTTGATTGTCGGCTCAGTAGATGCTAACTGGCGTTTCTATTGGCTCGTGTATAACTTTAAGGGAAGGAAGGATAGAGAGAAAAGAAGAATGAGACGAGAAAGCTAACAAGTAAATAGATATAGAGAATATATTGAAAAGAGGATAGATGATTACAGCAAGAGAAACCAAAATCCAAAAAGAGTGTCAATAGTGATAGCGAGGCAGAAACAGAGAGGAAATTGTAGGAAAAAAACAGATGGAGAAAAAGAGGCAGAGAAATAGGGGATTGGAGAACGAGGAAATATATAGTGAACTCGACGTAAACAGGAAGAAGGGAGATAAGAGATTGAAAGAGATGTTTTTTTGGAGAGATATAAAAAGAGATATACATGATACAAAAATTGAGAGGGGGGACTGAAAAAGAACGAGTAATTATGAAGAGAAAAAGATGGGTTTAATAAGCAGAGAAAATGGAAACGCTTTCATATTTTTCTCTCTCGAAGTTTATTTTGCACTCTGTCAATGTAGGAAAAGGATTTGAGCAGTATTTCCAGACATGTGCAAACTACTGCATGTAAGGACGTAATTGACTGTTTGGTACTAATGCCCTTATGTTAACGCGCTGCAATAACGTTATTATTTAGAAAGCCATTCTTAACATCAGGAGGGAAGAGTGTTTTCTAACTATTCTCTACTTTCACTTAACAATTTCATATAAATGATATCGTAAAACGTTAATTTTACTTGAAAAGACTATATAAAAAATATGGCACATTAGCAAATGTGCATAAGCACCAACTCTTTTACAAGTAAAGGATTATTTAAGGAATGCAAAAACGTTTCACGTGCATGTTGGCATGGTTGTGATCCTCTAGCTTTATACAACTAAAAATTCTTAAATTCCAAACAAGAAAGCCATTCTATGGTATATATATATATATATATATATATATATATATATATAATGTTTATCATGCAAACATTATTGGCTACATATGCACATACATGTTTCAGTGGAATCTCAATTTAAAAGAATCCACCTCATTAGACAAGAAAATGAACGACACTGAATCCAAAATTATTGTTCATTAATTTTCCCTGAAAAGATGAGTGTTGTTCGTAAGGACAAATAAGTTAGGGGATGAAGGTACGGCAAGGGAACGAGCAGGGAATTAGATAGGAGGGTCAGGAATACAATCCAGTTTAGTTTAAGGACTTCAGTGTCTATATTAAGATATACATTCAAATCAGCAACGTGTAACATACATATATTTTTTATAGAATTTAAATATAGGTGGAATCATGGGAGTTTCATTCTTTACATAAACGAGCATAGAGCATAGATGAAATTGCTAACTGCAGATATGCAAACAAATACATAATAGTATAGACGCGTCCATCTCGGTAGACATTTCAGTTCACATAAAACATTTGATTAAAGTACTTAGTTATTGCTTGAAATCAATTATGTGTTTTGCCCCATAATATAAAGATGTTTTATGACAATGATTCTCGCAGGTATAATTATATGTGTGGTACATGTTGCTGATTTCATCATAGCAACGTATGTTATAAAAGAATACATAGGGGTTATCTGTAAAATAAGGAAATAGATATTGCGTCAAAATAAATGGCGTGACACACGAAGTAGATAGAAAGTCTACAATTACGAAGCAACTCCAATGAGAATAAAGAAGGACCAGACCGGAACACTTCAGATCAATATATATATATATATATATATATATATATATATATATATATATATATATATATACACTTGTCCAAAAAGTCTGGTTACATAATCTACATGATGCTGATGCCTAAAACGTCTCGCTACATAATTTAGCCAGACTTTGTTGATACCTTATATATATATATATATATATATATATATATATATATATATATAAAGCTGAACGTCTGTGTGTGTGTGTGGTCACGAATAGGCTCCTATATGGTTGACTATTATAGAAAACTGATCACATATAATGAAAGAAGATGTATCGAGACACAGGAATAATGTATGTTTGATCTGGCATAATGATGATTCATAAAAATTGGGGAGTCTGCGAACGCGCCTGGTCCACGAAGTATGGAAATAAAAAAATTAAAAATTAAAAACAAACGTTTACAAGTGTTTTTGATATAGATGTACATAATAATACTTTGATGAGCATGTTTTAATATAAATAGGGATGGTATGATAAAATTTTGGGGTCTTCGTTCGCACCTGGGCTCCATAGAATGGAAATAGGCACAAACTTTAATAAAGACTTTTCATATTTATCTGCGTAAGTATACTTTGATAATTATGTTTCATTTTGAAGAAATATGGTATAATATAATTATTGGGTGTTCGTTCGCGCCTGACCTCCATAGAATGGAAATATATCACAAAGTTTAACAAGGTTTTTTAATATAGATCCACAGAATATTGTGATAAGTGTTTCAGTGTGAACAGGTATGGTATAATAAATTATGTGGTTTATTTTATTTTTAATTTCATCATATTTTGCTTTCATACTTTCATAAATAAGAGTCCATTTTCTGTCGGCTGTTTTTGAACCCAGTCAACGACGGGTACTTTTGCTAGTATATATATATATATATATATATATATATATATATATATATATATATACAATGGCGTCCAAAACTTTGGAACTAACAACTGTGAAAAGCTGAAATTTTGACAGCTGGTAATTGTTATCATCCATAATAACATACTAAAATTTGAATTATTTTGGAAGGATAAAAAAGAATTATAAAAATTATTTATTTATTTTCAAAATAGAAACTCCAAAAGTAAGGGTCAAAATTGAGAAAAACAATAAAAATACATGTAAAATCAATATTTAGTAAATGGGCCTTTGCTCTCAATGACAGCTGCACATTTTCGACTACAAGAACGAATCAGTTCTTACTTAACAATCCTCGATACTAAATTTAGACCATCTTCTTGAGTTTCACCCACAAATCCTCCGTGTTAGTGGGATTTCTTTCCATAACTTTCACTCCTAAGGTTTTCCAAAGATTTTCTATTGGATTTAAGTAAGAACTTTGCGGTAGCCAATCCATAATTTCGAAATTTTGGTCGCTAAGTTGACTCATTACCACCTTTGCCTTGTGACATGGGGCATTATCTTGCATTAAGGTCGCCCTATCGAAACCTGAATTCTGTATGATTGATATAACATGATCTTGGACAATGTTTTTATAGATCTGCGCGTTTACACGAGTTTGTAACCGGACAAGAGGCGTTCTACCTTGGCTAGAAAACATTCTAAATACCATGATGCTTCCGCCCCCATCTTGACAGTTTTCTTAGTATACTTTGCACTTAATCTTTCATCAATACGTCTCTTTACATTGTTTTTCCGTCATTTCCAAATAAATTAAACTTGCTTTAATAACTGACAAATACTTTTGCCCAATTTTCATATGTCCAAATTACATACCTGTTTGCAAACTCTAATCTCTTCTTTTTTTATCTTCGAACTAAGAAGTGGTTTCTTTCTTGGGGTTCGATTAAACAGTCCTATTTCTTGCAGTCGTATAGAAACAGTTTTGACACATTAACACATGGGGTACTATTCATAACCCTTTTACTTTCTGTGCAAGACTTAAAACGGCCCTTTAATTACATATGCTGCATTATTCGATCTTCTCTTGCCGAAGTTTTGCGGGGTCTGCCGGTTTTAAAAGCACTAACTATTTTGCCAATATCATTGTAGGATTTAACAAGCCTGCCTACAACATTCTTGAAACGTTTCACTTCCGCTGAAATCTCTCTAATGGTGTGCTTTTCCTTGTGTAACTTCTCAATAGCTTGTCTCACAGAGTAATCAAGAGTTTGGCGTTTCGCCATGGTGCCGGCTGATGCAACGTTTACAAATGACTAAGTAAGACTTATTCTTTAGAGGAAATTTAAAAAATTGAATATAGCATACTGTTTACATTGTTTTCTCAATTTTCTCCCTTACTTTTGGACGTTCCTATTTTGAAAATAAATAATTGTTCTAATTCTTTTTCTATCCTTTGCAAATGATTCAAATTTTAGTATGTTATTATGGATGATAACGACTACAAGTTGTCAAAATTTCAGCTTTTCAGAGTTTTTAATTCTAACAAATATAAGGTTTTAAAATTTTACCCTTACTTTTTGACGTTACTGTATATATAAATATACTAACCTTGCCTTCGCTCTATTTGACTGCTATGCTTTGGCATGGTTTCAGCAATTGCGAAATGGGTGTTTATATTGGATTCAGAACGACTGGAAAAGTGTTCAACATCAAAAGATTCCAAGCCAAAACACTTGTTAGTGATTAGTTTGTTAGGGTGATGCTGTATGCTGATGGCGCTGACAAGGTGACACACTCCCCAGCTGATATGCAATTAGTGATGTATCTTTTCACGAATACTTGTACCTGACAGTTAGCATTAAGAAAACTAAGATCATGTACACTCCCGCTTCTGGTGATCTGTATGTGGAATCTGATATCTTCGTCTATCGAAATCGTCTTGAAATCGTAAAAAATGTTGTCTACCTTGGTAGTACCTTATCAAATGATCGCACTCTTGATGCGGAAATAAGACAGAGAATCAGCAAGCCACTGGGCGCATTTAGACGGTTAGAAGAAAGAGTTTGGTCTGATAGTGATCTATCTCTGACAACTAAAATGTCATTATATAAATATGTATATTGCCATTCCTACTCTATACCTCTGAAACATGGATTTTGTACCAGTCACACGTAGAACAGTGCGAGAGGTTTCATCGGTACTTCCTTGGACACATTCTTGGTTTTAAGTAGGATAGTTTTGTCCCTAATACATATGTCTTAAATAAGGACAAAATAACCAGTATTGTTACCATTGTTATTAAGAGCCAGATGCGTTGGACGGGTCATCCTGTCCGGCTTGATAATAGTCGACACGCAAAACCGTTATTTTATCGTGAGCTCCTTCTTGGAAAAAGCTCCAATCACAAGCCCAACAAAACCTTTTCCTGATAGCATCAAGAGGAGCCTGGTGAGCTTTCAGGTTCCTGTTGACAGTTAGTAGTCCTTAGCGTATGATCGCAAGCAGTGGAAAGGACTGATATACAGGGAAGCAGAATACTTTGAAGCAGCCAAGATCGATCGATCGAAGCTCAAGAGAGCATGTAGGAAACGTCAATCTTTGCCGCCCAATCATTGACATCTTTGGATCTGTAAGCTGTGTGACCGGGCTCTGTTGTCAAAGGCATGTTTCGTTAATCACTTGAAAGTGCACGATGATACAGGTTCCGTTGCTGTTAGTTCCATCCAAACCAAAGACCGTCTTCAGTGTCATGTCTGCTTAAGGGTGTGCAAGTCGCTGGCAAGACTGAAAAATCATCTTCAAGCACATGTGATTGAGGGAGCAGCACTAGTCTGACAAGACGTGACAATCATCTTATATATATATATATATATATATATATATATATATATATATATAGGAAATTTATTGCTGTGAGTCCAGAATGGATTTACATATTGTTTCCGCTAGGAAGATATCCTCTCAATATGAGGAGAGATCCGACCAGCTTCGTCAGAATTCATAGACGGACTGAGTTTTAATACCAATAAGAATGGAAAAAATCGTTGTAGAAGAGGGGGAGTTAGATTAGAAGGGATAGGAGGACGTTGGAATTTAAAGTAGTAGGAGTGTATATAATAAGAGGGGGTATTAAATATTAATTATGTGTTTATGCTTATAGACGCTGTTGTAATTTATAACGGTTTAAGATAAAAACTTTGATGGATATTCTATTGTGTATCTTTAAGGTTTAAATTTTTAGGTGGAGAAAACAAATCTATCAAAGAATAAGAAATAGAGGCGAGACCAGGACAAAATCAAAGACATTATCTTGGATTTTGTTTCTACTTTCTCTGATATTCAACCATTCGAAACCGACATCATTATGAAATGCCGTAAAATTATCCTACTAAGCCAAGACTCTCAATGGACTAAAAAAGACCAACCCACCTCCTTCGACCTTGTGATGAGTGCCCTTGATTCAGCGGGGGCCACTGATTTAGTAGGCCTTTTCATCCTATACAATCTCACACAGTATATATCCAACAACAACGTGGGACTTTACAGAGATGATGGCCTCATCATTGTTGAAAACTCCAACGGCCCAAAGTACGAAGGCATTAAACAGAACATAATCAGGGAATTGAAGAATATGGACCTAAAGATTGAAATGACTTCCAACTTAAAAACAGTAAATTTTCTGGATGTTACCTTTAACCTCCCTATTAATACATACTAACCATACACCAAAAATAATACAAACCCCCTATATATATATCCTATATCCAACCACCCCAAACACATTATTAAACATATCCCTAAATCAATAGAAAAAAGGCTTAGCACAAACTCATCTAATCCCAGCATTTTTAAATTTTTAATTTACACAAACACTTCTTTGAAAACCCTTTAAAGGAATCTGGATACCCCAACACTAATATCATATACTTGGACCCAAATAAACCCAATAATACAAATAAGAATAACAGATCCTGCAAAATCCTCTGGTTTAACCCTCCCTATAATAATATGATAAAACTAAATTAGGTAAAAAATTCTTTATGCTCCTAAACCATCACTTCCCCCAACAATATCCTGCATAATTTTTTTTAATAAGAACACTATTAAACTTAGCTACAGTTGCACAACTAATCTAGAAAATAAAATAAAAAACACAAGAATAAAATACTAAATAACCACAACTATAATAACAATGGAATACTGTTGCCATATCTGGGCAGGAGCTGCTAAAAACAGCCTATCTTTCCTTGACAGAGTACAAAATAGTCTTCGTGGCTTAGTGCGGGATGCCCTTTTCTCTAACCTGCAACCTCTCTCCCACAGAAGAGACGTTGCGAGCCTATCCTCGTTTTATCGTTATTTCCATGGCAGGTGCTCATCTGAACTCCAATCTCTGGTCCCCCCTTGCGAATCTTTCACGAAAAACACTCGTCTAGCTGAATCCACTGTGAAAAATTTGCCCCACTCTATATCTGTGCCTAAATCAAAACGCGGATTCCATGAACAAGGCTTCTTTCTTAGAAGTGCATGTCTGTGGAACTCTGTTCCGTCTGTCTGCTTCCCACCGGACTACAACTTGGATGTCTTCAAATCCAATGTTAACAAATTCTTAATGAACCGCCCCCTTAAGTAAACACTTCATCAAATCTCCACACTAACGTAATGTACTTGCAATAACCCTTATCCCTGAGTGGCTTCCGGGCCTTGATAAGTGGTGATCACTGTGTAAAAAAAAAACAATAGTCAAAATAATTGTAACTGCCTTAACAAAGCTCAATGTCCGCTCCAACAAAATTCTCTCTCAACTAATGTAGTTTACAAAGCAACTATTGCTCCCGTTGAAGACCCACAAAACAAAACATTTTACATTGGCATCTTAAGCACTGCGTTCAAAGACAGATTTAGGGTACACAAATGCTCCCTAAATAACGCCAACTACCCCAATAGTACTTCACTAACTAACCACTATCTACTACTTACCCGTAACCACCTCACCCCAATTATTAGCTGGGAAATTCTGAATAGATCTAGTACCTGTAAATCACTAAACTCCCCATGTTACTTATGCTTAACTGAAAAATTACTGATTACGAATTTTAGAGATAGAGACAAACTTTTAAATAAAAAACCGAAACCTCACTTAATTACAAACATTATAAATCCCACCTCTTAAGTAACTTCTCACTCTTCTAACAATATCTATAACCCACCCCTAAAATAAAATACCATACCGTTCGCATACCAATAACGTAATTGCCCAATTATAGTAAACACACAACTCACTTGATCCTTAATTACACACACCCTACTTACAACCGAGACTGTATATACCCCCATGCACTTTAAAAGTACCTCGTCACAGAACCCCCACCATTTTCTCCCACAAGTTGTTAACTGTATATCTCTTTGCCTAACTCACTCCTCATTTCATTATCTAAAATCTAAATCCCAACCGTTAATCACATCTTAACCCTCCTTCCCCCTCATAACACCACACAAGTACTGGCCTTAATTAACACACCGCATTTTACACGTCGCTTTTCTATAAATTGGCTCCCACTTTCACTTCCCTATACCGCCTCCTCACACCAAAAATTTGCCTCAACGTGCTACCCACAATAGCTTCCAAACCCCTCCTAACTTTACCCCCTAAGCCCCTTAAGTTTCAGTCCCTTAACCTGAATACTATACACTCGTGTATGACCCTGTAGCCCTATCTACCACACGTTTACAACCCGTAATTTTCAGTAATATGTTTATACTAATAATCCGCTAAGAATTCTAGCCTCATATAATCTTATTGGCTAATTTGATTGCTAGGTTTTGATTGCTAATGTTTTAGTTACGTCCTTATCATAATTTGAATCCCCTGACATGCTCTTCTGTTTATTATTTACTTGTTAAAAACTAATTATTTAATTTACCATCTACATTATTTAACTAATTATTTAATTTACCATCTACATTTATATATATATATATATATATATATTTATATTTACCTCTTAGTAATTCTCTCTTTAATCATTATCTTTTTGATCCGAAGCTTATATGTATATATATGTATGTGTGTATGTATATATATATTTACGTATGTGCTTTTCTTCCATTGATGTGTGTTCATATGTGTACATGTGCGTATGTGTGTATATGTGTGTGTATATGTATGTTCCAGTGTGTGTAAGTACGTATATATTTTTTCTTTCCCCCATTAATTTCAATCTTACTATTACTTAATAATATTAATATTTACCTTTTAACCAACTAGTTATTTGTTACATTATAATCTACATTTCAATATTTATTGATTCGTAAATCCCACATCTGTTTATTATTGGTCCTTTCTTACTAATTATTAGTTGGTTATTTTTGTCCACTAACCCTTTACTTATCATAGACATTTCCCTAAATATTTTTATTATTTTATCATTTGATTAATTTACTGATATTCTTACTTTTTTATATTACAAAAAAAAACCTGTAACGTATAATTCCTTAATTTCTCCTTCTATTTTCAAACCTAGCCTCCGACAATTAAAAAAATAAAAATAAAAAGTAGAAAATATTATTCAAATCCCCCCCGCCTAACGCTCTCACTATCACTTTAAACCCCGTATACAACCTGTTCTCCCTCCTCCCACCACACCACGCCGACTAATTCTGACTTTGCAGCCAGTTGCCATGGTATATGGCTGTATAAATTACTACTAACCGCTACTTACAACTTTAACTCTCTGCCTAATTTCTCTCTCCCACCCCCATCGCCTACTTTTATTTCAACCAAATTTTTGTTTTTGTCCTGGTCTCGCCTCTATTTCTTATTCTTTGATAGATTAGTTTTCTCCACCTAAAAATTTAAACCTTAAAGATACACAATAAAATTATCTTCAAAGTTTTAACCTTAAACCGTTATAAATTACAACGGCGTCTATAAACATAAACACATAATTAATATTTAATAACCCCCTCTCATTATGTACACTCATACTACTTTAAAACCAAGGTTCTCCCCCCTCCAACTTCCCTCCTTCTAATCTAACTCCCCTTCATCTACAACGATTTTTTCCATTCTTATTGGTATTAAAACTCAGTCCGACTATGAATTCTGACGAAGCTAGTCGGATCTCTCCTCATCTTCAGAGGATATCTTCCTAGCGGAAACAATATGTAAATTCATTCTGGACTCACAGCAATAAATTTCCTATATACTGCTCTGGCTACACATTTAAGGAGGGATTATCTTTTATCTTTGAGAAATTAACAATAAGTGCTTAATCCTAGCGCAATGCATTTTTACGACACGTGTCCTTGAATACTATCTGATTAGTTATTGTGGATTCCGCCTAATAATAGAACTTAATTTCCTTGTTTTTTTGTGATAAGTACTGGTAGCCTGGATGTTAATACCATAGTACGAAGTCAAGAATGAGTATTTGACTGAGTTCATATCTCTAGGCTGATAGTACTTATAGATTCGTACGTTAATGAGAACGAAAGTTTAAATATATATATCAACAGGTTTAAAACCCATTATAAATATTTCTGTCACTTCTGCAGTTTAAAGCCTGTTTTTTCCATGAGTTTCGCTCGGCAACGCCCAGAAAACGACGGGATCCATCGGATTGTACCGAGGGATCAAAAAGAAACGCGAGCCAGCAGATGGTAAAAATTGGAAGAAAAAAAAGCAAACGTAAGAGTTTGGGAATAAACACCTTCAACCTACTCATGTTAATAACGGCTTTCGAAATAAACACCTCCAACATCGAAAGCCGTTCTTAACATTGGGAGGTTGGGGTGTTTATTCCGAACGCCGTTATTAACATGGGGAGGTTAGGTGTGTTTATACTACGCTGGGGCATGTCGTAAAAATATATCAAAATTACTTTTCTTACACAAAAAAAACAAAAAATATATTTGTTCACTAATTCAAGGAAACAAAACTTTTATTATCAAAAAAAACAAATTAAAAAAACAGAAAAGCATACAGTTGCTGTAAAAAATAAATAAAACAGTCAAATTTATTAAATTATTACAGTAGGTTGTTAAGTTTTTTTGTTTTTTTTACTTCCGTTCGCTCGGCATAATACGGCGGTTTCCGTCGTGAGATGGACGTTGCTAAGCGAGACTCAATGGAAAACGGGCTTTAAACTACAGAAGTACTATATTTATCTTAAAAATATCATCTTTATATGAAGAAAATAAATATACTCCCATACCCCTTTTTTCTCAGTTAATTTTAAATAATGCAAAAGTGTTTTGTTGTTGTCTTTGCATTTTGTTGTTGTCTTTGCATTTGTACTGATAGGAAAACGTATAAGTAAATGAATCTTTTCCCCATAAATTATCGTACATGGAAAAAATATAAGTGTGTTATGATATTGCTTATTTTGAAATGGTCACTAATAGCTCCGGTTAACCTAAAGGTTTAACAATTGAACTGAATTAGTATCTATAGAATTTGGGGGGTATTCTATCGTTTTTTCTGAGTTCATTCGGATTACTATCAATAATATATATATATATATATATATATATATATATATATATATATATATATATATATATGGTTGAAAAACTTTATATACCCCCATGTATGATGATCCTCTAGAATATCAGAGGGGGGGCTAACGAGTGCCTTACCCAAGGATTTACTGAAACTTTTACAATGTTTGGGCGTTTATCTCCCTGACGTATTACACGGATCGCCTTAACTTAACGTCTCTGAACTTCGGTGATCTAATGATAACCAGTGTGTCAACGTGATTATGGCGTATGTCTTGGAGTAATGTTTTGAACTTTCTACTGTCGGGGAATTATAGCTCCCCTTCCCAGTTGCCGATTCCGAACTAGAGGGGCATTCGCCAGCATACCTAACGTTCGTTTGCCATTGTTTACCTAAAGAAAAAAAATTTCCATCGTTACGCAATTTCAGTTGACAGTGTCGTATATAGACATTCGTTGTCGTTGTGTGTAGTGGCATGACCCTAAGTCTTTGTAAGTCTACGGACATAATGTGTTGGACGTCGATGTTTAATTTTTGTAAGACATTTATAAAGATATGCAATAACTGACACAAACAGGTTGAAGGATCTTGCAGAAAGAAAGAACAGTAGACGGATGATTGTTTAAATTGTTACACCGAGTTACATTGTGTGCGAACGCCACACTTTTCATAGGACTCTGCTAGGTTTTGTGTTCGTCTGCATGAGTAGTCATCCATAAGAGGGAAATTATCTTTTTCCACAAGTTATATAATTTCACAAAATAAAACGCCAATTATTATCCCAATCAACTGACGCCTTAAGGAGCAAATGTATAAAAGATATAATATCGGTGAGGTTTTACTAAAAACTAGAATGATATCATGTAATTTACGATGTACTCAATAAACCCTTTGTGTTGTTGTTCACATAATAAAATAATAAAAACCACTAAAATGGCCTAATTTATCTTCTAGTTATGCATAACCCGATTTTAAATTGGGTTATTAATACAAATGTGTTTCCTATTATCATGCACGAGATGTTGTGAATCTTTGTCGAGCCAGGTCAGGTGTTGGTCGTTTATTAAATCTATCGATTGTCCTAGATTATTGATTATCGATAATCACGACGGGGATTCAGCAAAGCTATTGAATAACTGCCAATAAATCGGTCAGCCTCTTTACACACGCCAACGCTGCCTAATGGTATCGTCCAGGTAAAGGGGTGTCAGCATTAATGATCAAATGAGAAACACCTTTAACTATCGAATCGATTTGTCCGAGTTCTGATACTCTCAGATGTATCACAAACGTGCACGTATCAGTCACGTTGGCTATAGATTAAGCAACTTGGTTTCAATTAAATATTTCATTGTTAATCAAGTAGTATAAATCATAATTAATTTCTTTGGGGAAAATTAATTTTGATATGTAAAAATATGAAATGTGCGTAACATAATAGACGTATATAATTGTTCGTCGAATAGTATATATATATATATATATATATATATATATATATATATATATATATATATATATAAGTTTATTATTTTCCCGAGGTTAAGTAGCCAATTAAGACTCACGAGGTTTATATAAGAATGCTCAAGACCGAAGTAGAGTAGGGTATACACGGACTTAGTTGAATTATATATCCTGTACAAACTAACTTAAGATATAAGAGTAGATACAATTGGCTTATAGAGGGATGATGGTCTTCTTTTAGTAAAACATGCTTGCGGCTTTAAATGTGATAAAATCAGAAAATATCATAAATAATTCAAAAGAATCAAACTTAAGGTTGAAATTACCACGATTATAAAAATAGTTCACTTCCAAGATGTTACATTAAACCTAAACTATGGAACTTATGGACTCTACAAAAGATAACAGTTACCCTGTATATGTCCACCTTCTCTCAAATTACCCTAAAGCTATCATTATAGATATCTCCAAATCCATTAGAAGACGAGTTAGCTCTAACTCCTCATGCAAGGAAATATTTGATTAACATAACATTTTTACAATAGGCCCCTTGTAAACAGTGAATATAAAAAAATAAATAAATTAGAATCTATAGAACCAGCAAAGAAAACACCTACATCTAAAAAAAAAACGTAAAAGGAAAATCATTTAATCGAATTTTTTCGGTTATCAGTTTGTGATACAGATTGGGTGCATTTTGATACAAATCTAAGATAAGAACATTGTCAAACGCGTTAAGTACAAATCGCTCTAACTGTTTCGGAGCCCATAGAGAACGAACTTACTATATCTATTTCTCTTTCACATTTTCTCTTTTTCTCTTACACTCACAAAGTGCCGCATATATATATATATATATATATATATATATATATATATATATATATATATATATATATATATATTCCCAAACCCCTTTTGTCATATACATAACGGCAAGGGAGACTTGATTTCAAATATTTCTCATGTGTTATATTTTCACACTTTTGGAAGCAGGAAAAGATTATGAATATTTCCAGTATCAAATAATCCTTATACATTGTGATATTTACTTTTTGTGTGAAAAGAAAAGAGAGGGGATATAACATATGAGAAATATTTGGAATCAAGTCTCCCCCTTGTTGTTAATTCAGATCATTTGAAACCATAGTAACAAGTTTTCGTCTCCCTTTAATCAAGGCCAGGAGAGTGAAGGAATTCCAAAAGCAAGCACTGCAAACGAAAAGAATCCATAAGCATAAAATGTTCCAATATCTGGGGACCGATATAGAGAAACGATGGGATTTTGCGCATTGTTGATTTGGTTGTGGGTATTTATGTTGATGGAGCACGAACTACTCTCTCTTCTTCACAAACACACAATCTCTGTCTTTACGCAGACAATCTCTTTACACACAATCTCTCTCTTTACGCAGACACACACACATACACACGCACACACACACATATATATATAATTATTTACTACAATAATTATTAAAACCTACAGACACTAGTGTTTCATTCTTTCGGGAATCATCAGTGGTGGGTGTCACGATTAACACCGGTGGATAGATTCGAAACCGGCAACAGAAGCCACCTCTGACTCAATTAGCAATGACCGCGAGAAATACTGTTGAAATTTAACATTTATTTTAAACTGTTTTTAACGTCTGACAGAGTTATCAAATCATTGTATGACTATCTGCACATACGAGCTAAATTGGCTGACTTTATTTAAACTGAAAGATAACGAGTTTCTTAACGAGGCTTACATAATTATTTACAATAATAATTATTAAATACCCACATACACTAGTGTTTCATCCTTTCGAGCATCATCAGTGCAGGGTGTCACGATTAACACCGGTCGATAGATTTAACCTCGACAAAAGAAGCCATCTCTGACTCCATTAGCAAGGACCTAATCCAATATATATATATATATATATATATATATATATATATATATATATATATATATATATATATATATATATATGTCTACTATTATATAAAAGTCACTTGTGTTGTCTGCGTAAAGAGAGAGATTGTGTGTTTGTGAATCTTCTGTTATGCTGGGATAGAGCCAATATATGTTTAAATTATTACATTTAAAAGTTAGCTGAATGTACGTCAATTCCTTATAAAGACTTATATATATATGTATATATATATAGTTTAAAATTAATAAATATCGACGCGTTGCTACTACAAATTACTATGCGGCATCAACCAAATAAATGTCTCTAAAAATAAGTCTTTATAAGGAATTGACGTACATTCATCTAACTTTTAAATGTAATAATTTAAACATATGTTGGCTCTATCCCAGCATAACAGAAGATTCACAACAGTAGCGTGCATTGACTAAGTGTCTTTATAACAATAACGGAAGTATAGAATAGAGTTATAATCACACAGAATTTGTTTATGTTTAGTGTGTCTTTTTTACGGTATATCAATCATTTTCCGATGTAATTAATATACAATCCAGTAATTTTGGAAGATGTTTTGGTGTTTCAAGTGTTTTATATTCTTAAATATTTTTTCATAGTGTTAAGTTTGCTGGCGTGATAGTACTGGCGCCCTACCGCTACCAAGTGTTGGGAAGTAACAGAAAAAATAAAGAAAGAAATGTAACAAAATGAAATAGGAAATATAGTTTATAAGTAGACAATGAATCAGAATTAGGTCCTTATTGCAGACAAAAGAGAGCTAAGGTAAGTTTTTAATAAAAATGAAGCGATGACGATAATAAAAGAACAGAACAATTGATGTAGATATATTTAGATTTGGTTTGCGGGCACTGTGGAGCGTGGCTATGTGTTTTAAACAATCAATGAGTTTTTACGACGTTGATAGCGGTTTTTGGCAACAGTTGATGACATTTAAACTTGAGTCGGTTGTTAGACACTTGAAAAGTTGGGGACAGTTTAAGACAGTTTCTGTCTCGAAGCATATGGGGTAATGACTAATAAACAGCTTGACAGTAGATGAAGATGTTGTGATTTTCACATGCGCACTTAAAGTCTAACAAATATGTACAGAAAGCATCGAGGTGGGTGTTTTCTTTTGGAGTTGTGTTCTATTTTATTTTTATACTTGTGAAAGTGTACGCACTATGCTGATGGCCGCCAATGCGTAAAAGACGACGACACGACCAGAACCGGAACGAAAGAAGATGAAAGAAAAATCCACGACACATAACCTTGTGGTCAGTAAGTTCTCGAGCAGGAAAAGATGCATGTGGTGTCACAGCTGTTCTGTTGTTTGAATTTGTATAACATTACTGAGTTTTGCGAAAGGAAAGGAAAAGGCAATGTTTGGTGCATTTTAAATCAAGAAGAAAGTACATCCAGATAATCTGATTTGGTAGCACTTAAACTGTGCAGCTTAGTTTTTCTCGATTATTAGACTTTAATAAGACATTTTTATATAAATAGAAAATAGTAATCACGTTTCAATTTTTTTTTTATTTCTGTTCATTTTTCCTTTTCGTTTCTTCGGCTAATCCCATGTTATATAGTCGGTCTATATAACGTACAAACGAGTCTGTTATTTTATTGCCGTGCGCTGAACATATATATATATATATATATATATATATATATATATATATATATATATATATATATATATATATATATATATATATAATTCGCATTACGTGTTTTCGTGCTTGCAAACTATAACACTAATTCGTTGAAATATGCAGTGGTTAAAATAGTAAGACACTAGTAAATCAAAATAATTACATTTATTTAAGCTTTAATGTTGCGGCTACAGCAACGACGAGGCGGAACAAAGATGGGCGCGTGTGTGTTATGTGGTGGCGACAGCTGCAACCAAAATGTGTCCACGCGTTTACTGCGACGATTCCTAAAACGCCTTGTCTGTGCAAAACAATCCATTTATATTGACATTCCATAGATCTCTCATTGTTTTGGTACTTGACGTAAGAGGTGAAAATGTAGGTTGGTTTCTTTGTTCACCCTAAAATTAAACGAACTTTGTTTCAATGGGTTAACGTTAGCCAGTTACCAATCGGAACATGATACCCGGCATTGCCCGGATCCGCCCTTGTTTGTGTGTGAAAAATATCTGATACTTTTGAAGTTATTCGCTTCCACAACCCGACCACAATACAACATCAATTGAAATGGATGGCTCTCGTCTAGGAGAAAGACCCGTGTTTTTACAAGCTTCTGGGTTTGACCTTTACTCCTGATCTGAAATGGAACACGTACATCAAGACTTTTGCCAAGGTCGCTGGAAAGATGGTGGGATCCTTCTACCGCTCCAGAAGATATCTCACTACTGATGCAATTCTCTATCTATATAAAAGCCAAGTACGTCCAAGGATGGAATACTGCTGCCATATCTGGGCAGGAGCTGCTAAAAACAGCCCATCCTGCCTTGACAGAGTACAAAGTAGACTTTGTGGCTTAGTGCGGGATGCCCTTTTCTCTACCCTGCAACCTCTATCCCACAGAAGAGACGTTGCGAGCCTATCCTTGTTTTATCGTTATTTCCATGGCAGGTGCTCGTCTGAACTCCAATCTCTATTCCCCCCTCGCCAATCTTTCACGAAAAACACCCGTCTAGCTGAATCCACTGTGAAAAATTTCCCCCACTCTTTATCTGTGCCTAAATCAAAACGTAGATTCCATGAACAAAGCTTCTTTCATAGAACTGCACGCCTGTGGAACTCTGTTCCGTCTGCATGCTTCCCACCTGACTACAACTTGGATGTGTTCAAGTCCAACGTTAACAAATTCCTAATGAACCGCCCCCTTAAGTAAACACGTCATCAAATCTCCACACTAACGTACTGTACTTGCAATAACCCTTATCCCTGAGTGGCTTCGGGGCCTTGATAAGTGGTGACCACCGTGTAAAAAAAACATCCCTTCTCTCCTCATTTCCAAACTATGTATCCATGGAATGAATATATATTCTTCGTTCCAGTCTAATCTCCACCCAAGCCACAAGAACGAACATAAACAACAAAACAGAGCAAACAAAACAGAATAATGAAATGATTATTGTCCCAATAATAAAAATTATATATTAAAAAAGACTGCGTTGTCACAGTTCATACAAAAGACACCACTGTTCTTCCAGTCTCAGTGCTATCTTATTTATTTCTGTTTTGATCTTACTTTTATCTTTATGATTTGAAAGGGACGCAAATAGGGCACTGCTTGCGTCTATGCTATTAACACGTCATAACGTCATTCTACGTGTCACGATTTTCCGCCCCATCAAGGGTATGTCAGATTTCTCGTCCGATTTCTCGCGTTGGTGTCGATGCTTCTGTATGAAAAAAACGCCTTTTTTGTAACCGATTCGCTGTCGGAATCGCCAGATTCCTTTGGGGCCGCTAATACAGTCTTTCTCAACGGCGTCTCTGTAATGTGGATTTCCAAATCCCCGATAGACGCTGCCCAAAGATGTACAGCGTGGGGCGTTAACTGATCTTAATTCTATAAGAGACAAGTCCAGTTTTCTCTATCACTACATAGTACGGCTTCTGGTGGTTTATTATAATAAAGTAAATTACTGATCTTAAATTATACAGTATTTTTCTGCTATTGTCTTTCATCTTTTTCCTGGCCTTTCTAATTTTGTTCTTAATAAAATGAAAGTCAATATTTTTTTATATAGAGCGATTTCGTGATGACTATTTTCATAATATACTCTAGAAGTTCACAGTATGTTATCTAGGTTCCATAATACCACTTCTGATATGGAGCAATTAGTATGGTGAGAACTGTGTTGTTTCGCTCTAATGGAACCTAAAAGCCGCTAACAGTTTGATTAATGTAAATATTTCACGACTGTTTTTTGTTCCCCATTTGTTTTGCTAAAATATTATCAAT
The DNA here is from genome assembly GCF_053919585.1 of Euprymna scolopes. Lineage (NCBI taxonomy): Eukaryota > Metazoa > Mollusca > Cephalopoda > Sepiida > Sepiolidae > Euprymna > Euprymna scolopes. Next base: position 111,469,384 of record NC_136505.1, read on the forward strand.
CGGTCAATATTTTCATTACTCTGAGGGTGATAGAATGATGTGGTCACAAAATGTATATTAAGGCCCGCCAAAGCTCTTTTCATTACCTTATTTATATTATTTGTAAAAACTGGAGTGGTGTCCAGAATCTGGGGAGAATTTTGATAATCAACAGATGCACCAGAGTTTTTGCCTTCTTGTTAGGAACATCAAAAGCCTCTGGTAAACCGTTGTACATATCTATAGTATTTTCCTGGTTACCTGAATGAGTCTTTAGGTAGCGCCTGGAAACATCTAACCCCAATTAAGCGAACTAAAAAGAGTCAAATCGCACTCCTGCATTTGGAGTTGTTGATTTCTAAGATTTCTGGTTTTCCAGGGAATACATTTGTCTATGTATCTGTTTACCTCCTTAAATAAACAATTCCAGAATGATAGCTGATTAATAGTGTGAAGCATTTTATCCACACATCTGTCATAATTGTCGTCATAGTGTTTAACTAACAACTTTTTCTTAAGATGTGACAGTACATACCATCTAACTAGCGATTTGTTGTCAGATTGCGATAATAATAAACTACTTCGTCCATTATTATGTCCTTGTTTTGCTTTAAATTTAAATCTACACCCGATAACGTAGGTCGTTCATCCTTTACTGATAACTTCTCAAAATACTTATATGATGCCGGATTAAAAAGATTCGAGCTTATTGCACTAACCAGATAATTTCTACTGGCTTTTTCTACCGAGGAATCATAACTGTCCTGACTCGAATCCATTGAGCATGACAAAAGATCCGTATAAAACTGTTCCTTACGTTTAAGGTATTGTATGGGGCAAGTATAGCCAGCCATACATAAAGGCAACATCTGTATCTTTATTTTGTATTGGTGAGTCCAGCGAGTATTCTAGGATTGTATGATCTGTATAGATGATGAAGGTTGCGCTATGCGAGTAGTGGTTTAATTTATTTCGGGTTTAGTGTATCTCATATGCTTCCTTTTCTATGGTTGATCATCTTGCCTGCGTATTATTCAGCTCATTGGATAAAAAAATAACTTTTTTTTAATCTTTCTATACTCCCTCTGATCATAGACCATTTGTGGCAAACATGCTCTAATCAAATGATTGGGGCAATTCGTACAGTTTTTAGTCCTTATCTGGATCAGGAAACTCCAGAATGTCATATCTAAGAGCTTCGTTGTAAGCTATCAAAGGCAGACTGACATTGAAAACGCGCATGCTTCCTCGTCAACCGGACTAATGGCTTGGTGATATCGGAAAAAATGTATAGATTGCCAAAAGTATGAAGTAATGGCGATGAAAGCACTCACTTGTGCCACAGTGGTTTTAGTCGAAATCGATTTTATAGATGTGAATTTTTCAAGTCTGACTGTATATCCCTCCCATTAACTTTTTTACTCCAGATACTAGATTTCTTTTCTAAGGAACTTACACTTCGTTGCTTTTAACCTGAGATTATGTTTGCATAAACTACCTAGTACGATATATACGTGTTTTAAATGGTCTTTGATTGTATTGGAGAGTATTAGTATATCATCCAAATACAGTAAAGCAAATTTTTCTTGTCTTTGTAAAACTATGAACATCAAGTTCTGGGGCTATTCGATAGTCCGAACGGCATCACATTAAAGTGAAATAACCTCCAGTGGCAAGTGAACGCAGTACTCAGTTTGATTTGGCAGTGACATGATTTTAAATCTAATTTTGAGTAGTAATTCTGCTGACACAAGTGAGGCTAATGTATCGTCAATAACCGGTAATGCTCGGGCATCCTTCATGATTTTATTTAGTGCCCTAAAATCTACCCAGAATCTCCTATTTCCATCTTTCTTTTCAGCTAATACTATCGGAAAACTGTTTGATCTTTCAATTACCCTTACCTGTATCATTTTGTAAACTACTTAATCTACCATTTTATTTTGCTTTAGCAGTGTTTGATACAGGCACATTTGTATGGATTCATATATTCCAGTATCAATTACCATCCCTACAATATTGGTTATGCCCAATTCATTATCTGTGGTAATGAACAAATCTTTTCCAACTTGAATTCCTCGGTACCTTTATATCCTTCAAATTTTCATCAGTTATACTGTTATTTTGTTCATTCGGCATAGTAAACTCAGTAATGCTAATAGGTGTAATACACCCAGCTAATTGTCCTTAAACCGAAATACATTCTTTACTCATTTTGCCTAAGCCAATCAGGTTACTTCTGTCGAGATCGTACACAACAAAGAAATTATGATGGTGAACTGACTTCCTATCCGTACCCTTAATCGGGAGAGACCTTCCACAATTAATCGAGACCTATTAGCTGTCCTTAAATTTACTAGTTTCTTTCGTTATACAGGTTCTTGTCTAAGTGAGTTGAAAACACTGCAAGGTATTGTTGATTTTTCTGCCCCTGTATCCACTAGAGCCCTATAATTATTTTTTCTATCCTAATCAAAATAGATTTTGCTGCAGCCACATTACCGATTATGTGCATCGGTATAAATTGGTACGTGGAGTCATCGGATTTTTATGTTTGCTAACTGTTTCACGAATACACATGGGGGAATAGTTCACATTAGATATTACTTATGTTGGTTTAAAAACACCGTTTAAGGAACGTGTCGCGCTGGTCTAATAGTTATCATACTTGACTCACTGTATTTTGTTTTTTTGTTTCAATCCTAGCTACGGTTTCTGTATTAATTAAAGTAAAATATTTATGCGTATTTTAAGACCTGGCAACGATGGGTTGTCCGCTAGTCGATATATCTATAAAATGAAGAACGTGCGTGTGTGTGAGAGGACACGTCTCAACCTATATACTCAACGAACTTTTGATCTACAGACTTGAAATGTGGTATATCGGGTATTCGGACAGGTGGAAAACTTTTTTTTATCGGTTTTCATCCCGAAAAAAATGCTGCTAATCGTCTAAAATTGGGGGTGGGTCATCGGATTTGAAAACACTTTCTAAAGATCGTGGCTAGCTAGGTAATAATTATCGAACTTAACTCACTACCTTAGATTTTGGTTTCGATCACAGCTCAAATATTTTTTTTTACTGACAAAAAGTAAACTCTTAAGAAAAAACATAATACTCGCATGTACATATCTCAGTTTATTTCCGCTTTTTTTTACTTTATTTTTGTTTTAAGAATTTAAGATTACGTTTAATACAGCGTAAAGCTGGATACATCTTCTAGTATATATATAAAAGTCAGGATGTTTGTGAGTAAGGATACTTCTCTACCTATAAAATTGCAAGATTTTTTATTTATAGACGTGAAATATAGGTATTCAAACATGTAGAAGACTTTTTAATGTCTTCATCAGGAAAAAAGGGCTATTAATGGATAATTTTTTTTAAAATTTGGACATGGCCGTCATCGGATTTATCAACTGTTCTACGACTGCGCATACGCGGTTCTGAAACATGGCAGCTTCCTTTTGTTAAGAAAAAGTAGGGTTCAAACTACTTTTAAAACGTTGTGTAACGCTGGTTTAATGGTTATCGTACTTGACTAACTATCTTCAGGTTTTGGTTTCGATCTAAGCTCGATTATATATTTTTTTACTTATATAAAGTGAACAATGAAAAACATAATACTCGCTTGCACATGTCTCAGTTTATATTCGTTGATTTTTTACTTCAGTTTTATCAAAGGAATTTAACGTTTCGTTTAATACTTAGAATATTTCTGTTTATAAGAAATCTGTATTAACTAAAATATAATATTTATGTGTATTTTACTTCTGGGCAATGCTGGACGGCCTTCTTAGACACACACACACACATATATAGATATATATATATATATACACACATACACACATACACACACACACACATATATATATATATATATATGTATGTATATAGATATATATATATGATGAGAATAATGGAAATAGTATTCCGACAAAATAGAGGAATAAAAAATAAGAAAAAAACGAGTTCTGCGTTTCGTCTTTATTTCAAGACTTCCTCTGGATGAATGAGATTAAGAAAACAAAAGCACCAGTATAAATATTTGAAAATGTTCCATGTAACGCTGTTCTATTTCAGAAACGAAAACAGACGTTGGAAATTCAAAAAAGGAGGGGAGCTTGCGTTGTTAAAGAGAGGGAGATTTTTAATAACGTCATATAGTCGTTAACATGTTTTCAAAAATATGAACGCAGTTGATATTCTTTCTGGAAAGAATATGATTGTTAAAATATATATCTATATATATATAAATGTAAATTTGGTTCGTTACAAGTGAATAAACCCATATTTCTACGTTTGAAATTTTCAGACAACCCATCTTTAGAGTCGAGGGATGTTTTTATGTTATTAAAATAAATTTTCCTCGCGAATTATTAAAATATTGAATAAAATAAATATATTTTTGTAACTGTTAGTGCGAAACTGTTCTGTTGATAAAACTGAACTTCCGGTTCGATTCATTTCACAGCCACGAATTGACGAAACGAAGTAGATTTCATTTTCTGTTTACTCGATAAGTAAAAAAAAAACAAAAAAAACATAATTCATTTGTTTATCTTCCATATTTTTTAATTTAAACATTTTTTCTTTATTATATAAGGTAAAAAAAACGTCGCTTGCTTTTTGAGTTTTCTTTTATTTTTATTTTTTTCGTTTTTCGATATAAGATTGGTTGGTAGTGCTAATGCAAAGAGTGGTCCGCGCTATTTTTTTAAATCGTATTTCCAGGTTTAATTAAAGTTTTATGATATGTTTTTTATTCAATTGTAAGGTTAAAATACAGATTAGGTACAAAGCACACTCCCAGCACGGATCACTCTCTGCATGAATACTGATTAACGTTTTGTTCTTTGCTTTTTTACCGTATTTGGGGGGGGGGTTCAAGAAAACCTTTAACAAAAATTGAAAGTACACGTTTTTTCTTTTTTTTTACAGAAGTTGTTTTTACATAATAAAATATGAATGCTTTTTCTTTATTAAAGAAATTGGATACTCGTGCATTTATTGATCCGTGTTGAAATAATAACGTTATTATTTAAAAAGCCATTCTTAACATTGGGAGAAGAGGGTGTTTTGTAACTATTCTGGACTTTCACCTAACAATTTAATAAACAAAAATTAAACTTAAGCAGACAAGTCACAGTTCTGAAGCATTAACATCATTTAGAAAGCCATTCTTAACATGGAGAGGAAGGATGTTTTCTAACTATTCTGTACTTTCGGTGCTAATGCAGAGAGTGATCCGCGCTATTTTTTAAATCGTATTTCGACGTTTAATTAAAGTTTTATTATATGTTTTTTATTCAATTGTAAGGTTAAAGTACAGATTAGGTAAAACCCCCTCCCCTCCCCATGTTAAGAATGGCTTTTTAAATAATAACGTTATTATTTCAGCACGGATCACTCTCTGCATGAATACCGATTAACGTTTTGTTCTTTGTTTTTTTTACCGTATTTTTGGGGTTTTTTTTCAAGAAAACCTTTTTTAACAAAGATTGAAAGTGCACTTTTTTTTTACAGAAGTTGTTTTTATATAAGAAAATATGAATGCTTTTAAAGAGATTGGGTACTCGTGCACTTATTGATCCGTGCTGAAGTAATAACGTTATTATTTAAAAAGCCATTCTTAACATTGGGAGAAGAGGGTGTTTTGTACCTATTCTGTACTTTAACCTTACAGTTCAATGAAAAAAACGGTAAATCTTTAGATTAGGTCCACCTCAACAATTTTCTTTTAAATGACGACTATGCTGAATACGGAAATCGCATTGAAATTTTGCAGAAATAAGTAGTTATCGAGATATTAAAAATTTGTATAATGCATTGTAATCTCTGGCAGCCGTCTTTTTACACGCTTGCGCGCGTCATAAACAAATCTACGCACGTAACAAAGATGGCCGCCAAATAATACAATGCATAAAACAACTATCTATATCTCGATAACTACTTATTTCTGCAAAATTTCAATGCGATTTCTGTATTCAGCATAGTCTAAACCCTTTAAAAGTCGTCATTTAAAAGAAAGTTGTGGAGGTGGACCTAATCTAAAAAAATACCAAAAAAAACATAAACCTTTAATTAAGCTTGAAAAAACGATTTTTAAAAATAGCGCGACTCAGTAAGTGCATTAACACCCATTAATCGACTCACGTGACCTTATTGCCAAATAAGATCCGACTACAATGTTGAACGCGCCGTTCACATTGTTTTTTGGGGTTTTTTCAAGTTAAATTCAACTTTCACAATATCTTTTTATTTTTTTTATAAGTTCACAATATCTTTTTTTAATAATAAATTGTTAGTTAAAAAAGCACAGAATAGTTACAAAACACCATCCCCTCTCTATGGTAAGAATGGCTGAAAAAAATATTAGGTACTCATGTAGAGAGTGATCTGTGCTGAAATAATAACGTTATTATTTAAAAAGCCATTCTTAACATGGGGAGGGGAGGGTGTTTTGTATCTATTCTGTACTTTAACCTTACAATTGAATAAAAAAAAACATATCATAAAACTTTAATTAAATTTGGAAATTTGAAAAATACAAACGGTGATGGACACTGTTGATGATGTTAAGTTTGAGAAAATGATTTAAAAATAAAAAAATAAACAAAATACTATCAGAAACCCACCGAATATGTCAGCCTATGTCACAATAACATGTAATCAGTAGGTGTCTGACATTGTTTTGTATAGATTTTCCCAAACTTAACGTATTCAACACAGTCCGCGACCATTCGTCTTTTTCAAATACATAGATAAACACTGCGTTTTTGAGCCGATTATACATTTTACATTAAATAAAAACACTAAAAAATTATCCAGTTAGATAGAAACGTAATTTACCTTACCTTTGCTTTCATTTATTGGTTTTTGAACAACTTTTCCGAATCTGTGAATAGTAACACCCCCTTACCCAAATATTAATTAAAAACTCACATTTTTTTAATACAATAAAAAAGAAAACTATTTAGCGTTTCTATGGTTTAGCAACTTTCGGCTTAATCCACTGAATGTTGGTCGAGCACAAACCATGATTGATGGTAACTCCCGAGGATCCGGATCCAATTCTGCAAGAGTACGATATTTTTTTTTCATTTTCGCCTATTTTTTTTTTTTTTTCTAACTTTTTGGAGTGGATTGCTGTACTAAGAATATAAGAAACATGCATTTTCTCTTTTTATTAGAATTTTCCATTACACGAAATTAAGCCACAGCAACGCGTGGCAGGGTACAGCTAGACATTCTTTCTGGAAAGAATATGATTGTTAATATATATATATATATATATATATATATATATATATATATATGTATATATATATATATGTATATATATATATATATGAATGGAAATGTATTAAAATATATATATATGTATATATATAGCAAAAACACGTTTCACAATGACATGTAATATGGTTTCTGTTCCGCTAGATCTACAGTTGATGTACAAACTGTAATATCATACAAGATTAGTGAATCTCTCGATGAGACCTTCGTTTTTAGAGAAATAACTCTTGATATAGCAGAGGCTTTTGATAGACAATCAGAATCTATGGCAACACTTCAACGGCCAGCAATGATCAGAATCTTTTGATTCTCTCTCCTAGTATCTTGAGTATGTGGTACAATGGAGAAAATGGTGGCTGGTTCATTTTAATGCAACTAAAACAACGCTTCTCTTATTTCACCATAATCGCTCTTACACCCTATCAAGCACTAACTGAAGTGAATGGTTCTCGTCTTGGGAAAGCGCCAGGTATTTACAAGCTTATGGGAATAACCTTCACTTCTGGTCTAACACGAAACACATATACCAAATCTATTTCGATAATCGCTGTAAAAATGGTTTGATCTTTCTATCGCTCCAGTAGGTATCTCACTACCGATGCCATCTTCTATCTCTATAGAGCCAAGTACGTCCTAAAATAGAGTACTGTTGTCATTGATTATATAAAGTGTTTTGTTTGAAATTCCGTGAAGATTCCTGAGTTCGAATGGAGATTCTCTAGTGCGATAAGATACATCTGAAGATGATCGGAGCTTACATCGACCGAAACGTTATGAGAATAACAATCACAGACCGAGTAATCCAAACAATACAAAATACTAATTCTTCATTACACAAATTCAGAAACAGGTATGATGAAGTTAACCCTTTCCTTCATTCATTTGGTTTTCGTTAATACGTATATATGCCTACCGTATTTGAAACTACTATTCATCCTATATGAGGGTAAACTGTTTATGCCAATAACCAAATAAAATGATTATATTTCAATCTTTTAATACACCGTGAAATTTCCACGGATTCTCTTAGTTAATGTATGTCTATGTTAAAGCTATAAAACGGAGAACAGGTGAAGAAATAACGCTATAAAGCAAATTCTGGAGTAATTACTTTTATGTTATTATTTAATTATTTATGCTTACAGTAATGATATTCTTTCTATTTTTTCTTTGTAGGTTTCTTTCCGATGAGTGCGCACATGTGTATATTTTGGGTGACAACAGACGTCCTGATGTGCACTGCTTCTATTTGGCATATGTCCACGATGTCAATGGACCGCTTCTTCACTTTGAAGTATCCCATGCGCTACGGTCGCAATAAAACGAAACGTATGGTATGTGTGAAAATCCTATTCGTATGGCTTGTCTCTATAGCTGTTAGCTGCCCGGTTAGCATAGCAGGACTGCTGGACACTCGGACAGTGTTCAATGATGGTCAATGTGTCCCTACCATACCTACGTTCCTCATCTCTGGCTCGGTGTTTGCGTTTTACATCCCTCTACTGATTATGATTGTTACGTACGCTCTGACAATACAGATCCTTTGGGAAAATCAGAATCTCATGACCCGTATTGAGAAACTTGACAAAAGAGCATCGGAGAAAGCGATTCCCGAAAAGAAAGAATACTCGATCACTTCCCGATCGCAACCCGAGACAACCCCCGAAAATCGAAACCGCACTGCTATGTCCGAGACAGATGGACCAGATACTAATGTTGTAGGAATCAGCGAAATCGGTCAAGTTGAAATACCCCAAGCTCTTATTCGACACCATGAGATGAGAGCGGCCAGGGCCCACTGGACACAGTGTGACAGTGTGCGGAATTCTTTCGATTCAGCCCAGACAACAATCACAACCTGCACCCTTGGATCTGAACAGGGCACTAGTATCGCCCCAAGTCGTACTGGTTCTGAATCATTTCCACCTTTAATTGACCCCCATAAAATGCGAAGGAAAAGCTTACAATTGCCGCTACAGAGACGTCGCTGTTCTAAGGTGCATTTTGAGAGAGTACCATCTGCTGATACTGTGAAAGAGCCAACTCCCGTACCCTTATATCCGTCAAAGTCTTATTCACACTTGATGGAGATCAACCAATGGAATGTCTCTTCGCTTGTAAAGGGTAGTCATTATCATAGCTACCATGGTTTAAACAATAATCTCGGTCTCGATCCCAAACGAAGTTATGACCACTTGCCGGACGATGTCTTTCCGTGTCTTATTGGCTTGGTGGATGAGGACGAAGACGAGAACGATGATGTCTTCGAGGCAGGTGACGAAGCTGCACACTGCCGTTCTATCCAAAATCCTGTGATACCTCTGCGCGTGTCTGTATCATCGATCGACGAGACCGTTTCAGAAAAGGACGAAGAGGTCGATTCGCAGGTGAAGGTCGAGACGAAAACCGACGCCAACCCAACCAAGCCGTCACCGCCAACGACGACGACGACAAAAAGTACACCGGAGAAGAACCTAGGACAACAGCCGGTTGCTTATAACGGGAACATACCAAACGGGAACATAGCGAACGGAAATATACCCAATGGGATCAAGGAAACTCTTCTCAAGAAGAACTATCACAACAAAGTCACGCGTACGTTCCGCAACTTCTTGAAGGCCCACCTGAGGAGAGCGAACGAAAAACCGAAAATCAAGAAAGCGTTTCGACATCTGCTTAGCAACAAGACTGCCAGCAATGAAAAGAAAGCTCTGAAAGTTCTGGGAATTATCTTCGCCGTCTTTGTAGTTTTGTGGACCCCATTTTTCATTGTGAATATTATATCAGCAACGTGTACTGACTGCATGAGCAACGTGACGCCGGAGATGATGTCCATATTTCTGTGGATGGGTTATGTGGCTTCGTTAGCTAATCCACTCATCTACACTATGTTCAACACGTCCTTCCGACGGGCCTTCGTGAAGATTCTTACCTGTAAATACCAGACGCCGAGAGTGTACAATGAGAGCTCTTGCTTAAGCTTCGCTGCCTCATGGCATTTCGATCGAAGAAATACAATCATGATGTACCTCAAAGAGGAAATGGCGAATAATTAATATAATATAATCGTAACCAATGAAATCTGGGCTTTTTCATTTGTTTTCTGCTCCCCTTGTAAGGTTTTGTTTTAATTCATCATTTTTACAGAGCTATAAACCCACTAAAATATTTAAGTTACAGGCCCTCTAAAAATAAGTGTGACGCCATATTTAGTTCCTAGCTTAACCTAGGTAAATATCCCGGTGTTACTATTATTATTATTAGGAGTTTTCACATGTATAATTACTAATGATCGCATAATCAAAGAAGAGGTAGCGCTCAGTGAAGCTCGAGTGGCAACCAGTCATCTCACAGCTCCACTATTCTCTGCTTCTTTCGATTACCATTGTGAATCAATTTGCACTGAATCCTCGCTGATAATGAGCAATGACTTTCTCTTGGATTTAAGTAGAAATATGCCTAAAAGATTCCAATACTTGTATACTTTGCTAATCGATATCTGGGTGGTGCTTTCTAATTTTTGGCTTTGCACATTCTCTTAAACTCATCACGACTAGGTTCTGTGGGACAAAACTATGCTGGTGACTTCGTGTGTGTGTGTGTGTGTGTGTGTGTGTATGTCCGTGTATATGTGTGTGGAGAGAGAAAGAGGATGTAAACTTTACTTCTTTCCTTCGTCTTTTCATCATTACTCACTAGGAATTTTCACACTGGTCATCATCAAAGAATTCTCTCTGAGAAAAACCTGTGATGTTCCTTTGTCTCCCCAAATTTCGAATACTCCCCACCTGTTTCGATAAACTTTGCAAATTAGATTGCGTTATCGCAATAGCTGTTTACCATTGACTTCTTGTTGGCAGCGACCATTAGTCTTCACCGGAATTTGGGTCATAACAAACTTCCTCAAGGTCCCAGACCTCTTTGTACTCATCCAGTGGAGGTCTGGTTTGTGATTTTTCTCCTCGATCTTTTTATCCTCCTTGGACTTTTTCGATTATTTATTGTGGTGTTAGTTTATGCTCACACTACATTTTTTTGTTTTATTTATTTATTTTTATTTATATTTAAGGGAAATGGCGGGGTCGCGAGTGGTCTTACAATTATACAGTTTCAGTTGTCTTGATTCCATGTGGTGTTTCTGTATTTTACATATGTAACAGTTTCTGTATGTCCAACTTGCGCTTGTAGTTTATGTGCATAAGTCTTCTCATTCAATGGATTTCCTTTATATTTTAGCTGTTTTCATTATTGCTATCCATTGCACTTTTCAGCCATCCCTCTAGTTTTCCTACTATTATTCGTGTTATATTGACTTTCTTCATCTCTAATATGCGTTTGAATTCTTTGGCCATTTCCGTCTATTTTCTTCGCTTCTCTGTCCTATTAATATTAACTCTGTACTCTGCTGGAACGGTAAAATCTACGACCTTGCAGGTCTTTTTCTTATTGTTGACTATTATGACATTTGATTGTCTTGATTGGATGGAGTTATCTTTTTGTATATTCATATTCAGTAGGATTCTGTGACTTCTGTTTCTACGTACTGATGCCGATTTGTGCCCAAGTGTGGTCAAGATGCCGTTGTCTGCATCACTCCCAGTGTACTGCCTTCCTCACTTGGCCGTGTCTATTTTTATGTTCTTTTTTGGTTAGTTTGCAGCATTCACTTATTATATTTATTTTTGTCTCTTTACCATAAAATCTGCATTTACTGTTTTCTTGTGTCTTGCCGACCTTTATGTGATTGGTTCTAATCTCGTTATCTTGTGCGGTTATTAGAGATTTAGTTTCTCTGTTTAAATTTCTACGTTTGTAGCCATGTCTAAGTGTTTTCTGTAGTTTCATCATTTGTCATCCTAAATAATAATAATAATAATAATAATAATAATAATAATTATTATTATTATTATTATTATTATTATTATTATTATTATTATTATTATTATTATTATTCATAAGGATGACAAAAAATGAAACTACAGAAAACACGTAGACATGTCTACAAACATAGAAACTTAAACAGAGGATTTAATCTCTATAATAATAATAATAATAATAATAATAATAATAATAATAATAATAATAATAATAATAATAATGATAATAATAATAATAATAATATATTATTATTATTATTATTATTATTATTATTATTATTATTATTATTTACTGACGCAGGTAATTATCATTGATTGCTCACTAAAGATAACTAGTATTGTCCTCTGTTGTCTGAGTGGCACTGCCTCTTCAGATTCCTAGCATTTTCCACATTTTTCGATAACCATTGCTAATGATAATGCGTTTTAACAAGAACCACTTACAACTGATTTAGATTCTTGCCTGTCCGTGTATATTGTCCTTTGTCAGAATTTTGGATGGTAATATATCTCAACAATGTCATAGTATATTCCGCACTCTTCAAACCGAGGTCTTGTTAGTGTTCTGTCCTCTGTTTTTCCACCATACATGGCAATTTTGTGCTGTAGCAACCGAGGCTAGTTATTATTATCATTATTATTATTATTATTATTATTATTATTATTATTATTATTAATAATAATAATAGAAACGACTAGAAATTAAAAAAAAATAGAAATAGGAAAACGGCAGAGACAGGAAAAAAAACAGAAAAAATAGAATTAGACAGAAAATTTTTTTATTAATAAACTCAAATATACTTGAATGTATGTATAAAAAGAGAGAAAACTGCAGTAACATGCGTATGTAAATGTGTGTGTATGTGTGGCTGCGTGTGTGGAAAACATTAAATTAAATAAAATTTAATTATTTACCATTTAAAGACTTTCTCGGGATGATTAATTCTTTTATTTATTCATTTCCACCACGTTGAAATATTATTCCCATTATTTTATATTAATATATATATATATATATGTATATATATATATATATATATATATATATATATATATATATATATGTATATATACCCACATATGCCAGAAGCGTTCACGGGTTAAAACATATAAAATTACCAAGCACCCTATGTATAGCTTTACTTCTGGTATTTAACAATAATATAAGTTCTAATTTCATTAACTAAAGTAACCATACACGCTAGGGAAAGGTTATCTGACGACTTTAATTGTTTTAGAACCTTTTGAGCGAACATTATATGCATAAATATATTAAAACTAGTAAGGACATGCATGAATTTGTAAAATAAATAATTAATTAACCTGAATCTATGTACATATTTATGCTTTCCCTGTTTTTTTTTTTAATAATTCATGGATTATGTAAATATATATATATATAAGCAATTTCTGAATATATTGACTTTAAAATACCGGAACATTCTCTTACTTGTTCAAATTGTTTCTTGTACATTTGGTCTTCACACAGAAATATATATAAATATAAAAGAACAGTTATTTTTCTTATTTTTATATAGCTCTAGCTTAAAGAATATTGAGCTCGCTTTGTGTGCAAGGTCTGATATTTTGATTCGGCTCTATTCCGATTTTGAGAGGTAGATTTTTGTTATTAGATATCTAGTCATGAGCATTGGTTTCACACATCGGGGGATGTTCAGATAACTTATACATATACCTAATCATATGCTTTATTTCCTAATATTTAATGTGTTTGAGAATTCATATATATATATATATATATATATATATATATATGTGTGTGTGGGGGGTGCATGTTTGAATAAAGGCAACCATGTTTTTCTCTTTTCGTTACTTTCTTAATCGTTATCTCAACTCTGATATCAATTTTCTGAGTCACCATAATAAAAAATACAGCAAACAGAACTATGTTTCTCATACAATAACTACATACCACAATAATTACATACTTTAAATAACAACAATTTTGCAACAAAAACAGCTCTAAATTGATCATAAAGATGAAAATCCCTCGTGACAGATAAACAAAATTTCCGATCTAAACCCAACAAATGAATACCAGAAACTGAAAAACGATATTGCAGAGTAAAAACAACAGTTAAGAAATTAACGAAAAGAGAAAATGTTATTATCTTTAATCAAACATGTATTGATAAACGTTTCTAAGTGTATATATATATATATATATATATATATATATATTATTATTATTATTATTATTATTATTATTATTTTAGAATACTTAATTGTAAATTGTAAATAGTCATTACAATTTTTTCATACTTCAATCAGTTACTGTCTGCAAAGTTTTCCCTTCCTAAATATGTTTATCTTTGTCCTGAAATATTTTGTACTTTTTTAAATTAGAAAAAGAAAACATATAAATCCGTAAATACTAACATATTTTTGTCCTAAAGAATATATATTATTTTTTATATTGTCTAGTTTTGATAATCTTTCATAATTGAAATGGGCATTACTTTCAAATGGCCCCCTTTTTCTTCTATACACCCCGTCATTTTTGCGTCTCCATTTTTCATCGTGTATTAGAAAAGTCGACGGGTGAAGCTTCTAACGTAACGAAATGCAACTTCCATCTGTTATCGCGCCTTCAGACGCGCAAGGAAGAAACTCACTTGCTTCTATGTTAGTTGAAACATTTTTCAAATAAGTTTGTAAATTTGTATATTGCGCATTATTAGCTTCTGACATTTGTTATTTTATACGTTTGGCAATTCGCCTAAATTTTTAAATAATGGTGTACATATATCTATTCATCCATATACATATATATATATGTGTGTGTGTGTGTTTATATATATATATATATATGTAATGTTTAATATATATGTATGTGTATATATGTACTTATGTATACAGCGTACTAAAGTTTTATCAATTGTTAACAGTCCTGCAGGCAGGTCTTTTCTTGATGAAATAAATTACTTTCGAACGTTTTCAGCTTTTTGAAACATATTAACTGTTTTTTAAATATTTTTTATAATTATTAATGGAAGCAGTCATAGAATATTTAGCACTCGAATTTATCAGATAATTTAGTTTATTAAATATATGTGTGTATGTTTGTGAGTGTGTTTGTTTGTATGTGTGTAATTTTATATAACAGTATTACATAATAATGCATATGTATAATAACAATATAAATATGATGTATTAAAAATGATAATATTAATATAATATATTTTAAACAATAACAATATAAATATGGTATATTAGAAATAATAACAATATAAATGTAATAAAGCAGAATTAATAGCAATATAAGTATACTACATATAAACATATAACAATGTATATAATATGTTATATATAATAATGAGTGTATATGAAAACAATATATAATTAAAAAATATTCTACTAACAACTGTTAAGATGGCGCCTTTTGATTATTTATTTGTTTTGGTGGTTTTTGTTAGTGCAATAAAGTTCTATCAAAAATAAGATTTGCTGGCTACTTACACACTAATTACTTCCACTTTATTACACGATCATTAGAAAAATTGAAAAGTTATATTTATAATATAAATCACAGAATGTTTCTGTGTTTAACAATGTTTTCGTAAGTAGAAAATGCTACCTAAATACACACATTATATATATATATAATGTGTGTGTATGTATGTATGTATGTATGTATGTATGTATGTATGTATGCATATATATATACATATATAGAGTTTTGATTTTTCTTTAGTTAAATACAGTCATTACTGTATTTACATAAAGAAAGACATGAAGAAAAAGAAGAACTATAATTTGCTCTCTTTGATTGAGCACTATCAACGACCTTTGTTAAAGTTCAATTATTCTTTATTTTTTGGATATCTTTCAATCTGGAATATATATATATATATATATATATATATATATATATATATATATATATATATATATATATATATATATATCAAAAGAAAAGAAACATCTCCTAATATGGTTCGAATATGACTTTTATATGTGGAATTATTATCTGCGGAGTACATGTATGCATATGTTTTATCCTTTTTAGTTGAGAAGCAATGATATTTCGTGTAAAGCATTACAAATGAACTATGAATATATATAAGATAGAGGAAAAATAAAAATTACCTTAAACGCGTTATCTGATTTACTTTCGTTTCAATATAGTGAAACACCGTTTAGGAAAAAGGGATGCAAGAGGGCTCTCGACACTCGATAGCAAGTAAATATTGGGCACCTGCAACAGAACCTATCGATTCACATAGATTAGGGGAGTGTTGTGAATTCTAGTCAAAATGTATGTGTACATATATCTTCTTTCGTTCGTAGTCCCGCCTCATATCGCAGGGTTTGAATATGTTATTTTGCCTCCATTTGCTATGCTTGTGGGCTTGATCGTGGTGCACTTGCGATATTTAATTCCCGGTCTCAAGTCAAAAACACTCTTGGGCATCAGAATACCCACTGTCGGCTCATACGCTAGTTTGGAAAGAGTGTCGGTCGCTCGTTGGGTATTACCGTACAAATATAGTCGAGATTCGCGGAACTGGGTTGTGTTTGCTGCCACTTTCTATTACTGAACAAATGTATAATCATGCATGTAAACGTACTAGCATAACGAATATATGCATATATATATACATGTATATGTACACATAGGCAGACACACATACATCCCTTTATATATAGTAGTGTGGCGAGCGTTCCAAGATTCGAAATCCGGCCCCGGCAGTGAACGTCTGGTTCAGTATTATATGCGTTACGGAATTATCTATGTGCGTGTCAATATCTCTGTGTATTCACTTCTATGTGGACATACACATTCGTGTGTTAGTTCTTTAATATGCATTTATGTATCAGTCTTAAAAATGTATGTTCTAACACAGTTTGTATATGTTATATATATATATATATACATATATAGAGAGAGAGATTTTTTTTAATTGAAAGAGAAATGGAATAATCAAATATATATATAGCTACGTATTAATTTTCAAAATGTCTCAGTGATCAACAAAAACAGAAGTGAACGCATATAACCTCTTTCAAATAATCTTCTCGTCAGAATGATTAGGTTAATTTTGGAAAGAAAGAATCCACTTAAAATAATTATTTGAAAATAATATAAATTATATAATATAGATTTTCCTCTGTTTTCTTTTTGTAATATTGCGAAATTTTGAAATAAATATGTAACTATATATATATTTGCTGTTTATTTACATTCTTTAAACTATATTAATGCTCTGTTTCTAATAGTGAGCATGAATTTATAAAACCCTCTCTTATAATCTTAATATGATATGTATATTCATTTATATATATATATAAATAATAAAAAAGTAAGTCTAAGAAGCCAATGTTTTATAGATAAAAAAAAATAATTACCGTGAGATATTTCCTCATTCGATCTCTTTATCTAAATAATCCCTAAATATCGTAATTTTAACCCAACCACTAACAACCCCACTACCCTACAAAATGATCATGAATTTTTTATATCTAAATTGTTTTGGTAAATAAAAAAAAAACTTCGGCCTTTATAACTGCTTTATTTTGTATAATTAATTATATAATTAATTATATTCCGCTAAAACTTTGAAACATGTATATAATCAAATGTGTACATAAATGGATTTTATCCATATTTATTCATATATAAATATTATATATATACATTATATATATGTCTGTGTGTATGTTATAGACACGTATAACTGTATATGTATATGTAAATTAATTTTATACATATTCTGTTGGATGTTAAATACTTTTCCGATCGTATATATATTCATGTATACAGCATATCACAAAATAAAATTTAAATACTTTATTCAGACTTTTTCACAAAATGTAACATTTTACCGTATCTACATATCTATATATCTATATATATATATATACCTATATATATATATATATATATTCTTACAAAGAAGTCACTACTTATCAAGGCCCAGACGCCACTCAATGATAAGAGTTAAAGAGTGTACAGTAATCAATGGGGTAATATAGTAATCGGTAGTAGTGTAAATTTGGTAAATTGGATTACTTAAGGGGGACGGCCTATCAAGAACTTGTTTACGTTGAACTTTAAGACGAACAAATCGTAGTCACCTTGAAAGAAGGCAAACAGAACAAGTTCCACAGGTGTGCATTTCTAAGAAAGAAGTTTTGTTCATGGAATCTACTTTTAGGTTAAGAACAGATAAAGAGTGGAGGAAATTATTGATAGTGTTTTCAGCTAGACGAGTGTTTCTGGTGAATATTTGGCGAGTGGGGGCATAGATTGAAGCAGAGACGAGCACTTGCCATGAAAATAACGATAAAATAGAGAAGGCTCGTAACGTCTCTTTTCTGAGAAAGAGATTGCAGGAAAGGAGAAAAAGAAATCCCCCGCTAGGCTACGAAGTCTATTTTCAATTCTGTAAATACAAGATAAGGTCTTTCATTTAGCTCCTGCCCTGGTGTGGCAATAATACTCCATCTTTGGACGTACGTGGCTCTTATATACGTAGAGAATTGCATCATGAGTGAGATATCTACTGGATCGATAGAAGGATCCCACCATTTTTCCAGCGACCTTGGCAACGGATTTGATGTATGTGTTTCATTTTAAATCAGGGGTAAAGGTCAAACCCAGAAGCTTATCTAAACATAGATCCTCACCAAGCAGAGAGACATTCATTTCAATGCATGTCTGATGGGTATCAGAGCAGTGATGGTGTAGATAGAAGCTTGGTTTAAGATGTTGTAAAAGTCACCAGCCACTTTTTCCCCATTGTACCATATGCTCAAGATCAGAGGAAAAAGAATTAGAGATAACTTGGTCGTTTACGGCCTTTGATGTGCTGCCATAGATGGTAGTGTCATCATCATTAATATCTACACATTATCTAAGGCTGTGATTTGGAAGAGAGTTAAACCCACAATTGACCCCTGAGGGATTCAGCATTAATACTGTGAGCTTCTGATGTTTGCCCTCCAATCACTACTCTTATGAACCTATCAGCGAGTATAATTTCAACTTGTTTTTATATAAGCATTACTGCTTATGTAAAGACAAATTGAAAGTGTAAAGTCTTGTATTTACCTCCTTATATTGAAAGTGAAAGTCTTGTATTAACCTCCTTACATTTCACTGGTAACCTTTCCCCTGAAAAAAAGAAACCCCTAATTATATATATATATATATATATATATATATCTTGTCGAATATAGAAATAAAGATTTACAAAATGCACATTAAATGCCTCTTTTCGAATTTATTCTTAATTTTTAGATATCTTTCAATCTGGATATATATATATATATATATATATATATATATATATATATATATATATATATATATATATCAGAAAAAAACATCTGCTAATATGGTTCGAATACGACTTTTATATGTGGAATTATTATTTTCAGAGTACATGTCTGCATATGTTGAGCGGATTTCGAATCTTTCATGGAATGCGATTATATATATATATATATATATATATATATATATATATATATACATATATATATATATATATATATAGTATAAAGTTAAAGAGTATATATTTTAATAATATAATAACAATTTCTGAGCAAAAATTTTTTTACACATTTTTCTACAAGGATTAATCACGGACTAAATATGACGTATCAAGAAGTAAACTTGTAAAAATGAAGAAAAATATTTTGATTTTTTATGAAGAGGCTTTTTGATGAAGCAGCTTGAGTTTACCTGTGTTTAGAAATATATAAATATATAGAAATGTAGAAAGACTGAAATTGTCATCGCAACATCTAAAATTAATACTTGATTTAGCATATTCTCTCTTTGATAATATATTAAATAATGGATTTATTTTGCTTTTTGGATATATATATATATATATATATATATATATATATATATATATGTATGTATATGTATATATATATGCATATATGTATGAATATATACATATACATATATATATATATATAGAGAGAGAGAGAGTGTCCCAGAAGTTGCACATCATTATAGTGTTTATAAAAAAAAAGTATATATTTATTTTCCCGTTTATTAGTTTACGGGTTCACGATTCAAGTGCATAACAGATTAGAAATGTTCTCAAAGAAAAAAGTTATTTGATTTGAGGTATTGGAGTGGCCACTGCATGGAGATTTGAGTTTGGTTGTCAACTTCTCAGACACAAAAAAGCCTCACTATTTCGGTTGTGCACTGTCGTAATTAATTTAACTAGCTACTTAATTGGCTGAAAAATGCGAAGCTCACGGTTTGTTTACAAACAGGCGGTTCGAGCACTTTACAAGTAGCGGACAGATGTTTGTTTAAATAGACATTCGGAGGGGTTGTTTACGGGCGTCGCTTCCGTGGTCGAGGGGTAGAGCTACCGACTCTAAAGACGACGGTCCTAGTTTCGATCCTTGGCTTGGGAGGGGTGCTAGTCTAGCGGCACTGATGAGTTGTGATACAACGAAACAAGACTCTATGTCGATGACTACAAATATATATATATATATTTATTTATATATATATTTATATATATACACGATAAATCATAAAATGAAATACCACGGAAACAGAATGTAGGAAAAATGACAAAAAGAAAACGTCAACTGAAATAACTAATACAATACGAGGGTATTACCGATTTCGTTCTGGTCAACAGAATTCTTCGAGAAAAAATCTGTTGTTCCGAATGAAACCGGTACTGCTCTAGTTTTTTTAGTTACATATTCTGTTTTATTTGCTTTCCTTTTACGCTCACACACAGATGCGCACAACCACACACACGTACACATGCTCCACACCCACCCACACCCATATATATATATACTCTACGTATATATATATATATATATATGCGCACAACCACACACACGTACACATGCTCCACACCCACACACACCATATATATATATACTCTACGTATATATATATATATATATATATATATATATATATATATATATATATATATTAAAATATAAAGTTTAATTTTCATATATATCTATATTTTCAATTTTGTACTTTTATATTACTAACTAGAACTATAATACGATATACGATTATGTTTAAACATGCTTTCTTTTTTATATGATAACAAAATGTATAATGAGTTAACGTACCATTTAGGGAGAAGAAAGAAATTTATTTTCGATATAATTACAATTATTACGTGTTTACAAGTAATACCTTTACTTATTAAGTCACTAAATGAATTGCAAAAACTCACGCAATTGTACTATTTTGTAAATAACTGTTGCCTATAAATATTATGTGTTAAACTTACATTATTGATTTTATTTTTAACGTATTAAGGGTGAATTTTTATTTTAAAAAAGGAAATTATTTTTGGACTAGTAGATATTTTTGCCTGTTGGGTCTTGTCACAATATATCCGTCTGTGGCCTTGTAAAATAGCTTTTAATGCATAATACATTTTTCACTTATTCACGTTTTAGAATCCAAATTCACTTTTTCCCCAATTTTAGTTTGTTTGATATGAAAGCATCCCTGTCTTAGTGCGTCTAACTCCATGCGCACTATCGCTTTATTCACTAAAAAGTACTGTCCATCGAAGTCTAAATTAAATTAAATTTTAAACTTCTCAATTTCATCTGTGATCAACCAAGTTTTTTATTACACTTTCCTAGGAAATAAACAATCTAGGAAGTTTTCTATTTTAAAATTTTCGTAATATATAGACACATCATATGAGGTAAACAATACACAAAAAGTACGATGCAAAATTTTCCTCATTTGCTAGGAAACATATCAGAAGCCAAATCTATATTATTTTTATTTATTACTGCCTTTCTGAAATTGCAAACACTAATGTTAATTCTATATCTGAAGGCGAAGCTACACTATTACTATCTTTGAAATCGATTGAAACTGTTTTCTTTCTCACAACACGAAGCAATATGTGTCCAATCTGACTATCAATGCTGACTTTTTATGCATAATTACTTTACTTCATTTAATTTCACTGTGTATGAAGATGGCACATTTTGGAAATATTTAGTAAACTACTTATTGCCAAATCAAGCTCCGCATTTATGATTAATCTTGGAATTTTCCCATCGGAAAAGAGAACATGCATAAAGAAGACACAAGGCACGGCTTATCTGCATCAGAATGAATATGTTAGTTCCAGAAAATGATTTCATCTCAACAAAGTGTGAGAGTATCGTGAGAAACCGCTGTGGAATCTGATTTGGTGATGAAGCTTCGACTTTGAAACTATGCTTCATACAGAGTTATCATCTGATGAAATCTTTGTTGTGAGTAATTATACTGTACAAGGAACATATATGGCATAAATATCGATGTTTCCGTTCAGTGTCGAAAGACAAAGGATACCCCCTAGGGCAGCTAGCGTGTAATTGTGAGACAAGTGTTGCGCAAACACCAAACACACCTTTCTGAATTGGCACTGTTTGACTCTAGTGGCAAGGAGAAGTCCAGGGCGAGTAAAAATAATGCCGAGATAAGCGGAGAGAACATACAGCACCTGGAAGTCTCAAATGGTCACTCATTTAGTACTGACTAGGTTCAACGTTTCTTAAGTACGGTGATTCAGCGGGAGCCGATGTGCGAACGTGATTATGCCGTATAGATATGTATAATATATATACATAAATATATTAGTTAAATAAAAGCGCCAGTTTTGTAAGTGCAATTACTGTCAATGATTGATGTAAATTAATTTTAGTGTTTAATTAGTTTTTTAATATGTGCAGAAACAAATAGAAATAATGTTAATAAACACAGAACAAATTTAATAGTTTAAAATAATTAGACAAAAATCGTACTTACTGGATTTCGTTATTTCGTATTATTGATGAAACTTTGTCAAAAATATCGTTTATTGAAAAGGTCGAACAGATATACATAAAGTTGGAAGAGGTGTTTGAAAAAAGAATAACCCGAAGTCAGAGGGAATAAAATAATTGATAGTGTTAGGGTGAGAGGGAATAGTGTTCTTAGAAGCTCGAACGTTGAATGCGCGATCAGATATATTGTTTTACTCTTATGATGTATCTATATACAAATGTAATGTATTTCAAATGAATTGTGATCAAAACTGACTAGACATTTATTGCCTTTTTCTCATTGTGAGACCCTCTGCATTTCGAACTTGTTATCTTTCTTTTTCATCTAGGAATATTTATTTTACATAAATCATTTCTAAACAGAAGTTAATTTTAATCACATAATATTTATCAAGTGTGTTAAAACATTCCTATTTTTCCTGAGATTTAAAAAAATAATTATTCAGGATTACATAACATTATTGAATAATTTTAATACATATAGAAATTTTATGACATATGACCGGTTTCTGGCTTTAAGTTATCACAGCTTAAAATATCAATCAAAAAGTTAATGCATGTTTGCATTTTTCTAACATTCCAGTTATATATATATATATATATATATATATATATATATATATATATATATATATATATATATATATATATATACTTTCAGGCTACATTACAGTGACTAATATTTTATTTATTTTTCTGATTATATTTTCAAAATATAAACTTCGAAACATTTTAAAAGAGCATTACCTTCACAGAACATCCAATCCATTGAGCTTTTATTTTGATCGGTTTACTTTTAATAATTTGAACGTATATGCAAAGACACACTACATACATACATACATACATACATACGCACACACATACATACATATATACACACATATATACATAAATAAATTATTTAAGTTTCCACAAAGATTATGTAGTAGCTCAATAGTGTACAAAGCTATTATAGTTCATAATGCAATATAATGCTAGATGATATTCTAGATTTCATACCAAAAACACTTTTTATATATATATATATATATATATATATATATATATATATATATATATATATATATTGTTTTCTCTTATATGTATTGCATAACATGGACAGTTAAAAATCTTTGGTAAGGAATGTACTAGGTTTATAGTTTTTACTTATGTTTCAATGTCACTGTGATCGACATTTACTCAGCATTTTTTGACTGTATGCAGCTTGAGAGATTCTCTTTATTTTTCACTTGTTATTGGCTCGAGTCAATGTACTCAATGTTATCTTTAACCTCATTATCAAATATCTAAAACACTATATTTTACATAAATCATATATAAGTTCAAATACTTTACCCTGTGTAATATAAATCTAAATTTTTCAATATTCCTAAGTTTGAAATTATCCCAAACTTTTCCAAATAAATTTTTATAAAACGTTGAAATAATTTTGACACCAAACATATTTATTATATATTTACCTCAGACACAGTTATTGTTGTATTTTAAGAAAAATTGTTTTTTTTTCAATTCTTCAATTAATGTATTTTATTTATAATAATATTCGATTTTTTTCACGAATAAACTGTTTATTTTTTACAAATGATTAATAAGTTCCACGCCAAAATTCATTTTACTGTGATTTCATTTTTATTAAATGTTTTTAAAATTTCCATTTCGAATATTCCTTGAGTGTTTTGAAAACAACTTCTACAAATTCCATTAGTTCAAATCATTTTACGAATGTTTACCTCTTATACAATACTGTTATATTTTAGGTCTATCAGATGATAATGCCTAAAAAGCAAAATGTATTTTATTTTAATTTTTCCACTAAGAAATTATTAATATTGTAATATTAAACCTTGTTCTCGGTTATAGAAATTACTTTATTTTATATAATCTATTTAAAAGCTATACACTATAATTATTTTTGCTGTACTTTTATAGTTTATCTAACGTCAAAAAATATACAATTTTTATTTATAATAAAATTATATTTCCAAAATTATATTTATATCTTTCAAAATTAGTTCTAAAAATTTCACAAAACAGATTTTATTGTATTTACATAAAAATACAAGTTTTATATTCATCAGCTACAAAAATCGAAAATAATATATATATATTATTTAAAAAATTAAAATAAAAAAGTATTAATAATTAGATATATATTATATATATATATATGTTTATATATATGTATATATATGTGTGTGTGTGTGTGTGTGTGTGTACGTATGTATATATGCATTCAACTATTTACATCTCGTTCTAGGATATGCAAACTTTTAATTTTATATAATTCATTTCTAAGATCATATAAACTTAAGATTCCCTGAGGAAGCCAGCTTAAAAGGATATCGCAGCCGAAAACGTATGCACATATTTATTGAGTAATGTTTTTATAAATAAGATAATTTATATATATATATATATATATATATATATATATATATATATATATATATATATATATATATATATATGTATATATATATATATATATATAAAAGGACTTTTTGGATGCATCATCATATTTATCACTGGTAAAAACGTTAAGGTTGTTTAAAAATAATTTATCACAAAAAAGACTCTTCTGTTGGTTGTTTTATATGGTTTTCCCAATTTTTTATTCCTAAGAGCTTTCAAAACAATTCTTTTGTGTTTTATACGTTTACATTTATCCAGGGTCAAATTCGCATTTGTCTACCTGAGATGAAAGTTGTTTAACATTTTATTTTACCCTTGTATATATAAGCATATATCGTTTGATTATATATATATATATATATATATATATATATATATATATATATATATATATATATAAACATTATATATCATTTAAAAACAAGTTTACTGCATTCTATTATTTTCTCATACGTTTAACATTTTCCAAACCAATTTCTGTAAATTTCATAAATTTTTCTTATCCAAATTTTAAGATCATATTTGTATTTCGCCTAAGATATTTGTTCTTTTTTTGTTATCTGAACCCCCTCTCCATTTGTAAATCATACAAATATATTTTAATTTAGGTTTTAAGTCTATTACATAAACATATGCCTAAGATAATATCTTAGAATTATTTTTCCCAAGGCGGGGTGCACGTTGTTGCAATGAATTATTCCACAATATTTATGAGACTAATTGTTGTTCTGATTTACGTTTCTGACTGTTATTTTTATTATGGCTGCTCTATTTAGAACGTGTTGGTTGTTTTATTTTCCGACCTTCTTATTAAGCAATTTTTCTTGTTTGTTACAGAGATTTGTGGGAGACGTCCTACATATCTTGCGTTTTGTAATGAAAATTCTATTTCAAAACAAAATGTGACAGACCGGCAGACAGGCATATATTATTAAAAATGAACGAACAAAAGAAATTAAAGTTCTGAATTTTTTAGATAAGGGTTGCTTATTTTTATTACTTGTATTGATCGTACTAGATTTTAGTAGCATTTGGGGGCCTTTAATTATAGAAAACAAAAAGCAGTGTACACGCTTAAAATCTTGGTGATGAAAAGGAGATAATCCCCTACCGATCTTTATTAAGGTGGCTTCCTCTTTTGTCAACCATTTTTTCATAAACTTGAAACTAAAACCGTAAAATAGAAACTAAATCACAGAATACGAAAAATTTCGGTGCCATTACTTTTTTCTTTTCTTTTCCAAACAAAAACTAACATGCCTAAAGACGGCCGAAGGACAATCCGACCTAAACGTTGCACAAATAACACTCAAGATGAGAACACTAATCCGATTGATACAAGTAATATGAACAAAAGAAACGTTTTAAATTGAACGTGAGACACTAAAGATGATATTATTTAAAACTTAAGTGGGACATACTAGAGACTAATTTTTTTAAAACTTAAGCAGGACAGACAAAATAAAATATTTAAAACTTAAGCTTGTCAGACTAAAGATAATGTTATTTAAAACTTGAGTGTGAGCGGACAAACAGATATATTTAAATCTTAAATGTGACAGACTAAGAAATGATATTTAAACTTAAGCGTGACAGATAACAGAAACCATATTTAAACATGCACGTGACAGACCGAAGAAATTTATAAATGAGATTAAAGCCTTACAGACTAAATAAAATGATATTTTTATTTAAGGGTGACAGACTAAATAAAATTGGTATTTAAAACTGACTACAGAAAATGTTATTTGAAACTTAACCTAGACAGATCGAAGATAACGACATTTAAAACTCATGCGTGATAGACCAAAGAAAATAATATTTCCAACCTAAGCCTGACAAAGGGAATAACCGTCCGTACAAAAACATAGCCTATTATGAACTGTATGAACATCTATGTCAAACTCAAACATGACAGACAAAATAAAAATATAGTTAAAATCAAGGTTGACAGAAGATATAAATTACATTCATAGAATACACGACAGGTCAACGGACACGCTATTGCATTAATAAGCATCACAGACTAATGTAATTTTTTAAACTTAAATGTGTTATGCTAAATATTATAGACATTCT